>NC_080073.1:2952118-3303194 GCF_949987535.1 Balaenoptera acutorostrata
AGTCAAATCCATAGAGACAGAAAGGAGGATGGGGGCGTGTATGTGTGTGTGGACCAGGGAGTGGGGGAGGGAGAGTTAGTGTTAAATGGGGACAGAGTTTCAGTTTGAGAAGATAAGAAAGTTCTGGAGATGGATGGTGGTGATGGCTGCACAACAATGTGAATGTACTTAATGCCACTGAACTGTACTCTTAACAATAGTTTAGATGGTGAATTCTATGTTATGTGTATTTTACTACGATTATGTGTTATGTATAAATGACTACAATTTAACGACGGTGGCCGTGACATTCACGTGGGGAGGGGAAAGGCAGGCCAGGGAGGCTGGCATGGTGGCAGCAGGGCCAGTGCTGACTGTTCCCAAAGCCCCGGGGCAGCTAGCTCTGCACCAAGGCAAGGGCTCTGCACGGCCCACGGGGTATTTAGTCCACCAGCTGGGGACCCAGTGCTGTTGTACGACGTCAGCACAGCGATGGGCCCGGCCCGGGAGGTGCTGAGGGACGCTGTTCTCTGGAAGAGCGATTGGTGTTGAGATGAGACTGGACACTAGGCATGGGCTCGTCCAGCCCTGCCTTCAGTCTTCTGCAGAAGTGGAATTGATATATTTACACACTTTATCAGGTTACTCGCCACCCCAGTCTGTGCGAAGACGTTGACTTCATTAAGCACTTTTTCCTGTGCCCATTGAGACGATGGAATGGTCTTTTGCGTCTCTGGTGACCCGGCCCACCTGCCCTCCAGGTGAAGCCAGGCTCCCGAATGGGCCGTGCTTGCACGTGATGCCTTCCCTCTGTAGAGGCGGCTGGATTTGGTTTGTTCGTCTTTGTTCAGGATTTTTGCATCTGTGTCTCTGGATGAGACTGGCCTGTGCTTGTCCTTCCTTGTACTTGGGGGAGTCTTCTATTTTTCAGCTCCCCCTGCCCCGCTATGCTCTCACCAGCTCAGCCGTCTAAGCTGGACGGGGCCCCAAGACCGAGGGCCAGGTCGTCATTGGGGGTGCAACTTCCTGGGTCTGTGTAGACCTGAGCCCATCTGTACAGCCTGGGGGGTTCGGGGGGGGGGTCCTGATGTGTGAGGCTGGTGGCCGCTGGCAAAGTCATCAAGCGGGCAGAGACCCCCGTAGTCTGCGTGGCAGGTGGGGGCTTGACTTGGTGGATGGGGTCTCCTGCAGCTGGGCCGCAGCCTGGTGCCCCATGAAGCCCCCGTCTCTTCCTTCACAAGGCCCAGCTTCCTAATTCACTGCCACCGGTTCACTGAGCAGCCTGCACTCCTGGGGGGACAAAGCAGAAGGTTCTTTTCCTTCCATCCGTGCTGCCCCCAGCTCTGCTGGCCGGCTGTTCCATGATCTCTACCTCCGGCAGATCCCAGAGGGCTCAGCTAGGGAAAGTCGGGTTCCGGCCACTGCAAATCTCCTCCCCTTTTTCCCCTCCCGGGTTGGATGTGGTCTGTGGCCCAGGACATGGTGGGAGGGTGCGGCCGGCCTTCCACTGCTCCCCGCCCTCCTCTGCATCCAGCCTGCGGAGGTGGGGGGTTGCAGGGAGGAGGCCGGCCTCCAACTCTGCTGTCCTCTCTCTGCTGGTCTCTGTAGCCTCCTGGGCTGCACTGAGCGGCTGTCAGTGTCCCCAGTGTGGCCTCCATCCCCACCATCACATTCACGGCACATGTGATTCTTCCAAAAGCGGTTAGGGAGAGGCCCCCTCTGCGGAGAGGCCTGACCTGGGGCACCTGGGCACAGCTGGACTCTTTCCCATCTGCGCGGTTTCTGCCCCAGCAGGGCCCCCTGCTGCTGTAGTCCCCCCATTGCCAGGCGTCCCTCTAGGGTGGGAAACAGACAAGACAGCCCACGCCAGGCCCCTTTATTGTGGTGACCATCGGGCACCAGCGGACAGTCCCTGCAGCCGCTGTCTGCCCTGCCCGCTCTCTCCTGCCCTCCTCTCCCCTGCACACGCAGGCGCAGGATACAGGGCCGCCGGGCCTCTGCAGGACGTGACATCCAAACTGAGAGTGAGGGGTCTGTGTCCTTGCAGATCCACCTGATCTCCCGGAGATTTGGCTTCTGGGGGAGAGAAAGTTCGGCTTATGTCCTGTAAGAACAGTGCACAGCCCTGATGGTTGTTGAATGCCCCCCCAGCGCCCCACGTCCTCCTGGTCGGCTACAGATTCAGATGGGTGGGTGGGGTGTGAGGGGTTCCTGGGGGGGTGGCCGGAGCTGCAGGCTTCTGACTCTCTTTAGAACGTGGGCTTTGGGACTTCCCTGGGGGTCCAGTGGTTAGGACTCAGCGCTCTCACTGCCGAGGGCTTGGGTGCGATCCCTGGTCGGGGAACGAAGATCCCACAAGCCGTGTGGTGCAGCGCCCCCCAGAAAAGAAAATATGTAAGAAAACCATAATCTGAAACTCTCATAGAATGTGGGCTTCGGGGGGCTTCTTTGTCCTTAGCTTTGGGTCCTGGCCACTAGTTCCTGGAAAAGCAAAAGTCTCTTTCAACACCCTGGGCTACTGACAGTCTCAGATAAGGCGGTGACTCAGCCCCGACCCCACAGGGTGTCCTGATTAGATCTGAGGCTGCCTTCCCTCCTCTAGATCCCCAGATAGGGATAATCCCTGCATCACTCCCTCTTGCTCTGACATCTAAAGACACAAGGAACAAGGATTCGGGTACAAGTAGTGACCCCAGAAAGCACAGTGAGGGTGGAGGCAAGAGAAGGAGGAAAGTCACCAGCAGGGGGCGTGTTCATTAGCGATTCACCACCGGGACAACTGGGGCCCAAGCCAGCTGGGGACCCTGAAGGGCCTGTGCAGCGCACCCCTCAGAACTGCCCTGGCGGGGGCCGAGGAAACCAGGCGTTTGCCCAGCCATCCTGCCCCTCGCTGGCCAAGGTTAACTCCGTGGCACTCCGGTGGCCCTGCACACGTGGGCCAGGTGCACCCCTGCGACCAGAAGCCACGTGTGAGCAGGGCTGACCACGGGGGCTGCGGTGACCTCCCACATGGGCTGAAGGGCGGCGGGCAGGGCACGGACGTTGTCTGCCACTGGACCACTCTGCTACCCTCTGGACACCTAATCAAAACACACATAAACAGACCTGGGGGGACATCGCAGCTCACCGCAGTCCCGTCTTTGGGTAACTTCTCATGCCCCCGGCATAAGTGTGGGCGTGCTGGATTTTCACAGATCACACAGACTCATGCAACTGGCCCCCAGATCAAGAATCAGAACCTGAGCAGACCCCCGAAAGTCCCCTCTGTGCCCCCTCCCAGTCCCAACCACCCTGAGGGTACCCGCTCCCAACTTCTAGCCACACAGATTAGTTTTGCCTGTTGCAGAAGTTGGTAAAAACCGGCCTCCTCTGTGCGTGATCGTTCGCGCCTGACTTCTTGGGCTGAGTTAGTGAGGGATGTCCGTGTTGTAGTGCGTGACCGGGAATTGTTTGCTTTCACTGCGATACCATCTGCAGCTGTGTGGACACACCCTGACTCGCTTGTCCATCCCCTCTGTGGTGGGCATTCGAGTAACTTCCAGTTTGGGGAACTATGGGCAGTGCTGCTGGGGATCTTCTCGTCGGGCCGCTGGAGGACGCCCGCTCACCTCCTCTGGAGGAGAGCTTCCGGGTTATCCAAGTTCAAGTGTTCAGCTTTAGCCAATTCTACCAAACAGTTTTCTGAGATGATCGTACTGTGTGAAGCTCCCAGCAGCGGCGGACACGAATTCCAGCTGCTGTTCCTCCCTGCCCACACTGGAGACTTCCATCCTCTTCCTTCCACAGACCTAGTGGGCGTGGGGCTCGTTCGCACGCACCGTGCCCTTCTGCTCCCCCACGAGCCTCTAGCACACTTCACAGACGACAGGACAGAGGCCCAGAGAGGGAGTCCCTTGCCCCACGTCACACAGCGTGCGGGAGGCGGGATGGGACTTGAGCCAGGCTCTCCGCGGGAGGCCTTCTGCTGGCAGGCGGCGGGTGGAGGGGACGTGGGTGGACGCTCCGCAGATTTCCTGACACCAAGTGGTGAGTGGGACGGAGACGCGCTCCTCCCCTTGAAGCTGTGCAGCAGGCCGGGTGACGACAGCCGCCCCTGCCTGTCCTCTGATCTGCCGAGGGGAGGCTGTGCTGCGCCCCGTCTTCTCAGGGCAGGGTCAGGGGAGGTTGGGTGGGGGACGCCCCGGCCCTGGCTGCTGAGAGCACCGGAGGACACCATGCTGTGACCCCGGGCAGGGAGCCTCTGGGCGGTGCAGCGACGCTCGGTCCAGCCTCTGCCCCTGCTGGCAGCGTCTGAGGGCCCGTGACGTGACCTCCAAGCCTCTCAAGTTCCTCATCTGTTAAACGGGACTGGTGGCGGCGCCTGCCTGGAGGGCTGGTGTGAGCCCTGCACGAGCCAAGGGAGGAACATGCTTCGACCGGGACTCTCGGGCCCACGGGAGACTCAGATGGCAGGGCCGGGAGGCTGAGAGGGACGCTGGGATGCTGCCTGCCCGCCACCCCCTTCGCCCACATGTTGGCATGTGGCTTTGTTCAGCTGCAGCCAAGCTGTTGAAAGAGTCCAGAACACGGCCCCTTTGTTCGGTCCCACGTCTGCCCACTCCCTTGGCCTGAAATGGTGGGTCAGACCTCAGGCTGGCCACCCAGGGCATGACCTCTGATGGGAAGAAGGCCAGGGCTCCCCTCTGTGAGACGGGGACACAGAGAGGGCTTAGTCCGGCAGGTCTAGAACCCAGCTCCCGGACTCCCAGTCCAGTGCTCCCCCCTCCCCCACCCTAACGTCGGCTCCTTGTGGTCCCTGGGTCCCTCCCAGGGTCTGTGTCGGGGCCGCCACTTTTCTTAAACAAGCCCATGCTGCCCCTGTCCATCCCTGTCTTCCACAGAGAGTTGTGTTGATCTGGCTCTGTGCAGCCACATTCCCACGTACGAGGAACATAAGTGTGAGCGAAACAGTCATACTCTTGACCGTCAGGGAGTTTGCAGTCCAGTGGCAAAGGCTGATGAGACTGCTGACAATTATGGCACAGGAGCAGTGCCTGGAGACAGAGCACACAGGCACTGTGGCCCCACAGTCTGGGTTGGGGTGGGGAGAAGCCAGGAGGGCTCCCTGGAGGAAGTGATGTTTCAGCTGAGACCTGAAGGCTGAGAAAGAAGCAGGCAGGCAAGGATGTGGGGCCAGTGGGGAGAGGGAGGGTGTTTCTGGCAGGTGCCACATCACGAGCAGGAGCTGGGAGGTTGCAGAGAGAAGGGTGTGGGCAAGCAAGTGGAAGAAGCCCTGTAGGCATGGAGGGGAAGGGACACTGTGAGAGGAGAGTCAGAAGCACTCTGCTCCTATTGAGGCTAGACGCAGATCAGAGCCCAACCACTGTAGGGCCTTGCCGGCCTGGCCTCCGGACATGGGCTTTGCTCCATGGCCCCTGGGAAGCCCCAGAAGGGCTTAAAGGCAGGGAGTCACATGGCCAGACTGTGCTTTAGAAATCAGTGATTGCCAAGAAGAAAACAATATCTTCGGGGGCAAAAGACATGAGCAGAAATTTCACTGAAGAGGAAATGCAGATGGCTGGCAAACACACGTCAAGATGCTCATCCTCATTAGTAACAAGGGACATGTAAATTAAAACCACACTGAGATACCATTTCACACCTACTACATGGGCTAACGTTAACAGGGTTGGCAGCAGCTGGCGGGAGCGCATGTTGGTACAAACACGTGGAAACAGCAGTTTGGCTTGAGCTGGTGAACTTGAAAATGTGCACACCTGTGACCCAGCGCTGCCTCTCCTGGACCCTGGCCCTAGAGGACTAGGACAAATGTCATGGGAAGACTGGTGCGAGAGCAGTCAGATTAGCATCACTTGTAATAGGGAAAATCAGACAGCAGCCTAAATATCGATAGACAGGAGATTCACCCAGTGTGTTAGGGGCAGTGGAGTATTACACAGCACTGAAAGGAAATGCAAACCAGCTGCAGACTGACATGGGTGCGCTCATCAATGCAAATAGGAACATTTACAGGGTGTTTGTTTAGGTCAAGTTCAAATACAGCCCAAACGACATAACAGTTTAGGGATGTACTCAGAGGTAGTCACCCTTTTAAGGAAAACTGGAGAGATGCTGCAACTGGGGAGGGGCCTGGGAGAGGACTTCTGGATCTGGAAGGCCCTGTCTTTCACAATCGCCCCTTCTGGCATTTTCACAAAATGGGAATCAGCCACTGGGCTCATGTCACATTCTCTCCTGCTGGCTTAACATTTTTGCAATGGGTGTAACCTGCTTGTTTTATTATTAGTCACCAGCCACAGG
Organism: Balaenoptera acutorostrata; assembly: GCF_949987535.1. Classification (NCBI taxonomy): domain Eukaryota; kingdom Metazoa; phylum Chordata; class Mammalia; order Artiodactyla; family Balaenopteridae; genus Balaenoptera; species Balaenoptera acutorostrata. The sequence continues at coordinate 2,958,398 of NC_080073.1, forward strand.
CGACAGCATTCCTATCAGGCCCACGTTGCTTCCACGGTGGTGCCGTGGCCTCTGGTACCCAGCCTAGCAGGAGTCAATGACTGTGTGAGATCCGGGAATCTCTGGGCTCTCATTGGCTGGACTGGCTCAGGGCTTCCTCGGCTGAGAGCCAATCACTGATGAGCTTGATGAAGTCCCCTTATGTCTGTTGGGGCTTTTACAGAGAACATGCTTTAAGAATGTGTGCTATTATCTGACAGTATCTGAGTTGAAAGTAGAAAAAATCAACTTCAAATCCAAGAATGCAAATTTACCCGCCCTGTCGGGGTCATTCATGGATTCCTCTCCAGCATCTGGCAATGGACCCCAGTTTCCAATTAGAGGTTCACCACCCCCAGCCAGGCTTTTGGGAGAGCATATGACCTGGGCTGAGCCAATCAGCACAGCCCATTCCTCTGGCTGCAGTGATTGGTCCAGGCCTGAGCATCTGACTTAAACCCCTCCAACTGGAGAGAACCTTACCACCGGTAGAGTATTGCTTCATTTTGTCTGGACTTGAAGGGTTGTGGGCCAGAGCTGCTGGGAATTTTGGTCACCAGGAGAGGTGCTTTTGGTGGAAAATGGAGGAGAGGGGAGGAGAGCTCAGAGACAAGGGGGGAGAAACTTGTTCCTGGAGACATTTGAGTACATGGATCCAGCTATGCTTGAAGTCCTCCCTTTTTTGGCTTACGCCTCTTTGAGTCAAGTGTTCTGTGACTTGCAGCAGGAAGTCCAGACCGGCACCCTTCCCCAGCTCATCAGTGACACCTCCCGAGCCAGAAACCCAGGAGTCACCCCTGCCCCTCTCTCTCCCCGGCTCCCAGCATCACACCAGCCTGTGTGGTCTCTCTCCTCAGCACCTCTGCAATCCTACCACGTCCTCACGTCACCACCCTCACCCGAACTCCATCATCTCCCACCTGGACTCTAGTACCAGCCTCCTCAGCACTTCCCACTAAAATCCTCCAGCAGCTCCCCACAGCTCTCAGAATAAACACCGAATGCTTCCGATAGCCCACCGGGCCTCGTCAAATCCTGTCCTTCCACAGCCCTTCCTTCAAAGGAGTCCTCAGCTTTGTGTGCTCAGCCGGCAGCCAAGGGGCACTGCGGGCCGTGTGTATGGGCAGTTCAATAGTCACCCCAAATAACTACTTCCAGCCTGGGTCACATCGCCTGAGGTCTAAAGGTTGGAACGTGGAAGGTGTAACTTCTCTCTAGGCTGCACAGAGAGCCCTGGGGTCCTGAGCTCAGCCTCTGGCCCAGCCTTGGGAGAGGGACAGGCTGAGTGGGCCACAGGGTGCTGGCCTTGGTCGGTGTGGAAAATAGTCACCTTGGGGCTCTGACTGAGGGGGAGCAGGGAGGTCTGCAGTTACCAGAGGGCAGGGCCGGAACCCAAGAAGGAGTCGCCTCTCTGTGCGAGGAAGACTTTTCTCTCCACACCTAATAGCCCAGTTTCTGGCTCCTTCTTCCAGGTTCAGCTGGGGTAGGAGGATCTAGGCTCGTGCACTCAGGGAAGGGTGTTCTGGGCCCTGTCCCCTGGCATCGCTATGGCCAAGTGCGGCCCAGGGGTCTCAGAGTTGGATCAGGAAACACAGAGCCTGCTGGGCCGTGGCTCTGGACTGGGAGGCCTAGATTGAAGGGCTTGGGACCCTGGGGTGGGAGTGGGCACGGGGCTCACACAAGCTGCCTGGTGGGACAGAGAGAGCCTGGATTTGGACCCAAGCTCAGCTCTGAGTCTCAGCGGTGTGGTGGAGAGGGCTGCAAGAGACATGGTCGTACCAGAGCTTCATAAAGTGTATGACACCACGACTATTTTAGTTACTGTCTTTACCATTATTCCAGAAAGCTTCAGCCAGGACGAGGGGACCCTCAGCCACTTTGCTGCTGGGGGGATACTGGGTCTTGCTGGAGTGATCCTGCATTTGTAGCCACTGTGCTCCGTTGCTGGCTGGGGGGCAGCTCAGATGGAGGGGGTGGGCGGTCACCCGCTCTGCTTGGAGCGGGAGATCTGAGTGATGCGTTCCCATGGCCACCACGAGCATCATTACCCTAAACTCCTTGGCACCCAAGGACTGGTTGGGTGGAGCCCTGTCAGGTAACTGGAGGTCATTTGGAGCCTCAGAGGCCAAGGTTCATTATTTAGAGATGTGTTTCCCCTCCCCACATTCCTAGAAGGGGACGCTTCCAAGAATTATCGGAAATTCCTGTCCCTCAACAAGGCATTGTGCTAAGGGTCCAGCCACCAGCTCTGTGGACCCGGGTAGCCAGAGGACTTGGGGTTAGATTAAAGGGTAACAATGAATGAAGGATGGATGAATGAATGAACAAAAAAAGAGCTGGAAGAAAACATAGGTAGCTTACTACGTCTATCTTAGAATGGAGAAAGCCTTTCTAAGCACAAAGGAAAATACTGGACAGTTTTTCTACATCAAACTTTACAAGTTATACGTGTAAAAAAAAAATATACAGAAACAAAGTTAAAACAGAGGTGTCTGCTGTATGTACTTGGCAGACAAAGGGCCAGCACTATTACTATACAGAGAAGTCTTAAAAATTATTAAGATGAACGCCTCAAGAATGAAAGTGAATGAAGGACATGTACATGGAGTTCTCAGAAGACACAAATGGCTGGTAAACATTTACAAAGGCAATCAGCTTCAAAAAACGGGACAACATCTTCCCCTGGCAGACATATCACAAGCATTTACAAATGTACACGCCCTTCGCCCTTGCAACTTCTGTGAGGTGGACAAATGTCCCAAAATACAGATTCAAGAATATTCTTCAAATCATTTTTCATGATAAAATAATTGGAAATGATCAGTGGAGGATCAGATCAACTGTGGTTATAGCAGATGGTGGAATACTGGGCAGCTCTTGATAGAGATTGTGTAGATACATGTTTTGTTGTAGAAAATGGCCACAATATATCACATAAAAATGCAGCAGAAAAAGTGTTCATTAGAATTTGATCGTGGGTATACATATATACATTCATTCATGCAACTACTTACATGTATAAAACAAAAGGGGTTGGAAGAGGTTCTCTTGTGAAGGTGGATTTGCTGGTGTTGAATGTTTTATTATGTGTGTTTCCTAACTTGTTTATTAAAATCAGAGGCAGCCTCTCCCATTTCACAGATGGGAAAACTGAGGCTTGGAGTGAGCAAGAAACCTGCTGGGACCAGGCCTCCCGTCTCTGGGCTGCTCCAGTAGAGAAACGGCTCTGAGACCCTTCAGCCTAGTTTTCCAGCCCGCTAGGGAGGTCCCAGCCCCTGAACGGAGTGCCCCTGGCCTCCTTGCTCTCCCCCCTGCCAGGAGAGCTGGCCTGATTGCAAGGCTGGGCCAAGTCTTGTCTAGGGTGGCCAGAACTTTTCAGAAGTGCCAGAAATTTCATCACACCAGGCGGAGGGATGGGCGGGGGTGAGTCACGAATGAGCTAGGCCACAGGAGGTAGGGGCTGACCATTCCCAGATGGGAGGCGTTAGGCTGGGCAGCTTTCCTGGAATGAGCTGACAGCTTGGGAAAGTGTGAGTGAGAGAAAAATTGTAATGGCTTCCCCCACCTCCTCTCTCTGCATACCCCACTCCACGTGCATCAGCCCCTCCAGCCACTCTGCCAGGGGGGCGCCCGGTCCCTGTTCATACCCTGGGGATGGAGAACCCACTGCCTGACTGCAAGGTGCTTCCCTCCCGCCTCGGGAAGGGCAGGGAGAGCGTGTGAACTCGAGTCAGACTGCTCTGGGCTGGGGCCCTAGCTATGCCACCGAGCCTCAGTTTCTTTGTCTGTGAGATGGGGGTAATAATATCTAGTCTCTCTAGGATTGTTTTGAGGATCAAATGAATTAATCAGTGTAGGGTGCCTATTAAAGTGTATGATGAACAGATACAAGTTTATTTTTCATTTATTTAAGGCAAAGCATCCTTGGGGATCATAAAAAACTGATCCCTGATGGCTCAGGGATCCAAAGGGATCCTGATGGCTAACTAACCCGGTGTCCAAAGTGGGCCTGGGAAATGCCGGTAGGTAATGTCGCCACAGTGAGACTCAGGCTATTAGCCAAGGCTCTCGGGTGCAAGTAATAAAAGCCCAATTTAGATTGGCTGAAGCCCCAAAGGGAATTCAGTGGCCCCTGGAACTGAAAGGGGTGGGCTGGCTTCAGGCCTTACAGACTCACAGCTTACTGCACTTGAGAGCTCATTTCTCTTTTAGGTGAAGGTCCGGGCCAGGTACAGTGACTCCATGATGCTCAGGGACGCCTTCCACCCAAGCGTGACTTCCACCTGGCAGTCGCGGTGGTGCTGCAGCTCCGTGCCCACCCCAGGCCGTCGCTTCCGCCAGCAGGAAGCAGAAAGGGCGGGAGGGGCCACACCACTTTTGCTCCCATTCAGTGGTTCAAATTTTCACTGTCCTACCTGGGTGCCGGAGAGGCTGGGAATGTAGTCTTTAGCCAGGCAGCCGTGGGTCTGTGTCACGTTTCTATAGTTCTGTTTCTTACATGAAGAGTGGGGGATGGCTGGTCATGTCTGCCCCGGGTGGCCCAGCATCCACAGGGGATGGGAAGGCCAGGAGGTGGGGAAGTTTTCAGTGCACGATCAGCTTTTCATTGGGTTGAAGAGTAGGAGGCCGGGGCTACGGACAGGAGTGTGCATGGGGTGGGCGAAGAGGCTGGAGAGGTGGGTGGAGTCCAGACCAGAGAGGATCTGAATTGCGTTCCCAGGACTGCCTGTGTGCCCACAGATCTGAGCTCCATTCACGCCACCTGCCAGCCGCTGCCCTCGGCCACCCCTTGGGCCTGGGATGTGTCTACTGCGGCCCACACCTGGGGGCAGGGCCAGCACAGACCCTGGGACTCAGGGCCGTCTGAGCAGGGGATGCCAGGGCCTGGCACGAGGCATCGTGGGCTCCAGGTGGGAGGGACACAGTTGGAAGAAGGGTAGAGGGAGGCTGGGCTTTCCACACTTGGCAGCATCTCCAGGCAACTGGGGCTTAAAAAATACTGATGCCCAGCTGCATCCTCTGGAGACTCAGCTTGACCTGTTCTGGAGTCGGGTGTAGATGCCCCCGGGTGATTCTAGAAGACCGACTTGTCCTACAGCTGAGGTCTGGGTGGTGCTGCCCTGGGGCAGAAGTTGGGCAGAAGTCTGACAGGCAGTGCCACCCCTGGGTGAGGAGCGCCTCTGTCTGAAAATCACTGCCCATCCACTCTGAATATCTGTCCCGTAGTTATGGAATATTCTCGAGTCTGGCTGGGCCCAGACTCTCACTTTCCGTGCTGCCCAGCCATGGTGACTACATCGGATGCTGAATGTGTGGCCAGAGCGATGATGGAGCCGGCCCAGTGCAGAGCTCACTCCTGGACAAAGGGGGGCCCCTTGGCCCCCAGAAGCAGCAGCAGGCCAAGTCCTGGCAGGGAGGTCAGGCCCACCATTCAAGGAGCTGGCTGCCCCCATCCTGCCGGCACCCAGGTGTGCAGGGAGATGGGGGCATCATGCTGGCTCAGGGTGGTCTAGGTCGTGTGCCATTAGACATTTAACTGAGGGCTCATCACCTGCCAGACCCGCTCTAAGCATCTCCAAAACAATCATAGGAGACAGGAAATATTTTACAGACGAGTCCACTGAGGGCAGAGGGCTAAAGCCACCGTGAACATCACACAGGGGCACGTGGCTTTCAACCAACCATTTGGCTACAGAGCCCATGCGTCTAAACCCTACGCTACTGTCGTGTGGGTTATGATTATTGTCAGTCTCATTTCTCAGATGCCGGAAGAGGCACAGTGACCTCCTCCTGGCTACCCAGCGAGGATGCAGACCCAGGAAGCCCGGCGGGCCTCCTCCGCTCCACCCGGGCTGGCTGGGGGTGCAGGTGGGCCCTGCACCCGCCAGCCCTGGCGCCTCGATGCCCGGGAGGCTGCCGAGATGTCACCGATGTAACCCGGCTGCCCACGCTGAGCATTCTGTCTTGGCCTTATCGGCCTGGAACTCCCTCCAACCGTGTCTTGGCCGGGCCCCCGGCCCCAAATTCCTGGTGGGTGATGTGCACTCCATCTGCGATAACAGCTCTGGCAGGGCTCCGAGGGGGTGGCTGCCTTGGTGCATCTCCAGCTCAGATAACAGGGAAGTATCTCCACTTTCTCTCCTGGAAAGCTGGCCAGGCCTTGGGGGCGGGCTGGAAGGTGAGGCCAAATCTCGGCTCGGACACCTGGGGCAGGAAGGGAGCGCGCTGGAGGGCAGAGAGTTGCCCAGGCTCACGTGAGGCAAAGCCTGGTGCCTTCCACAAGTCATGAGAGGAGGAAGGATTCAATCTACCACTCACTCAGTCATCAGATGCTTACTGAGCTCGCCCCTGGGGCCAAGCCCTGTTCAAAGTACTCTTGGATTTCAGTTCAGTTAATCTTCCCAACAATCCCACCAGATTGGCCCTGATGTCATTCAGCTCATTTTACAGTTGAGGCAATCAAGACCCAGGGAAGTCAAGCAACTTGCCCAAGGTCACACAGCTGGTGGGTGGTGGTGGTGGAGTTCTTACCAGGCTATCTTACCTACAGTCACTTATAAATGAATTTTAAAAAGGCCGCTAGTGACAAGTACTCTGAGGAGTAGAGAGGGGAGAGAGTGACCGAGGGAGGGGCAGTTGCTATCTCTGCTGGGGTCTCAGGGAGGGCTCTCTGGGGTGGTGACATTGTACCTGTATCTAACCAAGGATGAGCCAGCCATGGGGACCTGGGGGAAGGGCATTCCAGGCAGAGGGAACAGCAAGTGCAGAGGCCCCGAGGGAGAACAAGCTCCAGTGGGGAAAAGGGCCCGGAGAGGAAGGGCCTGGCACGGTTACACAGAAAGCCGGGGTAGCCTGGCCCCAGGCTCTCGGTGCAGGCTTTGCCCCTCCGTCTCATCGTGGCTCCTCCGCCTCATCGTGGCTCCTCCGCGGCCAGCCCTGTCTGAGCCCCTGGGCACTTTGTGGCTTCACCGCCTCCCAGCTGTGTGACCCCAAGGCAGGTGGCTTCCCCTCTCTTTGCTTTTGCTCTTCGCTGCCTCACCCCAGTCCTGGGCTCCGGAGGCCCCCGGCGTGGGGGTGGGGCACACTCTGGGCCCACGGCTGCTGCTCTGATGTGAGGTGGAGCACATCGCCTGGCAGGGATGGAAGGGGCTCCCAGAGGTCCTGGGCTAGGCCTCAGGTCCTGGAGAATGTGGCCCCAGGACTGCGGGAGACACAGAGACTAAGGACAGAGTCGGAGGGAAATGCAGAGACCAAGGACAGAGTAAGACAGAGAGACGGACTGCCGTCAAAACTGAGATGGAGACCCAGAGGGAGACACAGAGCAGGAGAGACAGGGTGGGTGAAGAGCGAGACGCTCCAGAGAGACAGGGAGACATGGGCCATCTGAAGCGGACACCGAGAGCTACAGAGAGATGTCGATTCACAGCAGCAAAGAGAGATCAAGACGGAGTGGCTAAGAGATAACAAGAGAAAAAGTTGTGAGTGCTCTAAATGCCCCTGAATTGTACACTTTCAATGGTGAATTTTACACTATGTGAATTTTACTACATTAAGAAGAGAGAGACAGAAGGTGGCAAAGAGAGAGACAGAGATGGAAGGACAGAGTCCTGGGATCCCGACTCTCTTGGGACCCTAAGATGGTGGTGGGGAAGGGACCAGGGTGTGGGTCCCTGTGCCAGAGTCCAGGCTTGCAGGGCCCAGTGGGTTTGGGGCCAGTCCCCCTTTCACCGGGTCTGCTCTGGTGCCAAATGTTTGCCCTGGTCTGGCAGTGCCTGATTTTGCTTGTGTGGGTTTTGGGATGGGGTTCTGAGCCCTTGGCCTGCAGAAAGCATCTGGGAGGTAGCCTGTTCCCTGTACGTCCTCTTACCGGGCACAGGCTCCAAGGCTGCTAAACCCGGTGAGTGGGGACCCGACGATGACCCATCCTGCCTCTGCTCTGGGGGTGAGAGTTATGGTACTTAACGTTTTGAGCTGAGAGCCTGGACTGTTCACTGCCTGTTGGGCCCTGTGCCGAGGGCACAACATGGGGTTCTCCATGGCTCCCCACCAACAGCCCAGGGTTAATCTGCCCAAGAGATGAGGAGGCTGGGCTCAGAGAGGTCAAGGGCCTTGGTTGAGGTCACACAGTGGCCACAGGCAGATGTGGAGGTTAAGGAAAGGACAAACCTAGGCTGGAGGCTGGGACCCGGTGCAAGCAGACCGGGGTTTGGGGGAGGGGTGTGGGAGCCCCCCGGGCAGGCAGCAAGGGGATGGGAGGCGGCCAAGTTGGGCTTCCCTCCGGCCAGTGTTACTCCTAAGCCCCTCAGGCCCTCCCAACGTGGCCGGGGTGGCCGGGCCCATCTTCCCGGCGGGGACACTGAGGCCCAGGCTGGCTGAGGTTCCGGGCCAAAGAACGCTGAGGGCAGCAGGGCGGGGGCTGGGACTCCGCGTTTAGACGGGGCGACGAGGGGGTGCGGCGAGGGCGGCGCGCCACGGGGGCGCGGGGCTCGGGGCGCACGCGCGGCGCGGCCACGTCCGGCCCCGGGTGCGCGGCTGGGCGAGGAGCGTCGGCGCCGGCTCGGCCCCCTCCCCGGCCGCGGCTGAGACCCCGCCCCGGAGGTGGAGGGGGCAGGGCGGGCAGGGGGCCCAGCGCCGGCTCAGCCCGCCCCTCGACCCGCCCCGCCCCGCCTCGCGCCGCCCCGCGCCGCCCCGCGCCGCCGCGGGACTCCCGAGCTCTAGACGCGCCGACGGCGGGGCGGACGGACTAGCGGACAGACGCGCCCGCGGCGGGACGAGCGGAGCGCAGCGCGGTGAGTGCACGCGGACCTCGGCCCGCGCCGCGGGCTCCACGCCCCCGGGCCGGCCGTGGGGACGGCGCCCTGGCGGGCAGATGCGACACCCTGGCCGGCGCCCGGCGGGGCACGAGGTGGCGGAGGGCCCCCACCCACCCGGGTCCCGCCGCCCACTCCCTCTTCCGCGCCCCCCCCCCCCCCCCACGGCAAGTCCCGAGCCCGGGTCACCGTCCCGGGAGAGAACTGGGCCCTCGGTCGGGCACCGCCGCCGCCGCGCGCTCTCCAACCCCCTCGCGTTCGCCCATCGCAGGCGGCAGAAGTTTCTCAGGCTCCGCGGGGCGGCCCCGCGTCTCCGTCCCGCATCCCCCCCCACCCCAGACCCTTTCGCTCTCACGCACGCCCGGCCCTTCACACTCATCTCTCACACGTCGCTGTTGCGCACGCAGGCTTCACACACACGTGCCTGGCACACGGGCGCCTCCCAGACACGCACGCCTCTATCAGCCCGCCGTCTATGAAACGCGTGTGCCTCGTTAACACACACGCGTGTCTGTCACACACACATATGTCTCTCATGTGTCACACACGTGTCTCTCACATCACTGGGGCGGCAAACAGACCCCCTCACCCCCCAACCGTGAATCTTGCACACAGAGTCGTACACGCCAACAACTTCAGAGTCCAGCGGAACCCGGCCCTCCCCCCTGGGCGGGCACAGTCCTCCGTGCCGTCCTGAGCCGGGTGGGCCCCGAGTCGGGCTGGGGGAGGCTTTGGGCTGAGGCTCCCTTAGGGTGTGGGACGCACAGGCAGGGGGCTCAGTAGGCAGGGGTGGGCCCAACTCCGGGGACCTCCCCATTCCTCCTCACCCCCTGCCCCCCTGCATCCTCTCCCCCTTCCCACTCTCCCTGCAGGGGTGCCCTCCCTCCCTTTGCTGTCACAAGGTCTCACCCCACCTCGGTTTGTGACCACCACTTGGGCGGGTCCGAGCCAGCAGGTGTCGCCGTGACAGGCCAGAAATGGAAGGAAAATTTGGGGGGTGGTCATCATCCAGAGCCCCTTGAGTAAAGGTGCCGGTCTAGGGCCCTGCCTGAGCAAGCCCTGATGCCTGGTCCTGGCACGTGTTTGTGGCCGAATCACTGGGGCTCTGAGCCTCACCTTCCCCACGTGCAAATGGGGGTGACCATCCCCGCCAGGAGAAAGGGAGGGCCTGGGAACTACTGCCCCCACCCTCCCCTCTTGCGTCCATTGCCCGCCCGTGTTAAGAGGAGTGGGCAGGGGAGGGATGAAGTCAAAGGCTGTTACCTCCTGCAGGCGCAAACTTGCCAGCCCCTACCGCAGCTGGCTGTGCATGTTTTGTTTGGCTCTTACCATGTTGTTATTATTTTTAAAAAGTTAATTAGCTGCCAGCATTCACAAATTGGCAGCTTTCGCATAAAAGTCCGGATTTCCGTCTTCTGAAAAATCACAAGGTCTGGAGCTCAGGACCCACATCCCTGTGAGGTGCCCTTGGCTAGTGCTGCTTTTCTTCTGCCCCTGGGCTGGGGCAGGAGACCATTTGGCCACATTTCCCACCCGGCCTGCGTAGACCTCTGTGTTGGCTGTGCCTGCTGTGTAAACTGGGCTGTTTTTGCAGCAGTGCCCACCCCAAAGTGGACCTAGGGTAGTCTCCTCGCCCATGGCTGGGGAAGCCTTGAGTGAGCCTTGTATGGCCTTAGTGGTGGGAGCCATGAGGGGACCTGGACCATGGGGCCTCTTTGTGACGGTGGCCGGCACTTTCTGCTGGGCTCTGGGGATGGGGGCTGGGGTCCCTGTGGGAGGGAGGCAGGGATCTCAGAGCCAGGCCTCGTCCTTCGCTTTTCTCCCCAGATCCCATCCATGATCCTGCAAGGTCGCAGTCTTACCTCTTTTGAAAGATGGGGAGACTGAGGCCCAGGAAGGGTCTCCCAGCAAACAAAGGACGCAGCTGGGATTTCAACCTAGGTTTTTCTGACTCTAAAACCAAGCTCTTTGCCAGCCTTTCAGTCCACGAGGGGAGGGACTTGGTCTCATTGACCCTGGGCAAATTCCCCAAACCACATTCACACCTGACAGGCAGTAGGTGCTTAATAAACGCTTGTGGAAGGACTGAGGGCAGTGAAGCTGCCTTCTCAGCAGGGGTCAAGGTGGAGCTCAATTCAGGACCTAAGATGACAGTCTCACATGACCTAGAGGACCACTACGGTTCCATTTGATCGGCCCGAAAGCCCAGCACACTTTCCTGCTCTGCTTTCAAGTGACTGTGACCCCAAGACCACTGTGGTGAAGACCCCAAGTCCCTGCAGGGCCTCAGAAGGACCACGGTGTGTCCTGTTGGGCGTCAGAATTCTGTGTTTGCCTTGCACGTGGGGCTGTGGGTGGGAGCATTTTTTCCTTCACTCCCTGGCTGGCCTTGGTGGAGGAGGCGCTCTGCAGGGTGGGACTCGGGCCGAGGGACAGGCCCAGCTCCCGCTTGTGCTCCTTGGTGGCCTCTTGCTGGGTGGCGTGGGGTGGGGCAGCTGCTGAATTATTTTAAGTCCTGGTTCCTGTGACTCTCTGCTCTCTCTGTTTACCACGTGTATGCGGCTGAATTCATGGGATCTGAATGTCCCTGCGGTGTGTGGGCCTCCTGGAAGTTTGTTGACTGACTGAACGAGGACCAACCCTATCGGCGGCACATGGGACTTGGGGATGGTGGGCAGCCCCTCGCCTCATTCGTGTACCTCCTGGAGGTTTTCGTTCCTGCTGGGGAGGAAGGTGCTGGGCCTGGCCGCACAGGTGGTGCAGAGGGCCTCTCCCTCCCATCAGTGAGCCTCAGTCTTCCTTTCTGTAAAGTGGGTGCTGTCTGACCGCTTTCTGGGGCTCACAGTACTGAAGTGGGTGTTGGGGATGGGAGCCGGGGGTCTGTTGCCTAGGAGGTAGGTGGTGTATCCCCTCTCTGGCTTCTTTTTTTTTTAAAGATTCTTGTCTGGAAAGAGCTGATGCTGGTTGAGATTAAGATGAGCAGGGCAGAGGTGGGGGAAGGTGGAAGGTTTTTTTTTTTTTAGCAGAATTATTTATTTATTTATTTTTGGCTGTGTTGGGTCTTCGTTTCTGTGCAAGGGCTTTCTCTAGTCGCGGCGAGTGGGGGCCACTCTTCATCGCGGTGCGCGGGCCTCTTCACTATCGCGGGCTCTCTTGTTGCGGAGTACAGGCTCCAGACGCGCAGGCTCAGCAGTCGTGGCCCACGGGCCTAGCCGCTCCGCGGCATGTGGGATCCTCCCAGACCAGGGCTCGAACCCGTGTTCCCTGCATTAGCAGGCAGATTCTCAACCACTGCGCCACCAGGGAAGCCCCCCCCCCCCCTCTGGCTTCTTGAGCTCTGAGCACCTGCCTCCCCACCAACTGAAGGCCCTGCCCTGGGATGTAGTTCCAGCTTGAAGTGGGCAACCCAATCCAGGCCATAGGGCAGGGCCCTCTGGGAAGGGGATCTCTGAGCTGAGATGGGAGGGTGTGGCAAGAGGGTACAGCTGGTGCAAAGAAAGAACTTTCGGTGGGGCCTGGCTTGGTGTGTGCGAGGGACAGGAAGGGAGGGGGCTGGAGCGGGTGGGGGAGGGGAGGGGGGAGGAGGAGAGGGGTGGGGCAAGACATTTGAAAGCTAAGAGAAGTTTCTCTCCAGGGAGCAATGAGATCTGATTCCCATTTTAAGACACCCTCCCTAGCTGCAAGATCTAGAGGTTGTGGGCCTCCGCAGTGAGGATGTTGGCAGGAGTGTGGAGGCCCTGTCCCGGGCCCTGTGCCGGAGGGCAGGTCTCACCCTTGAGAAGCCACAGGTAGGTGGGGAAGCAGGGCTGTGGACAGACACTTGAGATCCAGGGTGATATGTGCTGGTCAAATAGATGTTGGTGCAGCCGTACAATGGGATATTATGCAGCTGTAAAAAACGAGGAGGCTCTGATCTTCTGGATCTGTTGAGAGAGGAGAACAAGGTGCTCAATGGTGTGTAAAATACGCTGCCTCGTGTCAAATAAGACGTAAATCCACATTTGCTTATAGGCTCATAGGCAAACACTGAGAGGAAGCACTGGGGCGAGTTGCGGTGGTTACCTGTGGTTACCTGGAGGGCGTGTGCAGGTGGGGACAAGGGTACAAGGTGAGGTGACACTCCCGTTGTGTGCCTTCTTATATTTTCTGGATTTTGAGCCGTACCACTATATTGCCTGTTCAAATGTTACATTAAATTCAAAAGCAGTTGGGCAGTTGGTGGGTGACTGTTCATTTGTGAGTTTTAAGTGCGGTGTTTAAGGATGGGTTTTAAGTTCCCTTTACCGACCTTGTTGTCGAACAGACTGACTTCTTCCTGGCATGGTATACAAAGGTTTCCACTGTGATTAAAATTAGATGGGAACAAAGTCACATTTTGCAAAGTTTGGCAATCGGACAAAAGAAAAAATGCCCCCTTTTTGTCTTCCCCCTTTTCCTGTGGGTGTTTCCTTCTGCTGATTTGACTGCTGGCTTTTCCTGGGGTGGGCACCACAGCACTTAGCATCCCATCCTCAGCCTGTTTCCACAGTCTGCCTGCCAGCCGGACCAGAGCTTAGCGGCAGATCCAGACCCCCGGGGGGTCTGTGCAGGTGGCAGCTGGGCACAGGGAAGTCCCCACTTTGGACACCTGCCAGGCTCAGATCCCACCTCTGCCACTCACAGGCCTTGCTTCCTTCGGGCCAGTGACCTTTTCTGAGCCTCAGTTTCCTCATCTGTCAAATGGGTGTCGTAACCCCTCTCTTAGGGTTGTTGGAAGGAGGAAGTAAGTGATACCTACAGGGTGCTGGTCACTGTTCTTGGGATAAAGCAGTACCAATACGACCTCCGCTGCCCCCACAGAGCTTGCTTTCTGTGGGGAGATGCAGACGGATGCTCACCGTAACGTCAGAGCTGGCCGTGCGCGCCTGGGATAAAAAGCAGACGGAGCTGGCTGAGACCAGGGTGCGGGTGGGGCTGCTTTAGGTAGGGCATCAGAGGAGGCCCGTGGAGTACGGACACTCAGGCAGAGGGCACAGCACGTGCAAATGACCTGGAGCAGCTGGAGGACAGGACCCCTGTGAGCAAGGAGGGTGGTCAGATCTGGGGGTACAGGAGGGCTTTCAGTTTTATCTTGGGTGTGGTGAGGATTCAGTTCGGGGAGGGGTGAGGTCTTCCTGGGATTTCCGGGATCCCCCAACTCCCCACCCCAGCTGCTGGGAGGGGAGCAGGCTGGAGGGTGGCAGCAGCCTGGGGCCTCGATCCGGGCCTTGTGGGGCAGTGGGAGTGGAGTTGCAACCTCCCTCCTCGAGGGTGGGCAACCCTGGGCAGGGGTTGTGTGGGAGCAGCTGGGAGAGGCTGGCTGGACTCGGGGTTCCTTCCACATCAGGGGCCTTGGCCCCTCTCCTTGCACACAGCACTCACAATAGCGTCTGGTGTGGGCCGGCCCATGGTCCCTCCCTGGCCATCCCCAGGGCCCCAGAGACCTATGTAGGCAGTTCTGAAATGCTTCAGTCACGGCTGTCCTGGAGGAGAGCACAGAGGCTCTGGGAGCCTAGGCATGGTCAGGGAGGGCTCCCTGGAGGGGGTGATACTGGCGCTGTGATGTGAAGGTTGAGGGGTGGACAGTGGAAGGAGGATTGGAGGAGGCGGGAAGTAAGGCTGGCCTCGTGCACTGGACCAGACGTGGAGGACCTCATGTCCTGCCCTGAGGGTGGCAGATGGGCAGCCTCGGGGTGTTTCTGAGCAGGGGAGGGGCATGGCCAGAGTGCTGGAGGGGCCCTCTGGCAGCCCAGGTGTGGGGGGTGGGGAGTGGAGGGGCAAGCCGGCAGGCAGGAGGCCTGAGCGGGTGACGGCAGGGAAACAGGCTCAGAGGGGTGGGCCTGGCTGCAGCTGCACAGCAAGTGGGGAGGAGGGGCTGGGCGGGAGCTAGGTCTGTCCACCTCGAGGTCCTGCCCCGGGCTGGCCGCCCCTGGATTACGGGGTACTGTGGCACGCACGCACCACTAATTCCTCTCCTTTGGGCCGGTCCCTTCCTGGGGCCCATCTGGGGTCAAGCCATGCGTCATTTTGCCCCATTGTCCTCAGGGTTGTTGGAATTTGGAAACATTGCAAAAACGCCTCTGTCTTCTCATATATGGAGATTATTGCAAAGAAAGTGCTGGTTTGGGGAAAGGTTATTTCCTTCCTCGAGGGTGGGGAGCCTGGCTCTTCGGCAGGGGGGAGGGGGGGGAGCTATAATGTGGGCGGCCACGGCGACCCCGCCCGGGTCAGTGTTGGTGAGGAAGTGGTGCCGCCTGCCTGCTGGGGGCGCGGGTGCGGCCGGGGGGTGGGGGGAGCGTCGAGAGCCTCCGCATGGCCAAGAGGGTGGGGGCCGCAGGCACCCATGTGCCCGGGAGTGGATGGCCGCCTGCGGCCACGGGAGGCTTTTGTCTTCAAGCAGACCCTGCTGGCCTCAGGCCATCTCACCTCCCAGGGCCTCAGTTTCCTCATCTGCGCATTGGGGATAGTCCTCCTGGTTCTGCTGTCATTTGGTGCCCAGGAATGGCCTGAAGCGTGGGAAGAGGGTTCTGAGGGGCTGGGTGATGGTGGGGTGAGGACGCCGCCAGGCCAGGGAAGCACCTGCCTGGGCCCAGATGATGGGGGCCTTGGCTTCTCCATCTGTAACATGGGCCTGGTGGTGGTGCCGGCCTAGGAGGGGCCTGTGGAAAGCCCCCAGCACGGCTCTTGGCACGTATGCAGTGCTTAGTTAACACGTGTTAGCTCGGTTCTGTCAAGGGTCATGCCCCCCTTCTCCGTGATCACTGAGATGCCGTCGTCTGCATCAGGGCTGGCCCTGGGCCTTGTGCTCCGGGCTCACCCATTGTTGATAAGCCTCCCAGAGTTCTTCCTGCCTCAGCCTGGGTCTCTCATCCAGCTGTGTCTGTGATCACCAAGTGAGCTTTTGGCGCTCCAGAAAATTCTGTTCTTAGAGTCTCCCCACAATGGTCTTGACACACGTGCACAACCACACGGTACCCTCCTTGACCTGAAACACACACAGGCACCTGTAAACACACACACGCACACATGCTCTCTTTCAAGACCACCATGCTTCACTCTGGTTTCCATGTCAACTTTCCGAGTCCTCATGAGCTCAGAGATTAGCCATCCTCCTGGGGGTTCAGTGCTGGCCGAGCTCCTGGGTCCCTCATCTGTTCCCCTGCATATCCTCAGAGCAGATGAATTCAAATGTTGTCCGAACATGGGCACTGCATAGGGGGTCTTGTGCCCTTTCTTGGCAAAAAAAAAAAAAAAAAAAAAAAGCCAGAGCGTGTTGGCTTCCACTTGTGCTCAAGCGACCGTTAGCACAATGCCATCACATTTTCTGCTGGATTGCCCCCACCTCCTGTGCCTTTACATTATAGTTAATAGATTTTAAAAAGTTCCTCCCCTGTTTTGCTTACACTTATACTAAAAGGAGGCCGTTTTTCACAACTGTAGATAGACTCAGGATCGCTCGCTCTAAATCAGCAATACCCGTGAGAACAAAGATGACAGCCCCAGTGCAGGACTGAATCCCAGCCCCTGCTGTTCCCTGCCTCTGTCGGCCTTAAGCCCAGTGCTCCTGCCCCCTCTGTGCTGCGAAGGAAGGTTGGCAAGGGTCAGGGAGACGTTCGCTCCACACAGAGTTCTCTGCCGTCCTGACTGCGTAAGAGGGTAAAGGGGGATGATTGCTCACCACGGGGCCGCTGGTACTTCTGCCTTCTCCCTGAGGTCTCACCTCACCCCGAGAGGTCATCTCTAGCCCGACGGGGGGAGGACCTTCTAGCTGGTCATTACACACCTTGCATCTTCTGGGGATCCCTTCCTGCTTTCTGGGCCCCGCTTGGCACATTTCCTGCTGGGCGGGGCCACGAGAGGAGACTGCTGTCCCTCCAACAGAGATGTCTTCTCTGAGACCAAGTTCCTGGTTCTCAGGCAGCGGCTGGTCCCCATTCCCACGTGGGGGCGGGGGTGTCCCCTACCCCCCAGCTCTGTGCCCTTCTGGCTGCCTGGGCAGAGCCCTGGAGGGTGAAGGCAGCTTAGCCTGGGCTGTCCTGTGGCCTGGGGTCCATGCTAGTGGGGGACAGGCTGGAGCTCAGGGCCAGGGCTCCAGTGCCAAGAAAAGGGGGCGATGGCGCCTGGCAGGGTGAGGCTGGGCCCAGTCCAGGGAGGAGGTGGGGAACTAGGCCTGGCCAGATGGCAGGGTGCCTTGTAAACTGTAAAGTTCGGCGCCCAGCTGAGCAGTCATTAATGTTACTTCTTGCGGGTCACACCACTGACACCACCAGTAATGGCCGGTCAGGCCCTACTTAGCCACGGGACCTAGCGTGGAGGAAAGTTTGCCCTAGTCCTCGTACCACCCCCCCACCTAACATGTTTTCTTTTCTTTTTTTAAATTTTATTTATTTATTTTTGGCTGCGTTGGGTCTTCATTGCTGCGTGTGGGCTTTCTCTGGTTGCGGTGAGTGGGGGCTACTCTTCGTTGTGGTGCACGGGCTTGTCCTTGTGGTGGCTTCTCGTTGCGGAGCATGGGCTCTAGGCACGCAGGCTCCAGTAGTTGTGGCACGTGGGCTCAGTAGTTGTGGCACACGGGCTCTAGAGCGCAGGCTCAGTAGTTGTGGTTCACGGGCTTAGTTGCTCCGCGGCATGTGGGGTCTTCCCGGACCAGGGCTCAAACCCGTGTCCCCTGCATTGGCAGGCGGACTCCCAACCACTGCGCCACTAGTCCCCTAACGTGTTTTCTGAGTGCCCGACCTTACACTCTCACAAGTGAGAGAGAATCGTTTAAGGGACTGCTGGGGATGGAAAGGTTGTGGTGACATCACCTGCCTGTCCCCAAGGCAGGACATGCCTGACCTAGGTACACCCCCTCGGCGTGGCTGTGGCTTCCCATGCGTGGGGTGGGAGGAGTGACCCTTCCTTGGCCCCAGACCCCGGGGGGTCCCACAGGAATGGTGGAGCCTGAGCACATGGCCAGGTAGCCCACCACGACCTGGGCTCAGAACCCCATAGTGCTCTCCCTGCTCCTGGCATCAGGAGGTGCCTTCCCATCGCTGTGGGGGAGGGTCTCCCTCATGTGGGCTTATCTGTGTCTGAGGGGGTCCCCGCATGGTCAGTGCAGGGCTGGGGACCCCATGCCACCAAGGCTGCATCACGCCCCATCTTTTTTTGTCTCTGCTTTTCTCTGTGAGTCTGGGTGATTCTCTCAAAGTGACTTAAATGTGCCCACCCTCAACTCACAGTTTCTTCCCACCAGAGATGGTCTGTGTTTTCTTCTAGTTCCAGTTCAAAATCCTGGGGAAGAGCTCTGATTGGCCCAGTTTGGGGTGGGGGAGCTCTGATTGGCTGAGCTGAGGGTGAAGAACTCTGATTGGCCCAGTTTGTTGAGGGAGAGCTCTGATTGGCCCAGCTTGGGCAAACCTCCACTCTGGGCCAGTCAGTGGGCTGTGGCTAGGGGTGGGGTCACTTAGTCCTGACAGTGACTGTAGCTCCAGCTGGTCCCTAAGGATGGGCATTGAATGAAGCCGGCTGCCACCCCAGGAGGTGTCCACTGCAGGGACAAAGTTCAGTAACTCCAGAGACTCAGATGTTCTAGGAATCTAGTCAGTGACACATACAACACAGTTGCTACTCCTGCTTCCTCATCACAGCTGTCAGGAGTGTTCTGGTTGCAGGTGATAGAAAGTATGACTTAAGCAAAAATGTCATGGGACTAAAATGTACAATGGCTGGCTTCAGGCTTGGCTGTATCCGTGGGCTCTAGAGATGCCGTGAGGGGTCTGTCTCCATCCTCCATATTGGTTATTCTCAGGCGGGCTCTGCCATGTGGCAGTCGGGTGGCCCAGCAGCTCCAGGCTCCCTCCCTTAGGCCCAGGGGCTTCACCGTGGGCCCACGCAACTGGGTTACGGGACATCCCTCACCAGTCATTGTGAAGGAGGAAGGAGCCTCTGATTGGCCATTCTGTGGGCCATGTAGCCTGAAGAGTGGGAAAGTTGGGGTTCTCTTACCAGGAGGAGGGGGCAGAGAGCCACACAGCATCACCAGCCTGCTTTCCATAAATGGCCCCTGCGTTTCTTTCCCCGTCCCCATCTCACATGGTGGACCCAGCCCGAGGGAACGTGAGGATGTCCCAGTGTGAGTAAAGGCAGCTCTTCACCACCTGGGGTAGTTCCTGTTAGAATGGGGAGTTGGAGATTGGGGTTGGGACTGCGGGGTCCTGGCCTCCAGCCCAGCCACACTTAAGTCCAAGTGGTCGGGAACTCCATGTACAGAGCGCAGGGAGGTCAAAAGAGGCAGCCATGAACTCTGAGGAAAGGTTTCCCTGAAGAGGAAATAGTGAGCTGGGTTTTTAGGGATGAACAGGAGTTTGCTCAGGGGCAGAAGGGTGTGCCTGGCAGAGGGAACAAAGGAATGGGCAGACTTGAGCAGCTGTGAAAGATTTAGAGGAGCTAGGGCAGGTCATTTATTTTTTATATTGACTGTGTATCGAATGCTTGTTGTTTGCCCGTTGAGGTGCTGGGGTCTTCACGTGCCCTCCTTGAGTCCTCCCCGTGTTGCTGGGAGGCCATTGTGATTGGGCCCATGAGCAGACGGGAGTGTGTCTGTTCCAGGGTCATGTGCTCTGAGCCGCCTGGCAGCCTGGGGGGAGCTGGGTTCCCATTTGAACCCTGACCTCTGGGGCCCAGGGCTTGATGCCACTTGCTGCCCATCTCTGCTCCGGCTGGGGCGGCTGACGGCCTCGGGGGCCCTACGGTCATGCCACAGCCTGGGCTAGACCCCGTGGTTGGCTGCACACCAGCTGCCCTGCTGGCAGCCTTGAGAAATTCCTAAATTTCAGGGCCATGCAAATGAAGAGGGGCGCTGGCCTGGCAAAGGCGCGAGAGCGTTGCAGGGCCTCCCCGGCTGAGCAGCGTCCCACGCCTCCGCGAGGCTCCGAGGAGGACACAGAGGGGCTTCTGTCTGAAGGGGGACGGTGGTGGTTACAGTGTGAGGCTCCCAGCGCAGCCCCTGACTTGCCAGGGGGGCCTTAGGCAAGTTTTTCTCTGTCTTTGAAGGCCCTGCGGGGATGAGTGTTGGTGACACTCACATTTATAACTCATCTCATGTCCTGTGTCAGCCCTGTGCTGGGGCCGTACAAGTTAATCAATCCACCCATCCCCGCCCTGCCACCCACCAAAAGCATCTGAGTGCCCACGTGGGCCAGACCCCGGGTCAGGGCTGAGCAGGAGAGCAGGGTCCCTGCCTCAGTCTCATCCGTGTGAGATGTCAGCTCCTAGCGTGGGGAGGGAACCTGCCAGCCTCAGCCCCAGTGAGCGTCCCGTCTGGTTAGAGAGGAGGTGGCAACAGAATGCGCCCCGCAGGGCGCTGCGTGAGCCTCGCTGGGGGGATGTTGGCAGGGCTGCCTGCGCTGAGGCTGGACAGGACACGTGATGCCTTAGGCGCTGACGGGCTCCGGTGCAGCTGTGAACCCGGCGGGAGCAGGAAGCAAGTCCTGGGTTCTAGGAAGCAGCGTGGTCTGGGCAGAAGGTCAGGGTCAGGGGCTTCGGGGACTAGGGACCCCCTGCCCCCTGCTCGGGCTGGAGAAGGGTCAGGACCCACCAGGTAAGGGCGGCCCAGCATGCATGTGCATGCACACACAGGCTCACTCTCACACACACTCACACACACATACATGCCTGAACACGCCTCACGTGCACACACCTGCCCACACTCATACAGACTTAGATTTCACATGCGCACAGATGCACTTACACACCCAAACTCCCCCCCCCCCCCCGCCCCCTCGGCCCCGCAGCACTCACACGGACCCGCATGTACACGCACCTCTCCTGCAGGGACCCTTGGTCTTTCAGCTTCCCTTGAAAACACATCTTGTATCCAAAGGAGAAGGAAAAGAGAAAGCAGGAGACAGTCTGCATGAGCTCAGAGGTAGGGTGAGGATGGGCTCCGGGCTCCGCTCTGGGGACTCCCTCACCTCCTGGAGCGGTTTCTTAGTGTAGATGGACCCCTGGACTCAACTCCAGGATCTGGAGAAGGAGTGAGAAGGGGCCGTGCCATGGTTTGTGAGGCTCTGGAGGAAGGATGGACCCCAAAGTTTATCTCCCACCTTTGTCTTCCTTTTGGGGGAGGAATTAAATCCCCCAAAGGCCAGTTTATTCTGTGAGGGGGTGATGGGTAAACCCATTCTCGGTGCCTGGTACGGAGGGGCCCCTCCCGTAGGGACCTAGTAGATGATCCCCTTTACCAGGAGAAGCTTACTTTTCTCAGAGCTTTTAATTACAAAATGTTGAAGTTTATTGAGTAGCGTCTACTGAACTGATCACGTAGATTTGTCTTTTAGTGAATTGCATTGATTTGTTGGTATTGCACTACATTTGCATTCCTGAGGTAAACCCTATTTGGACACAATATATTATTATCCCTGTAATATGCTGCCGGGTTCAATTTTCTGCTATTTTACTTAGGGCTTGGCAGCTAGATTCATAAGTGAGCCTGGCCTGTACCTTCCTCTTGTAGTATCCACGTCTGCTTTTGGTATCAGGACTTTCCTAGTCTCATAAAATGGGAGGAGGAGCCACCTTCCTTTTTCTGGGTGTTGGAACAGTTTTTTAATAGGGTGGGAATTATTGTCAGCGCTGACTGTACCATGTCTCGGGTTGGCCTCTGTAGATACTTGTAAATTTCATCCCATAGCACCCTGTGGGGGGAACGTGATGCTTCTCGTTGAACAGACGGGGAAGATGGGGCTCACAGAGCCGGAGCCCCTGCTCCGTGGTCAGACAGCAGGTGGCGGTTCCGCTGGGCTGTGAGCGCGGGCCAGTCTGACTCTCCCTGGGCCTGTGCTTTTCACGCTGCTCGCCACGGCGCAAGGATCGTCTGAGATGCTGGCCTGCAGGAGAGCCGTTGCCCTTGCTCTGGGTGTTCCGGGGAGGCTGGGAAGAGCCCTGATGGAGCACCAGGAGAACTTGCCTCGCCCTGCTCCCCATCCGCTGGCCCACCCGCCATCCATGCGTCCGCTTGTCCGCGTGTCCATTACCTGCCCGGTCGGCCAGCCGTTCTTCAGCCATTTGTCCCCATGCCGATGCACCCACCATTAACCCACCTTCCCATCCTCGCCTCCTCCATCTCCTCACCCACCTTTCCACCCACCCTCCTGCCCATCTGTTAGACATTTATCCACAGGCTGGTTACTCATCCAGCCACTTTTCCACCTTCCCATCCATCTGTCCTCCATCTGTCATCCATTCACTCACCCATTTATCCATGATGGGACCACCACCCATCTCACACCCAACCATCTCTCCATCAACGATCCATCCATGTACCAGTTCACTTAACCATCCGCTGGTCCACCTTCTCCTGCATCTGTCTTCTATGTGATACCCACCCACTCATCTGTCCACTCATCCATGCATCCATTCATCCATCCACCCATCATCCATCCATCCATCTACCCATCATCCATCCATCCATCCACCCATCATCCATCCATCCACCCACCCATCATCCATCCATCCATCCACCCATCATCCATCCATCCATCCACCCATCCACCCATCATCCATCTGTCCATCCACCCATCATCCATCCGTCCATCCATCCATCCATCCATCCATCCATCAATCCATCACATCCAGTCGCCCATTCATCCATCTACCTGCCCTTGGGGCTTGGCCTTAAGGTAGGGGGTAGGGTTTGGGTGTGGAGAGATTCAGGAGGGAGGGCACCCTGGTTTGGGATAATGATACAAACCAAGATCAGGAGTTGGGAACCAGAGTCTTCAAGTTCAGCAGGAATTGGGTGTATGGAGGGCGACCGAGGGGAATGGAAAGAAAAGGTGGGAGGGAAAGATAGGTGAGAGCTAGATGGTGAAGGACTTCGAATGCCACCCTTAGGAGTTTTCACTTTATCCTTGGTCCAAGGGTATTCAACCTGGGGTCCATGAGTGAGTTCCAGGGAGTCTGTAAGACCCCTAAAATGATAGGCAACAATTTTTTTTTATATAGGCCCATATATCTGTTAAGACTCTTGGTTGCAAGTGACAGAAAACCTGGTCCAAGTTAGCTTGAGCAAAATGGTCGCTTGAGCAAAAAGTTGCTTGAGCAACTTTGTCATTGCAAAGTTCAGCTTTTCAGTTAGCTGCAGGTATGGCTGGATCTAGGTACTCAGCAGCTGTCACTGTGACTCTGTTATCGTGGCTTTTCCTTTTCCCTTTTTTTTTTTTGAATTGACTCCAGCCTCAGACAGTCTCCACCTGACAACAAGATGGCTTCAGGGACCCTCAAGGTTAAATCATCTCTTGTCTGATACAGTGGGAACAAGAGGCCATTTGCCTGATGTCTCACTTGAATTGGGTCTCATGGGCTCAGGTTGGCCTGGTGTCCATCCCTGAGTTAGGCATTGTCGCGAGAGGAATGAGAAACACTGATTGGCCTGACAGTTAAGTGGTGTGGACCTCAGAATGAAATCCAGGGGCCCTTCTTGGAAGGAGGGTGAATGTACGATGGGTGATGAGAAACCACCCCATGTCCACTACTAAGCTTTGTTCACATTTTCCTTTTTTGGTGGACGTGGGTGGATTATCCAAGGGCCAGAGGTGGTAGGGAACCATCAGGATTTCGAGCAGGGTGGGAGGACATCAGACGAGAAGTCCTCGGCAGGCAGGACCACGGGCAAGCTGGGTGCGTGTCTGGGGCCGGGTGGAGGGTACTGGGGACGCAGGTGGGGAGAACAGTGAACTCAGCCTTGGCCACGGGCAGGACCGTTTCTCATCACTCTGCCCAAAGAGTGTTTCCTCTCTCCAGAGTCATGACTTGTGGGGAAGGAAAATATCAGCTCCCTCCTGTGCCAAAAGCAACATTTTCTTTTCTCAAAGGTTGATTATAAGTCACGGACATTCATCTGTGTAATTTTTCACCTGTTTATGTCGCTAATGAGATTAGTGATTATATATGCAGGGTCACCTCTCACCCAGGGTTTAAGGAGCTTTTTATTCATTTTACTTATTTTTTCTTTATTAGCTAAGAGAGGGAAGGGAAGGGAACAAGACCTGGCTGTTGTACTGGAAGGACGATTTTCCCAGTGTTTTCATGAGCTCACCCAGGGAGGGTCCCCAGGGGCCCATGAGCATGAGGGCACGGGCCCCCAGCACCCTCTGTGCATTCCACCTGGGCCTGACTGCTGTCAGCACTTTGCAGCCAGGGTTGGCCTGAGACCCGGTATCCCTGTGCTCTGGACCCAGCCCCCCACCACCCCCTCGGGGGTCTCAGACCAGCCCCCTGTGCCCTCAGCCTTGCCCGCTCTCCCCAGGCTAGACGTGTCTTTTTGCAAACGATGGCATCAATTATTGAGATTTTTGCCCATGAGGAAATGAAGGAAAATAAGTGTTTAACGGTGGAAGCCAGGCTTGATCATTTTTCTTTCGGTGATTTGTGATTGTTTTTCATATCCCTCCCCTCCTATCCATTTCTTCTGCCAAAAAGTCTCTGGCCTCTGCTCTGTTTCCTTTTTCTGGACTATTATAATAGGCTCTTTTCTTTTAGAAGTCTCTGCTCTTGTGAAAAAATACATATAAAAACATACAAAAAGTACATGGAAGTCAGCGTACACCCGCCCCCCATCGCCCTAACCCCAGCACGCTCCCCCCTCCGCTGGTCTTTTCCCCGTCTCCCCCCGCAGGTGCCCTACTCCCTCCGTGATGTTAAGGTGTTACCCAGCTCTGCGCTTCCTGTGGCTGGAATCTTCCTCCGCCTTCCTGAGGACTTCCCAGCGTGCTGTGGCCCACTGGTGCCCCGCCCCCGCCCCGTTGGAACAGTGTCTACTAAGTCAAGACACTTTGCTACATTCCCTGGGGCCCTGGGCGTGGGTGACTGACTGACTGGTGTCCTCTTCTGACCTTGTGTCCTTCCTTAATTTTCACGCCCCGCTCCCCTTTCCCTCCTGCTGCCCACCTCACCTCCTCCCGCTCCCTTCTTTGTTCCTTGCATGCCGGCCACAGCGGGTCCAGCTGGTTCCTGCCTCAGGGCCTTTGCCCATGCTATTACCTCTGCCTGGGATGCCCTTCCCAGATCTTTGCACGGCTGCTGCATCTGCGCCAGGCAAGTCTCAGCCGAAGCGTCACCTCCTCGATGAGGGCTTCTCTGCCCGCTCTTGCCAGGGGAGGGCCCCAGGCCCTGTCCTTCACAACCTCCTTACTATCTTCTTACTTACTTGTTATTTGTCTCTTCTCTTCACCAGGATGTTGGCCACACGGGGGTAGGGCCTCTGTGGGTCTTGTTCACCGCCACATCGCGGTACCTGTTGTGGGAACTGGCAGGTAGCAGGTGCGCAATGAATATCGACAAACTGAAGGACTCTGGCTGTGCTCCCCTGGCCAGGCAGACCTGGCTTCATGTCCGCGCACTACCTTTTACTGATGGTGTGACTGGAGGCAGGTCATTTATCCTGTCTGGGCCTGAGTTTCCTTATCTGCAGAGCGTGGTTAAATGAAATCAACATCCCTAGAAGCTCTCAGGCCAGTGCTTGGCATCGTGTCGGTGCCGAGGAAGTGATAGTTAATGTGAACCTGATCAACAGCTAAAATCCCTCCTAAGTTTCTGTGCCAAGAACACGTTTATTATTTTTCCCAGTGAATTAGATGACTTCCTCTTATCATACAAGGAGCACCAGGTCATCCTCTAATTTCCCTTTTGGCCTTGGGTGCCAGGAAGCTTACCATGATGGGGAGGTCTCAGGGGCAGCTCTTGTTTCCTGTTGGGTCTTCAGTGCAGCACTGTTTTTCCTTTCCTCTCTCTGCTCTTTGATTATTCACTTTTGGCTCCACAGTGCACGTTTTGTTACTTTTTACTGTAGTAAAATATATATAAAACTGACCCTCTTAGCCATTTTTTAGAAATCTTAATTTATTTTTGACTGCGTTCGGTCTTTGTTGCTGCGCACAGGCTTTCTCTAGTTTCGGCGAGCGGGGACTACTCTTGGTTGCGGTGCGCGGGCTTCTCATTGTGGTGGCTTCTCTTGTTGCGGAGCACGGGCTCTAGGCGTGCACGCTTCAGTAGTTGTGGCACACGGGCTCAGCAGTTGTGGCTTGCGGGCTCTGGATCACAGGCTCAGTAGTTGTGGCGCACGGGCTTCATTGCTCCACGGCATGTGGGATCTTACCGGACCAGGGCTCGAACCCGTGTACCCTGCGTTGGCAGGCGGATTCTTAACCACTGCGCCACCAGGGAAGTCCCAGAACGTCCTTTTTAAGGCTGAGTAATATTCCATTGTGTAGAGAGACCACATTTTGTTTATCCATTCATCTGTTGATGGACACCTGGGTTACCTCTGCCTTTTGGCCACTGTGAATAATGCTGCTATGAACATCGGTGTGCAAATACTATTTTTAGTACATTACTTTCTTACCTTTCTGAGCCTGGGGTGAGCTCAGCCCAGATTAGAAATTACAGGTAGGTTTGGGGATCGTTTCTAGGAGCAGACTCTGACCTGCTCTTGCGGGGGTGTGTGTATGTGTGTGTGGCAGAGCCTGTGCCCCCCGCTGGTACCCGGGCTGGTTCCTCCTCCTGGTGCACTCATCCCCCAGCTGCTGCTAGTGGCTCACACCTGCGTGCTTCTCCAGACGCCCTTGGCCAACAGGTGTTGGTTCCCCGCATGGGCCCAGGAGGTGATCCCCCCCTTCGTCCCACTGCCATCTTTGGCCAATGACCCACTGATGTCCCTGAGTGGGATGAGCCCTGTGCCAGTCACGCTGCAGAGCTCCCTGTGGGATCAGGCTGGTGTCGGACTTCAGCTGAGACCACATCTTTGCCATCCTGTTTCCCGTTCCCTTCTCCCAGGGGTTCTCCCAATAAACCACATGCTCAGAACCCCATCTCAGGCTCTACTTCTGGGAGGTCCCGGCTTCAGACAGTGTGTAATTAACTCGAGCGTTCCCTCCCATGGTTGTGCGGCTGTGGGGATGCCACTGGATTCTGATATGATTGACCTTCGAGCCTACCTGGGTAGGAGCGGGCTCCTTGGAGGGGGCACAATTCCCAGTATCTGCCACTTACAGAAGAGACAGGTCCTAACCCAGGAAACCAGGCCGTTCAGGCAGTGGCTTTGGGCTAGGGGGAGCAGGAACTCCTACCTCCCCTTGGCCTCCCTCCTTCGTGTGTAGACAGGGGAGGCCCAGGAGGGTTCCGGAGGATAGAGGGGAATGGGGGAGCCCAGTGATGCCGATGGAGAGTGAGCGTGGACCAGTTGCCGTGGACCACTGACACCCCGCCATCAGGCCCAGCTTCTGATTTTCCTAGAGAAGTTGGGAATCCAACTTTGGTGTAAAATGTTCTGATTTTAAGTGTTACAACATTAAATCAATTATAAATTAATAACATTGCAATGTTTTAATAACAGCAACTAATTTCAAAAGCTCCGTGTGGGCCCCCAAACACACTCCATAGACAGACGGCCAGGCGGCTGGTTGGTGACCACCCTCTGGCTGGACTTGGGGGCAGCGGGCAGCCGTCTGGGCAGGCTTCTGGGAGAAGCCGGGAGCGGCACTGCCCTCAGAGGTGGTGGCCGGCGGGCCAGGTGGTCCTGATTACTCGCGTGCTTGTAACTGGTGTGCGTCCAGGGTCCTGAGGGTCTGTTTCCCTTCTGTCATCCCCAGCTGCCTGAGAATCTGTGTTTGGTTGTAGCTGCCTCTTGTGTAAAAGAAAGATCCCCTGCAAACATTTTTAAAGTTTTGAAACCACACCAGCACCAACCTGAGACTTTGTTCTTGTGTGAGGTTGCCCAGTAAAGATGTAGGATGCCCAGTTAAATTGGAATTTCAGAGAAGTGGTGAATAAGTATCTCCCAAATATTGCACAGGACATACTTAATACTAAACCATGATGCATTGTTTATCTGAAATTCCTCTGTAACTGCATGTCTTGTATTTTTATTTGCTAGCTCTGGCAAGCCTATTCTTGTCAGAATCAGAAGGCTCAGAGAGCTGGAGAAAAGAAGAATTTCCTTACCTCGTGATTCGGTGTCACATGAAGCCAGACCCCACTTCCGGTAGTGGTGGTGCTGGTGATCAGTCAGTACCCCAGGGCCATGAGGGGGGGCACCAGGGTGGCCTTGCCCACTCGGAGAGTTTGCATCTGGGGCCTTCTCTGGATGGCCACTGAGGTTCATTTATCAGGACGGGGTCACTTACTGTAGGGACGTGTATCTGTGTTTGCGGGCGGGTAGCAGTGAGGACGGCAGAGAGAGGAGCTCACAGCCAGGCAAGTGAGGGCGGCAGAGGCGCGGTCAGCTCTGATCGCCAGCCCCCCTTGCCCTGGCGCCCTGGGGTGGGGGAGGGAGAATACGGGACACTGGGCGTGTCTTCCACAGAGCCCTCAGCCTCCTGTCTCCCTGGACGCTCCCGGGAAGAGACCCTTGCTGAGTGTGCCCCTGCCCCGTCCCCCCACACCCTGGTTGTGAGAAGCTGACCCCGGGCTACGTGAGAAGCCCGCTGCCCCCGCCCTAGCAGGGGTCTGGCCAGCCAGGGCCTCCGCCACCTCCCTGCTCCTGCCTTGAGCCTGCTCCAGCCCCGCAGAGCTGGACACACCCCGGCGTGGCGCTGGGGGCTCCCATCTTCCTTCCCGTCTGAGGCCTGTTGTCTCCGTCTCTTGGTCATGGAGCGTGAAGCCCGGAGAGGATGCCCAGACGCCATCCCCGGCTTTCACTGCTGGGCACAGTTGGCTGCGTGGCCTTGTTTCACGCTGAGCGTGTGAGGGCACGTCGCAGGCTTGGGGGACTCACAGTGTCCGTCTTTCAGAAACACCACCGTCTGCAGCTGTCAGAGCTCACGGAACGATGCTGTTCCTTCCTGGCCCGTGGCCCGTGGCCCGTGGTCCATCTCGGAGCCCCGGGGAGCCCGGTGTCTCTCAGCTGTCTGTTCGCTCCAGGTCCGCGCGGGAATCCCGCACGCGGTGGCTGTCACGTCTCAGGCCAGTGTGAACCCAGCACAGCATCTCCTCTGCCCACGTTTGCTGTGTGCCCAGGACTCGGGGCCTTTGTCCTTTAGAAGGTCCCCCCCCCTGGACTCTGCTGGGACTGCTGACTTGGGTCCCAGTGCTTGCGGGTCCAGCTGCCGCGTGACTGGCGGCCCGACACCTGGTGGTAGCGGTGTATTTGCTCAGGGGTTTAGGCAGGTGTGGCTGGTCCTTCTCTCAGCTCCATGTGGCATTGCTGGGGACACTGGTGGTATTTATACTAGTCTCCGGGCTGATGGGGGTGTCCGAAATGGCCTCACTCACATGCCAGCGTGTGACCAGCAGGAGTGGACACTGGGCTTGCACGGTCTCCCGAGCAGGGTCCTCACCTGTTTTCCTGGTGGCTCGGGACTCCAGAGACCAGGGCGGAAGCTGCCAGCTCCTGGGGGGCGAGGTCAGCGTCCCTCTGCGTCCCCTGTGGGAGTGGTCACCATCCTGAGTCTCACTGGTTCGTGGTTACAGCCCCCCGCCACCAGTCGCAGCGAAGGGGGGATGGGCTTGTGGGTTGGCTGGATGTGTTCATGCCCTCACCGGAGCCCTCCTGCAGGCTAGTGGGGTTCCAGCGGGAGCTGTGGCCATGGGGGAGCGGGAGGAGCCACCTCCAGACCCCTGCTCTGGAGGGAAGGAGCAAGGGAGGTGGGGAACCAGTACCCCAACCCCTCTCCTGCCCTCTGATCCCGTCAGTGGTGGCCCCTGGCACTGCGGGAGCCCGGGAGCGCAGTCTGAGGAGGGCAGCGCCCCCGTCCCTGCCGGTGCAGAGCCAGGTGGAGAAGGGCAGGGCGGGGAGTGGGTCTGGGGGCAGGTCACCAGCCTAGTGGCCTGCATCCGTGTCCTGTGTCCCCTCCACCACTGGACAAATACCCAGCGGCCACATGGTGCAGGGTTCTCAGGGAAATGCATGGGGCAGGAGAGCTCGGCACTCACCCCGCACGCACGTGTGGCCTGCTTGTGTACGTGCCCCTCTCCTGGTGTCCGCTCCAGGGCTCACGGAGGCTAGCTGGCACTGTAATAATCGTAGTCTTGTTAACGTGCGTGCATTACCCAGCTTCGTTCATCCGTGGGTGTCGGGCGATCCTGGGGGTCTTTCTCTGCGTCTGTCTGGTCCCCGATGAGCCCCTACCTCGGAGTGTGAGCCCCATGACCCAGCCTCAGGCCCAGCCGCAGGGGTCTTTGTCACCACAGTCTGCCTGCCGGGGCTCCCCACTTCAGGGAGGTCAGGTCCCCTTTTTCAGCCCCTCCCCTCATGACTCCTCTTTTCAGATTGGAGGGGGGCCCATTTGCAGAAGCCACACATTCAGGGGGCCACTTCCTGCAGGGGCCGTGGGAGACAGCAGCTGGAGCCCCCCAGGAGGGGCGTGTTTGAATCTGAGAACCAGCAATGCAGAGATTGTGCCCTCCTGCTTCTCACTCGTATGCGTGTTCCCAGCCCCGCTAGCTTATCTCCAGGGACGGGGAGCTCCCTCTGCACTTGCAGCCTGGTCTGACTCTGACCTGGAGAAAGCTTTCCCCGCGTGGAGCTGAGGTCTCTTGCCCTCCACCCTCCGTACACACCTGAGGGGCCGTAACGCGTCCTGAGCAGCTGTGGAGGTGTGCCAGGCGCCCCTGAGGCTGCTCTTCCCCAGGGCAGCCACCCCGAGGGGCCCAGCCCCTCGCCCCTGGGCCACCTCCTGCGGACACGTCCCAGCCGGGCCCATCCCTCTCGAAGGTGGGCCCACCCCCTTCAGACTGACGGGGGTTCTGAGCAGCATGCAGGGGCCCGGACTTCCATTCTCCCAGCTGGAGACCACAGTGGGAATGACCATGGGGCTCCCAGTTCAGAGGTGAGCCTGGGGGGACCCTGAGCTCAAGCACGTCCAGCCACGTGTGAATGAGCAGAGAGTCCGTGGCGTAGGCTTCGTGGGGAACCGGGAGCCCACACCCTGTGTGACACCTCAGGGTGGCTGGGGCTCAGGAATTTTCCAGAGAAGTAAGAAGCTGGAATTTTCACGTGAGCATTTCCAATCTGTCAGTGCTGGTTACTAATTGAAAGCTAAAAGCTCACTGCGTGGGGGACTTCCCTGGTGGCGCAGTGGTTGAGAATCCGCCTGCCAATGCAGGGAACATGGGTTTGAGCCCTGGTTGGGAAAGATCCCACGTGCCGTGGAGCAACTAAGCCCGTGCGCTGCAACTACTGAATCTGCGCTCTAGAGCCCACGAGCCACAACTACTGAGCCCATGCGCCACATCTACTGAAGCCTGTGCGCCTAGAGCCCGTGCTCTGCAACAAGAGAAGCCACCGCAATGAGAAGCCTGTGCACCACAACTAAGAGTAGCCCCCGCTAGCCACAACTAGAGAAAGCCTGTGCACAGAAACGGAGACCCAGTGCAGCCAAAAATAAATAAAGTAAATAAATTAAAAAAAAAAAAAGCTCAGTGCGTGAGACACACAATGCATTCGTGGGCTAGGTAGTGCCCATGGGCCTCAACTATGACCTAAGGTGTGGTAGAGCCTCTCCGTTTTGTGCAGATGCAGAGCCGAGGCTTAGAGGGGGCAAGGGCCTTGCTCAGGGTTGCACAGCAAATGAAAACACCAAGCCGGGGGCTGATGTTCTTTGTCTTTCCTCTGGGCCTGGGGTGAACCCAAGATCTGGATTCACATGGTTGTGGGCAGTATGTGACGGTAGGGGGTCCAAGGGCCAGGCCCCGCTGGGAGCCGTGCGTGGGCTGTGGTGGGAATACTGCCTCCTGGATGCAGGGTTCCTGTGAGTGTGTGATGAGGAGGGGCGGGGGTGGGCTTGGGTAGGGGGGACGGGGGGAGGAAGCTTCTTTCTTAAATGACACTGTTGAGGGCAGACTGGAGGGAGGGCCTTCGTCCTTCCCATTTCTGTGGTTTGTCATGGGGATCTTGGGCCCCTGTCCTATGGGGCCCTCCACCCTCCTGAGGCGGCCGTTCAGCTTGGGGGGACGTGCGTGTCAGCTCTTGTCCAGAGACACCCCCCCCCCCCCCGGCCTCTTTCTGCGCCCAGCACAGGCTCTTGTCCCTGGAGGCGCCCTTACCATCCTCACCTGGACCATCTCTGGGCTTCTCAAACTCGACAAGGCGCAAACCAGGCTGCCCATCTCCCCTCCAGGCCTGTGGCCCTCCTCCGCGGCTTTCCCTGCCTCAAGAAGCCCCAGCTCTATCCTTCCAGGTGCTCAGGCCCAAACCTCTGCTCATACTGTACTCCCTTCCTCACCCCAACCCAGGCCATCAGCACATCCCTCCATGTCCTATCCCGCTGCCCATCTCTTCCCCACCTTCCCATTCTCAGCACGGCAGCAGACGAACCCTTGAAGTAGAGCATCCCATCAGGTCATTCCAGGCTCCAGGGCTTATCTTGGTGTTACCACCCTGGCCCTTGCCCATTGGTTCCGCTGTAGTGGCCCCTGCTGCTCCCCACCTCCCTCGTGCAGTCCTGCCTCAGGCCCTTTGCACTTGCTGTTCCTGCCGCCTGACGTGCTTTGCCTCCAGACATTCATGGGGCTGTGTCCACCGATTGCCTCAGGCCTCAGCTCAAATGCCGCTTCCTTAGAGAAGCCTTGCTTGACCACCCTGGCTAAACTAGACTCTCCCCCACCCCCGCCTCTTCCTGTCCCATTTCCTGGCTTTCATTCATTTATGTCTTCATTGTCCTCATGACTGCCTGGCGTTCAGTAACCTCTGGAATTGCTCCCCGCACTCGAGTGCCAGTGCTGGCAGAATGTCCACGGGGCCTGCCTCACTTGCTGATAAGCCCCAGTTCTGGAGGGTGCCGGCTTTGGAGGGCCTGTGCACTCAATCCTGGCTGACTGGCCTCGGAGGCAGACCTCCTCTCCTGCTGCGTGGCAACTGAGTCACTCTGTCACTGCCCCGCCCGACAGGGTCCTTGCGCTGCTGTCATGCTCTCCCCGGCTCAGCCAGGAGGCGGGCAGCACGGGGGCTGCTTCTTTCTCCTCTCTGTTAAAGACTTTTAAGAAGTTCCTATTACTCTATTTTTTAGGTTTGAAATTTACAAACTTAAAACAGTAGCGATCTCACCTTATTGTGTTTTTTTCTAAATCAGACAATCGTTGCAGTGACTGCAAACGATAGCGCAGCTTCGGGGCCGGGAGCGGGTGGAGAGGGAACCCTTGTCTGTGACTGAGGAGCATGCAGCCCGGGGGTGCAGGCCTGGCCCCGAGTCATGCGGGTCCCAGGCCTGTGGGACCGGCCACTTTTGCGAGGATGGAGGTGGGGAGAGGAGCGAGGACAGTGACAGAGAAGGTGACATTCGAGTGGCTTGTAGAGGGTGACAAGGAGGGGCTGCGGGAGTGTCATGCCAGGGCCCCTGGAGGGAGGGTTAGGGCGGCTCGCACAGGGAACCCAGACTGTTGCTTCCTGGTTGGGAAGCCAGGAACCACGCACATTGGGGTCAGCTGCTTTCAGATCACAGCGGCTTTGCAGAGAAAGGGCAGGAGTGGATGGTGGGGAGGGAGGTGGCAGGTGTGTTCCAGGGCAGATGGGGGTGCAGCTCGAGCCGGGGCGGGGCTGCGGTGGTGGAGAGAAGCGGGCAGAGGGCGGAGAGCTGTTCACGCAGCCCAGTGGATGGACGGGACTTGGTGTGTGTGTGCGTGTGTGCGTGCGCGCACGTGCGGGGGACAGCGGGTGTCCAGGGTAATTCTGGGAATGGTGGTATTGTTTGCTGAGGCATCTGAGGAGGTTGGCAGGAGGCTTCCCTGCAACGTAACTTGCAGTGCAAGGGGATCTGTTGCGGGGTGTTCCTGGGCCCTGGGGTCCGAGGGCCATGGCAGGGGGCTTGGCTGTGTGCCGAGGCCTGGGAGGGCCTGGTTCCTGCCCAGCGTCCACCTGGCCATGCCCTCTGGCTGGCAGCCACGGGACTCTGGATGCATGGCTGGGGATCAAGCTGGGTTTCAGGGGGAGATAAACTGTTTGGGTGCCGGTGACTGTGTGTGTGAGACCACCCGTGGAGTCCCGGCACATGGGTGAGGCTGTGGGTGAGACGGCGCATGTAACTGTGCCTGGAGGGCTGTAACCAGGCCTCTGCGTGCCTGCCACGGAGGGCGTGAGACCGCGATACCCCAGGCGTGCCAGCCGTGTGCCTGGAGAATGCACGTGACGGTGTGCGTGTGTGCGGGACCGTCGGCTGAGGGTCCCACCCAGGGACACGCGTCAGGTGGCAGGTGAGAGTGGGGGTCAGCGGCCCTGGGCAGGGCCACGCTGGCGACTCTGTCGACACGTGAGTGATGGCCGTGCCTGTCTGTGCATCTGAGCAGGTGTGAGAGGGAGCGTGTGCGTAGGGATGTGAGGACGAGTGCACGCGTGTGAGTGACGGTGGGGAGGCCGCCCAGCCGTGCACACGTGCCGGCGTGCGTGCCAGGTGTGCACACGTGCTCCCCCGGGGCCGCCACGCGGTGCTGATCCCCGTCCTTTCCGATTCCCCCAGGGCCTCGTGACAGAGAACGGTTGATCTGGAGGCGACGCGAGGCCGGCCGCGGGGCATGGCACCCCTCGGGGAGCCCGTGGGCGCCTGGCTGGCCCTGGCCCTGGCCCTGGCCCTGGGCCCTGGGCCCAGCACGGCGGTCCCGGGGCAGGACTGCACGGGCGCCGAGTGCCCCCCGCTGGAG
This sequence comes from Balaenoptera acutorostrata, assembly GCF_949987535.1. Lineage (NCBI taxonomy): Eukaryota > Metazoa > Chordata > Mammalia > Artiodactyla > Balaenopteridae > Balaenoptera > Balaenoptera acutorostrata. Next base: position 2,992,855 of record NC_080073.1, read on the forward strand.
AACTGCATCGAGGAGGCGCTGGAGCCGGGTGCCTGCTGCGCCACGTGCGTGCAGCAGGGCTGCGCCTGCGAGGGCTACCAGTACTACGACTGCCTGCAGGGCGGCTTCGTGCGCGGCCGCGTGCCCGCCGGCCAGTCCTACTTCGTGGACTTCGGCAGCACCGAGTGCTCCTGCCCGCCGGGTGGCGGCAAGATCAGCTGCCAGTTCATGCCGTGCCCGGAGCTGCCGCCCAACTGCATCGAGGCCGTGGTGGCGGCCGACAGCTGCCCGCAGTGCGGCCAGGTGGGCTGCGTCCACTCTGGCCGCAAGTACGCCGCCGGCCACACCATCCACCTGTCGCCCTGCCGGGCCTGCCACTGTCCCGACGCCGGCGGCGAGCTCATCTGTTACCGGCTCCCCGACTGCCACGGAGACGCCGCCCCCGGAAACTTCTCAGACGCCGAGGAGGGTGACCCTGAGCGACACTACGAAGACCCCTACAGCTACGACCAGGAGGTGGCCGAGGCGGAGGCCGCGGCGGCCCTGGAGGGCGAGCTCCAGGCGGGCGCCGGGGGCCCGGCTGCTCTGGGAGCTGGGGGTCAGCCACCTTCAGCCCTCCAGGCCACCCGCGGGCTGGCTGCCCTCCCCAGGCCCACGGCAGCTGCTGCCCTGGGTCCCCCAGCCCCCGTGCAGGCCAAGCCCAGGAGCGTGACGGAGGACAGACAGGAGGAGAGAGAGGAATTGACGGTCAGGGAGCAGCCGGCAGCAGGTGGCCCCAGGGGGCTGGATGGACGGCCCACGGCAGGTCCGGCCCCTGGTCTCCCTGTCCAGGAGGAGGCGGCAGAGGCCAGGGCACGGCCCGAAGAGAACCTCATCCCGGACGCCCAGGCCACCCCCCACAGCGCCGGGCAGGAGGGAGCTGGGCCCATTCCAGCGTCAAGCACGGCCAGTGTCCTCCCATCACAGGCCACGCAGAGCGCTCCCGAGGGCCCAGCAGAGCCCAGCACCCACGCCATCCTGACCACACCTCACCAGGAGGCGGCCCGCGTCCCACCCACCCAGGAAGTGCCCAAGCAGCCACCGGTTCTGCCCCGTTCTCGGCCAGAGGAAGACACAGACCCCAACTCTGTCCATTCTGTCCCCAGAGCTGACCCTGAAGGTAAGACTCTTTCCTGGTTCCTCCAGGGACAGTCATCCCAGGGAAGGGCAGCTTGGGGGCTCTGTAGCCTGGCCCAGGTCTGTGCACAGACCAGCTGCCCGGAGCAGGGGAAGCTGGGTCTGCGGGGCCAGGCCAGGGACAGCCAGCGCCATCCCCAGAGCTCCGGGCTGGAGGCTCTGAGATGGAGCTTTCTCCTGGCTCAGCTTCTGGGGGTGGCGTGGTGGGTGGATGGGTGGGGTCCCTGTCACAGTCGGTGCTGGGCTACCTGACGGGGCTGTGGCCGAGGGCCTCTCACATGTACCTTATCAGGGCTGGGGGGCCCCTGCGGAGGGGTCCACGGGTGCCCAGCAGGAAGTGGGAGCCCACAACCCTGATACAGCTGCCTGCTCGCACCTCCCCGACAGTAGCCTCTGGGCATGGCTGCTGTGCTCTTGGCCTCCGCGGTGGCAGCAGAAGGGATGCAGGCTCTCATGGGGGCTCCTTGCAAGCGCCCAGTACCGGGTCCGTCACCCCTTCCTGCCAGGGGTCCTGTTAGCATACAGGTGGTTTCTGTCCCTCCTCTGTCTGCTCAGTACCTGCTGTGGCTCTCACCTGCTCAGAGTAGATACTGAAGTCCTCTCAGGGGCCTCAGGCCCTGCACAGCCTGCCCCTGGGGCCTCCCGGGCCTTCTCTTCTTCACCCTTTTCTTGTCCCTCTGGCTGCTGTAACAAAAATACATAGACTGGGTGGCTGAACGGCAGACGTTTATTCCCCGTAGCCCTGGAGTCGGGAAGTCTCAGATCGGTTGTCCGATGAGAGCCTCCTTCCTGGCTTGCAGAGCTGTCTGCTTGTTGTGCCCTTACCTGGCAGAGCAGATGAGGCCACGTCTCATCTGGGTTACGTCAGAGGTGGAGCAAGCTCTCCAGCATCTCTTCTTAGAAGGGCACTGATCCCATCATGAGGCTTCCACCCTCAAGACCTAAGTTGTCTCCCCAAAGCTCCGTCTCCAGATACCATCCCACTGGGGATTAGGGTTTTAACGCATGAGTTTGGAGGTGGGAGCATAAACACTCAGTGCCTGGCAACCCTCTCCCTCCGCACTGTGCTTAGCTGCACGGGCCTCCTGGCCCCTTCCAGTACTTTCCAGCCCCAGGGCCTTTGCACTTGCCACTGCCTCTTCCTGAAGTGCTCTTCCAGGTGTCCATGAAGTTCGCTTCTTCCCTCCATTTGCTCTCTGTTCAAGGTTACCTGCCTAGAGAGGCCTGCCCTGACCACCCCAGTCAAAGAGCACCCCACCTTCCTCTTACACTGCTTTAATTCCTCCCAGTAATACCTGGCATTGTAGCACGTTGTTACTTGTTTAGTTTTGTCTCCCCCGGTGGAGTGTTAGGGCCATGAGTGGAGGGGCCCCGTCTGCCATCTTCTCTGCTGTGCACACAGTTGGTGCTCTGTAAACACAGGGTGAATTAATGAGGGAATGGGGGGCGCTCTCTGGCCACCCCTTTGCCAGTCATCCCCCCTCATGCTAGTTCCCTGCCACCCCATGAGCACCCTACACTGTCATCTCCCCTCTGTCCCACCCCTTTGCTCACACTCTTCCCAGTGAGCTCAGGCAGCACCGCTGCCAGGGATCCTTCGCCGGGTCTTTGTGTCTTGTATGACCCTTCCTCCATGCCCCCTCTGCAGCTCCCTGCCCCCACCTCTGAGGGAGCCCGAGGAGTTGTCTGGGTGTCCTGATATCTCTCTCCACAGCTGCAAGTCCATGTCTTGTTCAGTCCTGTGTCATTCACTCTGTAGACCCTCATTAGGTACCAACTGTGGACAGGCCGTAATGGGCCCCTGGGAGGCAGGAACAGGCCAGTGTGGTCCGCAGGCTGTGAGCGGGGGATGCCCGGGCGGCGTCTGGGACGGTTTCCTGGGGGAGGGGGCCCGTGTGTCCAGAGCTATGGCCCTTGCTGGGCGTCCGCTGTGGGCTGAGGCCGAGACTGCAGGCCCCCCCAGCCCCCAGGCCCCCGCCCTGACGGCTCTTTCCATCCTGCTCTTGGTGGACGGGCACAGAACTTGCCCTTGCTGAGCACCTACTAGGTGCCCGGCCCCGTCTGTGACTCGATCCTCCCACAAGCTGGGAGCTGGGATCCTTCTTATTTTCAGCTGACCAGGTTGAGGGGGAGAGGTGTGGCTCGTGGCGGCAGGTCACGTGAGAGGTGGCACCGGGACCAGGGCAGGGGGCTTCCGGGGGCTCCTCCCCATCCAGCCCTGGGCTCCTCCCCACCCAGCCCGGAGCCTGCAGGGGGCGGGGTGTGTGCGTGGGGCGGGGGTGTAATGAAGTCCACGTGTGCCCGGGCGGGCTTGCAGGCCTGGCGCCGGGGATGGTGCGTGCAGCCTCCAGGGTTTCCAGAATAGACCCGGCCCCGTCCCCATCACCCGCCCCCTTGCTGCCAGAGGCCTCTCTGTGGTGTGGGCCTTGGAACCCTGGAGAGCTGCTTCGTTCTCAGGAGCCCCGGGTTCTTCCCTCCGCCCCAGGCTTTCTCAGATGGATTTTGGGGTGTGGCTGTTGGTGAAGGCCGCCTGGGGGTGGGGCCCCTGACTGAGTGCCCGTCATCCCATCAGAGGCCCAGCACGTGCAAAGCCCGGAGCAGGGCACGGACAGGCTGTGCTTCTTGGAGCTCGGGGAAAGGGAGGTGTAGGAAGTTGGGAGTGGTGGGCCGGCAGGGTGAATTTAAATGGGACCCAGGAGTTGGCCCAGGCCGTGCAAGCGGAGGCTGGCTGCCGTCCACCACCCCCATCCGTCTTCCCTGCTGCTGCTCAGCCGGTGTCCACCTGACACCCACCAGGGCACGTGCTCTGTAATTCAGGCGAGCGGCTCTCCGCCTTGTGCCTCATTTTCTCCATCTGGAAGCGGCAGAGAAGGCCTTGCTTCTTGGGGGTGTTTTGAGGATTAGATGAGCTAACTCATTCAAGCTCGGCATGGGGCCTAGTACTGCCGAGTAATTAAAAACGTTAACCGTCATCATTCACCATCTGTTCCTCGATCCACCCACTTAATTTCTTCAGCAGATAGGTGCGGAGCACCCTCTCTGCACCAGGGGCCGTCCAGTGAACCGGGCGGGCACAGCCTCTCCCCTTTGGGGTCTGATGGGGGCGGAGGGCGGCAATGGATGAGCCCACACAGGTTTGTCCGTGGTCACAGCCATGCACACGGAGTGGGGAGGGTGGCCGGGGGATGCCTGGTGGGTGGGGGTCAGGGGCCCGATGCGCATCCTTGGGGCAGTGAGGGCCTTAGAGCCTTGTGGCTGCTGTTGTACGGGGAGCCCTGGGGGTTCCCAAGGGATGGAGGGGTCCTGGGTGGGGAGAACTGGGGAGGTGGTAGCTTTGTCCTGCTTGCCCGTGGGGCCGGCTGAGAGGCGGGCCGTGGGGCGGAAATGACCCCCGGCCACGTTGCCATGGCAGCCCTGGGGCCTGGAGAAGGAGGTTTCCAGCCATTGCCCCAGGCCCGGCTGCAGCAGGGGTCCTGTCTTTGAGCCGGAGCTGTGCCAGGGATCCAGGCTGCCTCTGAGCATGTCCAGATGGAGCCTAATGGAAGCCACATGCCCGGCTCCCCGCCGCGGAGAAGGGCTCTGACGTCTGTCGTCCCTCAGGGGGCTTGTGAGGGCGCCTTCTACCACGGGGCTGGCACGATGGAGGGAGCCGGGGACCACCCCCCGCCCTCCTGGGCCACAAGGGTGGGAACCCGGGTCAGGGTGGCCCTCAGAAGCTGGAGGTTCCCGTAGCAGCAGCCCCTCTCCTGGAAAAGGGCTCCAGCAAAACCTGCAGGCCCCAGGACCCCGTGGCAGGAAAGGAGCCCCTTCCTCGGGGCCTCACGTTACCGGATCCTGTGGGGCAGCGGTCCTCGGACGGTTTGACGTTCCAGTTAATAGAGAAGCTTTAAAATTCAAATAACTGTATATTAATTGCAGACAGCATATCAGCTTATGACCTGTGCCTGCACCATCGTAAGCCCTCTGAGATCACTGGCCTCTTTAATCATCACAGCCGCCCCCTTGGTGCACAGCAGAGGAATAGGGCCACTTGCCCACGGACACACGTGCAGGAAGCGGTGGATCCAGGTGCCCCCGCCATTTCTTCACGTCTTCACCCCTGATAGCCATCTCTGGTGCCCGGCGTGTGCAGGGGCTGTGACAGATGCCAGATGGACCGTGTTGCCCCTGCCCTCGGGACCTTACGGTTTAGCGGGGGAGAAAACGTGGTAGTCGTAGGCCGAGGGCCGAGGAGTGGGGTGGTTGTGCTCTGTGAGCCTGTCCGGGGGATCGGACTCCCCTGGGGATCAGGGAGCGCTTCCTGGGAAGTGCTGTTGGAGCACAGGGAGTTGCTGACTGGGTGAGAGGTGGGGAGCAGAGAGCAGAGAGTGCGTCCGGCAGAGGACATAGCACGTGCAAAGGCCCTGCAGCTGGAGGGAAGGAGCTGGATTGAAAGGAGGCTGTGTAGCTGGTGTGAGAAGAGGCTGGGGAGTGGTCAGGGGCCAGGCCCAGGGCGACGGCGTTCCCCTCAGGATGAAGGTTTGGGCCTTTCCCCAGGGGCAGTGGGGAGCCACTGCAGGTGTCAGGCAGGAGCTGGCAGGACCTTCTCTGTGTCATGCAGCACTTCCTCTGGGTGAAGGGAGGGGAGCACGGGAGCAGGCTCTCCCCGCCTCGCCCTGCAGCCCCAGGAGCCAGCCGTGGGCCTTCAGTGTCTGGGGTCTCCAGGGCCCCCCGGAATCACTGGCTGTGGCTCCAGGGGGCAGAGGGACACCCGCCCAGCCTCTCCCTATTCCCCAGAGCATTCCTACAGCCCCTCCCCTCCTCTCCAGGCTCAGCTGTGGGAGGCTTAAGCTCGTGTGGGGTCTGAGTGGTCCCTGCGCACAGCCTGGGGACCAGGGGGAGCCAGGCTGGGAGTCTGGACACCTGAGCTCATGTTCTGGGTGCCAGAATCAGCCACAGGAGCTCCCGGCTCCCCGAGCGGCCTGGGGAGGGGGCGCCCTGCGAGGAGAGCTTGCAGGCGGGCCAGCCGGCCCTTCCCCTCCTCACCCCCAGCCCACGGGCCTTGACCTGGGACGTCTGACTCTTCCAGGGCAGCGTAGGGCCTGCCGAGGGCAGCGGGACCCGCAAACGAGGGGCCTGGGCTTCCCGCAGCCCCTGCTCCTCCGTGGTGAGTCCCGGGCCGAAGCTCACGCGCGCTCGTTGTGTGACCTGGGGCCTGCGCCGCGGTGCCTGTGAGCCCCGGTTTGCTCACGGACCCCGCGTAGCCGGGGTTGGTCCCACCTCTGTCTGCTGTTCTGCTAATGGTGCACGCCCCTGTCGCCTGTCAGCTTCTTTCTGCAGGGCATCTTCGTAAGCACTAGAATTTTGTTGCAAACATTTAGAAGCTGGAAGACTTCACGTAAATTCCAGCTTTCTGGCTTTTGTTGAAAATCGGCAGCTGCGGGTACACCCGGCCCATGTGCCCTGGGCCAGCCACTGGGGGAGCTGAGAAGGGGCTGCCTGCCCGTCAGACTTGGGGGGAGGTGGGGGGGCTCTGAAGGTGATGAGGGTGATAAAACCGAGGAGAGCTGGGTCCTCTGCTGGGGGCATCTGTCAGGCACTGAGTTCATTCACCCTGTGGCGACCTTGAGAGAGTCTGTTTGGTCATTCTGTTTTACGGAAGAGAAATGGCACCCTGAGAGGGGAGGGGGCTTTTCTGGGGGTCATAGTAGAGCTGGGCAGGGGGCCCTCGTCTCCCAGGGGAGGGGCTGGGCTCGTGGCTCCCATGGAGGACTTGGGGCAGGAGTGGGTCTGAGCGGCTTGTAGCTGGGCCCCCTGGGTTTGGCGGCCCCAGAGCTTATGGCACTTGGAGGGAATGGGTGCATTTCACAGCTGCGCCCCATAGTGAGGGTCTGGGGCCAAGGCTCGGCCTGTGGTGGGGTTCTTTAATTTTTAAAAACTGTGTTTCCTTCCTTCCTTCCTAGACAGCTTTATTGAGATATTGTTCATGTACCATAAAGTCCTCCCATTTAACGTGTACGGTTCAGTAGTTTTTGTCAGGGTCGTGAGAACGTCATCAGAATCTAATTCTAGGTCATTCTTGTCACCCTACTGCTATGCCGGTAGCAGCCACCTCCCACTCCCTCCTCCCAGCCCCCAGCAGCCTCCAGTCTACTCCCTGTCGCTGTGGATTTACGTATTCTGGACATTCCTGGACATGGAATCATACAATATGTGGTCTTTATGGACGGTCCTCCATTACTAAGCATAACGCTTTCAAAGCCCCCTGCACGTTGTAGCATGAATAAGTGCTTCATTCCTTTCCGTGGCGGACATTCCAGTGTGTGGATGGGCCCCATTTTGTTTATTCATTCACCGGGTGGTAGACGCTGTGTTGGCACCTTTTAGCTATTGCGAGCACTGCTGCTGTTAATATTCATGACATATTTTTGTGTGGACGTATGTTTTCATTTCTTTTGGGAATGTACCCAGGAGCAGAATTGCTGGGTCATCTGGGAACTCTGTGTGTGACCATAAGATGAAACACCGGACTGTTATCCTCAGCGGCTGCACCATGTTACATCCCCAGCCACAGCGCACAAGGGCTCCAGCTTCCCTACGTCTTCACCAACACTTGCTATCGTCTGTCGTTTTGAATGTAGCCGTCCTAGCGTGTGAAGTGGTATCGCACTGAAGGTTTAATTTGCATTTCCCTGGCGGCTAATGATGTTGAGCATCTTTTCATGAGTTTATTTTAGAAAATTCTAGAAAACACAGAATACACAAGTACACATTCCATTGGCCATCAAAGTCATGACATCATCACTTAGTCACGTAGTGTCTGGAAGACTCCACCGTATGCCCGTAGGAGAAAGGGCGTGAAGGAGGCAACCCGTGTTGCAGTGTTGTTCTGAAAATAACGTTGATCCCGTGGGTCCCTGATTAGGTCCCAGGGACCCTCAGGGCCTATAGGACCACACTTGGGAACCACAGGTCCTATGACGGCAGGCGTGCAGGTGTGTGCACTGTTTTTCTCACGTATAGCATATTGTGCACACCTTTCTGTTCTGTGCTTTCCTCCGTGAACAGCCCCCCTTGGGACTCTCCCTGTCGGCACGTGAGGAGCTCCCTTTACCAGCCAGGGCTCCACTGTGTGCACGTCCCAGCTGTTACTGACCGTCCTGGCGGGCGGATGCTGCGTTACGTCCATTGCCGCAGTGAATGGCTTCCTGCTGCGCCCGGTGTGGAATCGCTGGGTCCGTGTGCACATGCGTTTCTTTATTTTCTCTTTGTAAGCCATTTATCCAAGTATAACCAGGAGAACCTATTAGAAGCATGCAAATCAGTAATACATTTCACAAAGGAACGCCCCGTGTGCTCGGCACTCAGATCATGAAACATCCCGAGACAACCCAGGTCCCCTCGTCCGTGCCCGTCCCGGGAACCGCTTCCCTGACTGTGGCTAGCTCTCGGACTTCCGTAAATGGGGCCATGCAGTCTGCTCTCATGTGTGGCTTCTCGTGCTCAGCACAGCATTTCTAGGTCCACGTGCTGTGGGCTCCGTGGTTGGTCCTTTTCGTGGCTGAGAGCTGCTCCATGGTATAGTCAGACCCCAGTTTGTTGGCTCCTTCTCCTGCCAAGGGCTGTGGGGTTGTTTCCAGCCTGGACCGTTAGGAAGAGGGTTGCCGTGCACCTGCTGTGCCCATCTTTTGATGATCGTCTGCACACTTTTCTCTGGGGAGGTGCTGGCTGCCATGGGCTCCACTGTAGAGGCCACAGGATGCCTACTTAAAACCCGGTACTTGCCAGCTCACCTCCATTGATGGTGTACCAGATTTTGCTCACACCTGCCATCTATGGGAATGCCTGTTTCCCCAGTTTATGTATTCAACAAATATTTATTGAGTGCCTACCGCACAATTCTAGGTGCCAGGGATACAGCCGTAGTCAAAATGGATGAAGTGGGTACCCCTCACGAGGCTTGTGTTCCGTGGGATCGGGGCGGGGGCAGGGGGCACACAGTCATTCATTACGTAAAATCTGCGTTGGATGGTGAAAAGCGCTAGGGAGAAAACTGAGCAGCGGCTGTGAAAACCAAGCAGGAGCAGCCAGACGTTCCCACCTTGGCTGGTGGGAGCTGTCTCGCAGGGGCGTTAGTTAGTGAGTGTGCCCTGCTCCCCCCCACCCCCACCCCCCAGCCCCCACCTTGGCCGAGGGCTCCCCAGCGAGTCTGGCCACACCCCCGCCAGCACCACGTGGGCGTGTGGGGTGGTGTTTCTGCCATCTCGCCAAACCCGTGCCAGTCCTTCCTGCCGGGGACACGCCTCGGTCATGGAATGAGTAGTCTCTTGCCTCAATAGTGCGAGTCGCAGGCGGCTGCAGAACCTCTGTGGCGCACAGTAGGCGTTTCTTGTTGATCCCAAGTCCCCGGGTCAGCCGGGCTTGCTGCCCCAGGCTGGGAGTGGCTGCCGGGAGTGGCTGGTCTGGGACAGCCTCTGCCAGGGCCGCTGCCTCTGCTGCACGAGCTCGTTCCCGTCGCAGAAACAGGGCTCCGAGCGAAAGATGAGACGCGCACAGGAACTCTTGGGCCCGGGCTTAGAACCGGCTCAGCCACTGCTTTTTCCACGTTCTGCTGCCTGCCGGTCAGGAGGCCGGCCCGGGGTCGAGGGCTCCTCTTGATGGGCATTGCCGGGGGTGTGGGAAAGGCAGGGAGGAAGATGGGGTGGTCAAGACAGTGAAGCTACCCCAGGCCCCGGCCGGTGCTCCTCCTGCCTCATCTCAGTCCCCACACAACCTTACCACGAGTCCCTTCCCCTTCCCAGGGGAACATGGGCCCACAGGCCAGCAGCGAGTAAGTGGTGGGCCCGGCTCTGGATCCAGGTCCTTGAGTGCTTCAGGCGTCTCTGGCCTGGTCCAAGGCTCCCCCGGGGTGTGGCTGCTCTGCCCCTCACTATCTGTGAGACTTTAGGCAAATCACTTCACTGCCCTGGGCCTCGGTTTTCTCATCTGTAAAGTGGGCTTACCGAGGGCTCCCTCCTAGAGCGTGTTCTCACTGGGAGAAAGCTGGTGTCGGGCATCAGGCGCTGGGGCCTGCCGCGTAGCAGGGCTCCACTTACACTGGTGTCCTGGTTGCTGAGGTTTCAGCCCTGGGGACTCTGCTGGGAGGGCGGCGGCCTCTGAGCTCCGGCCTGCTTCCCATTCACATGCCAAGCGGCTCTCCTGAGGCTGAGCCAAGCCACCCCACCCCAGCCTCCTACACCCTGAGCCTTCCGGAACCCCGGGTGCCTCCGTGAACTGGAAGAAGTCTGGGCTGTGAGCTTCCCTGGGGGAGGGTGAACGTCATCTGCCTGACAGCACCTCCTCCGCACCGGGCCAGGGGCTGTGTGGCCTCGGGGTCCCTTGTCCTGCAGCATCTGGAGCTTTCAGGAGGAACTTGCGTCTAGCCAAGGTCAGCTTTGCGTGGACTGGGGCCCTGCTGGGCCCTCCTTGTGTACTCCGGGGTCTCCACACAGGGAAAGCAGGCTTGGGGCCGAGAAGTGCTGGGGCCGAGCCAGCTTGGTCCTCAGAGGGTGAATCCGTGGGTGTGAACCCTGCCTCTGCTGCCCTGGCTGTGTGACCTCAGGTGATGGACTCACGCTCTCTGAGCCTCAGCGTCTGCAAGATGGAAGAGTAATCTCTGTCCCCCCAGGATTACTGACAGGAGTAGGGAGAGGATGTCAGCTGGCTCAGAGCAGCTGCTGTGACTGTGAGCCCCTTCCTTTCCCTGCCCGAGGGCCCTGCACTCTGGATGGTGGGGCACGGATTTGTTTTTGCTTAAGTGAACAGATGTGGGTCTTTTCTGGTGGCCAGGAGTTGGCCCGCTGTTGAAAAGGCAAAGGGGCCAGGTCTTGTGCGGTTGGGTTGAGGGTGTTCAACTGCTCACTGGCTGCTCCCACCCCGCCGGTCACTCCATCTCCCTCCAGATGTGCAGGGGGTGCTGCCCCCCCCCGCTATTCCGTCCCTGCCCTGCGCCTTTGTTCCAGCGACTGCCCACGGAGTCAGCAAACCCCCGTCCTGAGGTCTCGCCTTCAGTGGCACAGCCTAGCTGCGGGGCTGACGTCCCAGAAACGGGGAGGGTCTCCTCCTTCACCCTCGCAGGGGCAGCGTTTATCATGTGGCTGTGGGCATCCCCGGACGTGAATCGATCCGTGCGTTAAAGCCTCGTGACACCCATGTGCGGGGGGACGGTCATTATGCCCGTTTCAGAGCTGAGGTGACTGAGGCACAGGGAGGTTACGTGAAGGTCCAGGGTCACTGAAGGCAGCGAAGCAGATGTTTGTCGACCACTGACTCTCGGCCTTTGCCCCAGCACCTCCCAGGGTTTGCCCAGCTGCCTGGCACGAGTAGGTATTTTCCTGTTGTCAGCAGATCGAGGCTCCAGGGCTGCCCCGTGTCCCCAGCCCAGGAGGGGCAAAGCAGGGCCCAGGGCGGGGCTGGCAGGCCCCCAGCCCCAGAGTCTGAGATTCTGGGGTTCTCAGGGGTCCATATGGTGGAGGGTGGGGGGGGGCAGAACGAGCCAGTCTGGCGGGGGGGAGCCTGCTTGCCTGGGCCCAGTGCTCCCAGAAGCTGACGGGGTGGGCGGGGAGAGCAGGAGACAAGCTGTCTTGTCTCCCTTCCAGCCCCCCACTCCCTGCCCCACTCGAGTACTCATTCATGATGGTTCACGGGCCCCGTGCTCTGGACCAGCCTGTATCGGGTGCTGGGGATGCAGTGGGGACCAGAGCGGTGGAGACCTCCCCGCCCAGCACACTGCTGCCCGCGGTGGGGGTGCCTGCCGTGACGCGCAGGCCTGGGACGGACGCGAGCAAAGCCAGGTGCCCCCCGTGAGGTAGCTGGTGGAGGGGAGCCGCTGGCCGTGGGGACGAGGACACAGCTGCAGCCGCTCCCCGGCTCCAACTGTCGCCCTGGAGTGGGGGGCCCAGCGTGGCCCATCACTTCAAGTTTTCTGAAAGAAGCCTAGGATCTGGAATTTTATATAAAATCTCCCCGTTTGTAAATGTTGGCAACTAATTCACATGTATCAAAGCCTCAGTAAAGCATGAAGTGGGCACCGGTTTGCTGCCACAGTTGAGACTCACAGAGTGCCAGCTGCTTCTCATTATACGTCTGGGTCGCAGAGGCCCAGAGGCGGGCAGGGGGCCGGCAGAGACTCACAGCGAGCTCCGAGGGTGGGGTCCCCGAAGTTCCGACTCCTAGGCCAGTGTGCTCCCCCGCAGACCTCCCTGCCCAGCAGAGTCAAAGCCCGGGAAACAGGTGAAACAGGCTCAAAGCCCCTGGAGAGAGTCACCGAGGGGACTGCAGGGTGAGGACACAGCAGCAGTGGGAACTGTCACCCCAGGCCCGGAGGGGAGCTGTGGCCTTAGGTAGAGGTGGCCACGCCTGAGTGCGGGCCAGGCTCCATCAGCAGCGGGCAGGGCGGAAGGTGGATCTGGGACGGCAGGTTTGGTGGCTGCGGAGGCACCGGGATCTACAGGACCCCACCTCCCAGGCCCAGGTGCGGCAGCATGCTTCCTGAGATGGGCGACCCCAGGTCAGTGGCTGAGGGCAGCTTGTGGTCAGTCCCATCCTGGAAGTGTTAGAGCCACTCGCTGACCCCCAGGGGAGGGGAGATGCCTCAGGAGTCGGGGCAGAGGTCCGGGCCGGAGGCAGAAAATGATCGGCCAGGCTTTTGTTTTTTCCCCCCCGGTTGGCCTCACTTGGCAGGTGGGCAGCCGGGGGGTGGTGGGTGATCACCTGGGGAAGGTCTCATTATTCCTTGTCCGTCACCGCTTGGCCCCTGAAGCCTGGATGCAGGAACAGAGAGGCCGAGGGTGTTGCCTGAGATGGCTCAGCCAGTGGGAAGCAGAGCAGGGTTCTGGCTTCCTAGCTCTGCTTCCACCTACACCCAGTTTAGGGTCCTCAGTGTGGGGGGGTCCCCTGGGCCCCTTGATTGGGGCTCATTGCTTCACTTTGAATTTTCACCAGTCACTCTGCAGGCTGCAGGGGGAGTGGGACAAAGGATGGAGATATTTGGGGCGGGGAGGGGAAGAGATCTGGTCAAGGTCTAGTTGGGGCCGTGGCCCAGGTATGTGGGTTAAGAGAAATGGAAAGTTGCTGGTTGGGGTCACTGGGAATTTGGTCTAGAAGAGCCCCAACCTGGCCCCATGGCATCCCACTTGGGAACGCTAGGAGCCTGAGGTCACAGACTTGCCGCCCCCAGACCCCTGGCCAGTATAGCCCTCCCACCCAACCCCCCGCCTCATCTGATGCCTGACCCCAGGGTGCCCACTGCCTGTTCCCCAGGCAGGATTTCCATGTTGCCACTGCCCGGCCCAATACTGCCACCTGGGGCTTCTCAGGAAGCCACGCTAGTGACCTGCTTCCTGTTTGCCTCTTAAGAGGAGAAAAAAAACATGTCCAGTTTTTTATGGATATTTTCAATTTTTGTATTTTTTTAACCAATCACTTTCATTAAGGTGGGAAATAAGGTTATGTTTACGTTTCTCTTATAGTAAATACTGGCCCGGGAAAACCAAATTGCCTTAAGGTTAAACATCATCTCTTATTAAAGTGTGTGCATGTACGATGGACTGGTAATTAAATTAAACTATCTGGAAAGAACAGTAAAATAGAATTAAGTCGTTTACAAGATTCATCTGTAAAACAAAGCGCTATCCCAAGAAGCGAAATGCCATCAAACTCTGGTTTGAGCCATAGCATAGTCTGGGGTAGCTGCGGTTTCTTCAACGAATAATGAAAGAGAGAAAATTCACAGTTCTTTCTGAGGAGGAACAGAATGCGTCCCAAGTGTCTTGGCGAAGTTGTGGAAGTCCACACGTTTGATTTGTGTGAAGTGTGAGTTACATTGGAAGGCTGTCCTGGGTGGGGCTGGGGGTCCGTGGAGGGGTCCGTGGAGGCCTCCGGGAGCACAGCAGGGGGTGGACACGGCTGGCGGCGGAGGCGAGCCTGGCGGAGGGAGGGACAGCTCTCCTTTTAGGTGAAGGCCAGCCTGATGGGCGTCCAGCCTCGGTCACACGCTCTGTGCTAGAAGGATGCTTGCAATGGTGTGATTCTAGACTGATCTCCCGGTGACTCGTTCATTCTTAGGACGTGAGCTGTCCACTCCCGTGTCCAAGTGCTTGGATCTCTTTGTTCTGTCCTTGTGCTGGGAAGGTTATTTTCTCAGAAAATGAGGCTGGTCCCATTCAGTTTTTCAGCATTTGCCTGCAGGTTCCATGTGGCCGGTGACTCTTTCTGGGGCAGCATCCTCTAACCCAGATGCCAGGGCCGCATAGTCCTCTTGAACAGAGCTGAGCTTGTCACAAGTCTTTGCACTGCTCCCGATCAGGGCAGCCTGTTTTTGTACAAGCGGCTTTTCTCATTGATTGTGAAAGTACCAACAGACGTAGCCCATTAAAATGCCCATGACAGACGCACACCCCCTGCTCCCTGGGAGGCCATGGAGGGAGGGTAGGGCCTGTGCACGGGTCATCCAACCCTCGCCCCCCCACCTCCCAGAGCTTCCCGGGGACCAGCCTGAAACCAAGCACCGTGGGGCCTCAGGGCCCCTCCACATGAGCAAAGCCCGCCGTCGAGTCCCCTCGTAACTGTGGCTTCACCAGCCGCAGTGCACCAACATCCCAGAGTCCCACCTGGGACCCCAGCCGCCACCTGGCAGCTGGAACAGACCCTCTAAGGGCAGGGGGCTCAGGGAAGAAGTCTCAGCCCCATAACGGTCCAGTGCTTGCTCTTCTTTCTCTCTGGTTTGAGATACAGTGTGTGCGCAGGCATGTGCGCATGTGTGCGTGATGGAAACATTTCAGCCTTGACACAGTGTGTTGCAACGGAGAAATAAAGACGTCTCCTGTAGTACTGCACACTGATTCTGCACCTGCCACAGTTACCAGTTCCCTTGTGCCATATTTGTATTCTCCACTTGCCCCCAAAGTGTAACGTATAGCCCGTTTAGTAAAGTAATATTTTATCAGGGGTGGGGAGATCTTTTTTGGTTCATATTTGGTTGTTTTATCTCTTGAATTTTCTTCTTTCTGAAAGTATTTATTAAAGTATACTATAGATGATCTTTAATATCTTTTAATCTAGATTAATATAACAGTCCTCCCTTAAAATTTTTTTTTATATCTGATTATGTAGTTTTATAAAGTATTATGTATGTAAAGCACACGCATCTTCATAAAATAGCTCAGTGGGTTCCAGGCAGCTCCACTCAAGTCAAGATATAAAACATCTCAAGCACTCCAGAATTTTCCTGGTGTGCCTTCTCAGCCAATTCTACTCTCCCTCCCCCCACTGCCCCCCACCCCTCACGGAAACCACGAGGCTGACTTTTATCACCATCAGTGACTCCTGCCTATTCTTGAATTCATTTTGTGTAGTGGGAACCATATGGTATGATTTTGCTTGCGTTTAACTTCTTTAGCTCAAGATCCTGTGTTTGAGACTCATCCAGTCTCTTGCATGTAACAGTAATTCACTTAAAAAAGCTGCTCTTTATTTTTCCATCGTAGGAATAAATCATAGTTTATTGATCTGTCCTAGTGTGGATGGAGGTTTGGGCTGTTTTCAGTGTGGGGCTGTGATGAATACAGTGGCTGTGGACATTCTGTGTGAATTTCTGTCGGGTATTTACCCAGAAGTGGAATTGCTGTATCGGAGGGTTTGGCAGCTTTAGCTGACACTGCCAGACAAGTTTTCCGAAGCATCACCAATTTCCGTCCCCCCCCAGCCACGAGTGAAAGTCTTTGCCGACACTGGATGTGGTCTGTCTTTTTCATTGTCGCCAACCTGATGGCTGTGTTAGTGGGATCTCACTGTGGTTTTAATTTGCATTCTCTCATAACTTATTACGTTGAACACACTCTCGTGTTACTGTTGGAATCCTGTTGTTCTTTGCCCGTTTCTGAATTAGGTTTCTTTGTCTTGCCGATTTATAGGAGCTCTTGATAGATTCTGATGATGCGTCTTTTGTTGGATTGCAAGTTCCTTATCTTGCTCTCTGACGTTTCTTTCCGCTCTCGTGAGGACATTTTCTGATGAGCACCTTGCACGTGCTGTCTTCTGAGGAACACAGATTCCTAGGTTTAAGGAAATACAATTTACTGATCTTAACTTTTCTGTTATTGTGTTTTGTATCCTTTTCAAGAAATCTTTGTCTACCCCAGAGTCATGAAGATATTTTCCTGTGTTACAGTCTACATATTTTAACTTGTTTCACCTTTCACATTAGATCACATTTAGATTTGTTTCTCTGGACGGTGTGAGTAGGAGTCAGAACCCATTCTTTTTTCAGGTGGATGTTCAATTGCCCCCATGCTGGGCGTGTAAAGACCGGCTCCCCCCACGGCACTGTTACCTTAGGAACCAAGTGCAGACGAGTAGGTCTCTTCTGGCCGCTCTGTTCTGTTCTGTTGTCAAGCCGTCTTTCCACACTGCCTCGATTTGCTGGAGTCCTCCAGTCATTTTTGATATCTGGTCGTGTGGCTGCCCCCGGCTGGGGCGTGTGATCTGGGCTGCTGCCTGCTCACCTGTAAAACCGTGGTGGGGATAGGACCCTCTTCCTAGAGCTGGAGGGAAGGTGCCGTGGCTGCAGGTTGGGGCCCGCCAGGCGGCTCGGCCAGGCCAGAGATCCAGCTAGTCAGCCACGGTGGCCCAGCGCCTCCCAGGCCGGGCTGAGGTGGTGAGCAGGTGGGCGGGGTGCTGACTTGGGCGGGGGGAGGAAGCTAGGCTGGGGGAGGTGCTGCAAAGGGCAGGGGGTGGCTGGGGGCTGTCCTGCCCCGGGTGATGGATGAAGGCATCTCTAAGGGGCTGGGTTGGGTGGGCCCAGCAGGTGGGCTCAGCCCAGCAGCTCCTGTTGGTTCTCGGCCGTCGTGTCCGGGATCCTGGGGCAGGAAGGCAACGCTCAGGATCCTTCTTGTTTGTCCATCTTCTAGTCATTGTAAAAGGACTCCCGGCACCACCAGCGTCTGCGGGGGACAACCCTGCCCCCCCACCAAGAATACAGAACATCAGAGCTGCAGCACTCCCTGGGCTGTTTGCTCAGGCCCCGCAAACATCCTGTCCAAACAGGGTGCTGGTGGAGGTGGCCGCTCGTCACCCCGCAGGTGTAGCATTTTTTGCAGCATTTCCGAAGCCACCATTCTTCCAGGCTCTGATGTCCAGGAGAGGGGACTGTCTAGAGGGGTCATGACCTCCAGGTCGGATTGTTCTGGGCACCCACTGCCTGTGATCAAAGGAGGTTAGATTCCCTGGAATCTCAGGATCTTTTTATAACAGCATGTTTCTTGAGTAGGTAATACCTGCCCACGATAAGGAAAACACATAAAAGATACAAAAGAGGTAAACAGTGGATGTCAGCTTGCTCCCTCCCTCCCCAGGGCCCGGTCCCTCCCTGAGACACCCGCTGCTACCCGTTTCTGGGACCTCCTTCCAGAAATCCTCCACGTGTGTTCACATGTTACTTTAAAAAAGATCAACGGTGACTTGTTATACACACTGTTCAGCACTGAGCCTGTCTTCTTCATTCTTTGTGATATATTTGGAAACTGTTCCACAGAAGTGAGTGAAGATCTAACGCGTTCTTTTTAACACTTGCATGAGATTGGGCGGATATAACACCAATCATTTAATCACTGCCCTGTCGATGGGGGTTGGTTGTTTCTGGATCTTTGCTGTCACAAATTCGGACGCAGCCAGGATCCGTGACTTGCATGTCTGTGCCCGCGGCACGTCTGTCAGCCGTTAGATTTCTAGAAGGGGAAGTGCTGGGTCACTTTTTTGTTTTCACACTGCAATGCATTATGTTCTCTTTATTGTGGTAAAATACACATAACATAGATTTGGCCATTTTAACTGTTTTTAAGTGTACTAATCCGTGGCCTTAAGAACATTCACACTGTTGTGCAGCCATCACCACCATCATCTCCAGAACTTTCTCATCTTCCCAAACTGACGCTCTGTCCCCTTTAAACGCTAACTCCCCATCCCCCCCTCCCTGTCCCTGGTAAACTCTATTTTGCTTTCTGTCTCTGTGAATTGGCCTATTCTAGGGCCCTTATATAAGTAGAATCATATAATAGTTGTCCTTTTGTGTCTGGCTTGTATCACTTTTTGGGTCACAGTTTTAAAAGACTCTTTGCCTCTTTAGTCTTAGAATTTTCTAATCATACTACGTTTTCCAGTAATATTTTTGTCATGGAGTACTTGTGAGTAGAAGAGCGTAAGGGACTGTCTCAACAGTTAAAGAAGGGCACCCACCAAGGCACCAGCCGTGGGGACAGAAGCCACGGCTGCCGTGACCTCCTCCCTGGTTACCACTGTCCTGGCTTCTGTGAGCACGAGTTCCTTCCTTTTCTTTACAGTTTTACCACCTCAACAGGTGCTTTGCTTTCCTCTGGGTTTGAACTTCACATGAAAGGCAGTGCGCAGTGTCCTTCTGTGACTGCTTCTCCCCTGAGGCCATGTCCCCGTGTGGTCACCGGGCGCCCACTTGCACAGCGTGGTCATGCCCTAGTATCCACCTTCTCCTGTCGTTGGGCTCTCGGGTTGTTTCCAGTTTGGAGCTACTGTTTGTGGGTCCCCAGGTGGAGACCACGGGCGCCCGTTTCTCCTGGGCGTGGACCTGGGGGTGAAATCACCACGTCATTGCGTTTGCGTGTCTCCGCTTTCCTGGATGATGGTAGATCATTTTCCAAAGTGGATTTATCCTCCCTCCACTCCTCAGGGGTGTCAGAGGCGGGACTCCTGCCAGAGTCAAGGTCGTGCTCTCTGGCTGGCAGGGCCTGGTGTCCTGACTCTGAGGGGCAGCCCGTGGGGACGCATCTGGGAGCCAGGCTGATCCTGGCCCGGGTCACCCACGAGGCTGGTGAGAGCCTGCCGGCCAGCGTGCAGCTGTCACAGTGGGAGGTGGCCTTCACCTCTCTGGCCACGGTGCTCGTGCCTAACCGGCAGGCAAGGAAGGCCATGCTGCCTCTGGCCGAGCGCAGGCAAAGTGGACAGAAATGGGGGAGTCCATGAAAACCCAGAGCAGAGCAGGGAGGGATTGCTGGACGCCCCTCCTGCCTCTTCTCCTGGAGGGATTACTGTCCTGTCCATCCTTTTATCAGCCTGTTCCCCTGTAATTAATTAATTAACTGAAGAGTAGTCACCAAACACCTTCTGTGTGCCGGGGGCGGGGAGGTACTGCCTACTGAGCTCCTGTTCTTTGCCAGACACTGGCTTCTCCCCTCCCCACTTTGTGAAATGCGGGCGGGAGGGGTGGTTTGCCCATTTCACCGGCAAGCACACAGAGGCTTGAGGATGAGTGACTTGGCTATGTCCCCCAGGCAGGGAGGGGTGCCCTGGCTGAACACCAGTGCTCACGGTGATGGGTCAGACACGCCCAGGCTCACCTCTGAGACTCAGTAGAAACTGCTATGTGGAGGTGATGTGTGTGACTGTAAAGGTCTTCTCCCTCCTTTTCCTAAGTCTGTGCCATTGGGCTGTGTATTTATACATCTGGGAGATCAAGGTAATTGTCCGATTTCACGTTGTCAGTGTGAGCTTTGCATGAGATGGTATACACCACGGGCCTGGGGTGCTCCACCCAGCCCCAGGTTTTATCAAGTACCAGGTCTGTGCCGGACACTGGGGACCCTGAAATGACTGTGACCCGTTCTTGGCCCCCGAGACCCTCTCCCTCTGGTGTCTGAGGCTGGCATGTCCCTGGCAGTGACATTGTGTATGTACCAAGTGCTGCTGTGAATGAGGCTGGAGGAGGGGCTGTTTGTTCTGCCCGGGATGGAGGTGGATGCTGGCGGGACCACAGAGGATGGAGAGGCAGGGAGTGGTGTGCAGACTGGCTTGTTAAGGCTGGGTAGTTGGGCAGGGTAGAGGAAGGGCATTCCCAGCTTGGCGCGGCATGTGCAAAGATACGGTGGCACAGAGAAGCCTGCTAGCTGGTGGCATAAGAGCTGAGACGTGAGTCTGGGCTGTGCTGTGAGGGCCCCGATTGTCGCTCCAGGCAGGGGTGCTTTATCCTGCAGGGCAGTGGCCTTCCAGTGGGGTCCGTGGACCACAGGGCTCCCCGAGATGACTCTGAGCTGGCGAAGGCCAGGGCGTTATGAGCAAAACTAAGGAGGGTGCTGCAATGAGGGTTGGGGTGCAGGTTAGTTTAGATTCAAAAGTCAGGGAGATCCTGCCTGAGGAGATGAGAGCCCCAAACAAGGACAGCCCTGTAGAGAGTGGGGGTGGGGCAGGGCTCAGGGAAAGGGCAGAGGATTCCAGGCAGAAAGTACAGTGTGAGCAAAGGCCCTGGGGCAGGAAGAGCCTGAGGGGTTCAAGTGGAGAGAGTGAGTGAGAAAGGAGATGCTGTGGGGAGGTCACAGGGCCATACCAGGTAGGTCTTGGTAAAGAAAGGGGGGACTCGGGGGGGCTGTAGGCCGTGGAAAGACACAGTCTGATTCATACTTGTGAATGGTCATTCTGACGCCATCTGGAAGATGGACCAGAGGAGGACACAGGGGAGCAGGGTACCTCTCGGGCCCAAGAGATGGTGGCAGAGTGAGGGGCGAGGTGGTGACGGGGGTGACTTTGGAGGTGGCCCTGCGGGTGACGGATGGGAGGAGGGAGGTGAGGAAGGAACGGGCCCAGGAGGGTCCTGAGGTTGGCACATGGAAGACCAGGGGAGAGGTGGTCCAGGGAAAATCGGCTGCTGAACAGATTCTGGCCGTGGGATTGCCGGGGATGCCCGGTGGTGGTCGCTTAGCCAGCTGTATGTTTGTAGGAGACGGACATGAAGGAGGGCGCCCAGGTGAGGTCAGCCAGGCTGGGGCGTGGACGGGGAGGAGAAGAGGCCCTGGGGCTCAAACTCTGAGGGGTTAGAGAGAGACAGAGGCTGGGGCCTCGGAGGGGGTGGTCAGGAAGGGGGCCTGGGGGTGGGCCTCTGGACGAGCAGCAGGGGTACACACCTTGTGGGCTTCGCCTGGCCCCCTCTCCCACGCCTTGGACGGTACCGGGCAGCGCCGCGCTTGGCCCCTGTGCTGATTCCCCCTCCCACTCCAAGTGGGTGGCCCTCCCCAGCATAAGGGGTCACGCCCCTGAGTTCCTTTGTCTGGAAAGAGGGGAAGCCAGGATGGGAAAGGCCAGGAGAGAATGGAGGGCAGGCCGCCAAGTGCAGGCTGAAACCTGCATCTGCTCGGGAGGGGCAGGAAGGGAGCCCCATTCAGTCCACAGGGAAGTAGAGCCTCCTCAGGCTGGTGCTTAGATTCGCAGAGAGGGCTTCCAGGATCGGCTGCATCAAGCTGCCCATGCACAGACAGGAAGCTGAGGCCGGAGAGGAGAAATTAAGGCTTGGGACTTCTAACTCCCCGCCTGATCTAGAGTGAGCCTAGCAGCGGTACTCACCATAATACCTGTGGGGATGAAAGTGCCTGGACTCACGCCTGGCCCGTGGCGAGCACCAGTGCATTCCAGCCGTTACTGTTCCCCTGATAGGGCACCCATCTCGTGTCATCTGGCTGAGACCCAGGGGTCTGTTGGAATCTCCTAATCTCTGTAAGACAATCTTGGAGAAGGCTTAGGGAGAAAAAGTCCAGTCCAGTAAAAGAAAGGACGTTCTGAGCTGAGCTATGCAGAAAGGGACAAGCTGCCTGGGTGGAGTGAGATCCCCACCACCAGAGGTATTCAAACAAGGTGAGACCCCCACGTGCGCGGAGTGTGATGAGAGAGGATTAAGCGTGGCATGGTGGCATCACTCTCAGGGGCCACAGAGACTCAAGTCACAACTCTGACATTGTAGGGGAAGAAACAGACAAATGAAAAAGTAAGCTCATAAATAAACACGAGGGTTTCACTTAGTGATAAATGCTGTGTGAAGGCTGGAAGGTGAGTGATGTGATCAGGCTGGGGCTGTCTTTTGCCATACAGGTATTTTAGACTTTTATCCAGTCGGTTGTATTAAGGTTTTCCTTTTTGCTTGTGGGTTTTATTTCTTTTTTTCCCCCAGCATTATTGAGATGTAATTGACCTATAGTATTGTGTAAGTTTAAGGTGTACAATGTGATGCTTTGATATACACATGTGTAGTGAAATGATTATTACAATAAAGTTAGTTCCCACACCTGTCACCCCACACAGTTACCATTTTCTCTTGTTCTTGTTTGTGGTGAGAACATTTAAGACCTACTCTCATTGGAACTCTCAAGTTGTTAGCTATAAGCACTGTGCGGTGCATTAGATCCCGGAACTTACTCGTGTTGTAACTGGAAGTGTGTGCCCCTTGACCAACATCTGTCCATTCCTCCAACCTGCTCTCGCCCACTTCTTGGCAAACATTCTACTCTGTTTCTATGAGTTTGGCTTTTTTAGATTTCACATATAAGTGATATTACAGAATTTGTCTTTCTCTGTCTGAGTTATTTCACTTAGCATAATGACCTCAAGGTCCATCCATGTTGTTGCAAAGGGCAAGATTTCCTTCCTTTTTATGGCTGAATAATATTCCATTGTGTGTGTGTGTGTACACCACATTTTCCTTATCCATTCGTCCATTGATGGACACTTAGGTTGTTTCCATGTCTTGGCTATTGGCCATTGCGAATAATTTGATGAACATGGGGATGCAGATATCTTTTTAAGTTAGTATTTTCATTTTCTTCAGATAAATACCCAGAAGTGGGATTGCTGGATCGTACGATAGTTCTAGTTTTAATTTTTTTGAGGAGCCTCCATAATGTTTTCTATAGTGGCTGCACCAATTTACATTCCCATCAACAGTGCATGAGGGTTCCCTTTTTTCTACATCTTCACCAATGCTTGCTATCTCTCATCTTTTTGATAGTAGCCATTCTAACAGGTGTGAGGTGATATCTCTTTGTGGTTTTGATTTACATTTCTCTGATGATTAGTGATGTTGAGCACCTTTTCACATACCTATTGGCCATTTATGTCTTTGGAAAAATGTCTCTTTTGGTCCTTCGCCCATTTTTAAATATATATATATATATATATATTTTTTTTTTTGCTATTGAGTTTTATGAGTTCCTTATATATTTTGTATGTTAACCCCCTTATCAGATACATGGTTTGAAAATATTTTCTCCCATTCCATAAATTGTCGTTTAATTTTATTGTTTCTTTTGCCGTACAGAAGCTTTTAAGTTTGATGTAGTCCCACCTGTTGATTTTTGCTTTCATTGCTTGTGTTTTTGGTGTCATTACCAAAAATTTGTTGTGAAGACCCATGTTAAGGATCTTTCCCCCCTATGATTTCTTCTAGGAGTTGTATGGTTTCAGTAATTCATTTTGAGTTGATATTTGTATATGGTGTGAGACAAGAGTACAACATCATTCTTTGGTGGATTTTATTTCTGAAGTCTCTCTTTATCCTAAAATTATATTCCTTGGTTTTCTTCTAATATTGACTTCATAGATTTGGAATTTATTTTTGTGTGTGATGTGTGGTAGAGCCCAACATCAGATAGTCAATCCTTTCCCCGTTGAGTGTGAATGCCACTTTTATTATATACTAAATTCCCATGTGCACATCATCCTGTTTCTGAATTTTATTCTGTTCCGTTGATCTCCTTGTCTTTTTAATTATTAAAACTTTAAAGTATGCTCTTTTCTTTTCTTTTTGGAAATTTTCTCAGGTATTTTTAGACATTTCCTAGTTGGGATGAATTTTAGAATCAACTTGACAAATTTCATGACGAATTATTTTGGGACTCTGGGATTCCACTTAAGTTGTAGGTTAAATAAAGGAAAATTGACATCTTTACGGTATTGAATCTTCCCATCTAGACACATGGTATATATTTCTAACAAAGTAAACTGTTATATATCTATGAGATAATTTTTTTTCTTCATGTAGATTTAGTGTGTTTACATAGATTGATTTCCAGGTTTATTTCTTTTTTCAGTGGGATTTTTTTGCCTTACCTTTTCTATTTAATCGTTGCTGGTGTATAGGACAGCCACTAATTTGTGTATGTTGATTTTGTTTTTGGCCACCATATGATAATAATAATAAATTAGTATTCATTTAAGTACGGTGTTAATATCGATACCTTTGGATTTTCTAGAAAGATGAACTCGTAACATCTGCAAATAATGACTGTCGTCTCTTCTAATACTCCTGCTGCTGCTTTTTTTCTTGCTTTATTGCATCTGCTAGCATCTCTAGGACACTGTTAAACAGTAGTGTCAGTAGGTACTTTTGTCATATTTCTGACTTCAGTGTGGTGTGTGTCTAATGTTTCTCCACTGGGGTGTGATGTTGCTACTTGTTTCTGGTAGACACTGGTTATTAAGAATTTTTTTTTTTCCTCCTGGTTCCTCAGAGCAGCCCTCAGGTTGATACTGAAGCTTATTTCCCCGGTTTTCAGAAGGAAAATTGAAACTCAGAAGAGCTCAATGACTTGAAACGCCCACTAAGCCAGTGAAGAGGATGATTCTTAGTGAGCTCTTTCTGTTCCTAGAATCTTGCAGGCTGCTGACATTTCTTGGTGCATTTCTTCCTCAGCCCTGCCAGCTTATGTGAACTGCTCAAGGACATTTGGAGATCCTTGTAGGCTTCAGCAGCTGTGCAGCTGTAGGTCCTCGTAACAGAGCAGGACACTGAGTCTCTAGGGAGGAGAAGTGGCTATACATGGTAGTATTAAGATGTGGACCCAGGTTCAAAGTTATTCTGTGACACCCTGGTGCTCCTCAGCATGTATGTAGGTGTCTGAGATGGGCTTCATCTTTGAATGTCAGAGGCAAATGGCTGCATTAATTGCATTCCTTATTTCCTGGTTCCTTATCATCTTAGCAAGACTCTCTTTTTTTTTTAATTGATACATTTATTCCCTTTCCCCATTGCCATTTCTCCCTCCGCCTACCCTAGGCAACCGTTCTCTTCAATCTGTGTGGGTTTCTTTTTTTTTTTTTTTTATGTGTTCATGCAAATGTGTATTGTAATTTTGCATGCAATTCATGTAATGGATCTCACTTGGTTTTTTCCTGTTTCCCCTCAGCGCTCTGTCCTTTGCTGCTCTGTGTTGCTGTGTGTACATGTGTCCAGCTTCTTGATGTTGTGTGTACGTCTCGTCTGCCATTTCCGACGTCTGTGGAGTCCTCCGTGGAGGACGTCCCCGTGTTCTATTCGTACTCCTCCAGTGATGGACATCCAGACTCCCTCCAGCCCACTTCCATAAATCACACTGACGTGAGCATCCTGGTACTGGTTACACATGGGTCCAGGTAACAACTTCCCTGCAACACACACCCGGGAGCAGGACCACTGGGTCCTGGACGATGCCTGTGTTTAATTGTGTAAGAGGTGCTGGGTCTGCCTCCAGACTGGCTGCTCCAGTCACCACTCCCACAGCCCAGGGCACGAGCGTTCGCACCTGTGCCTGGCATTTATCGCTCTTTCTCATTTTTCCAGTTTCAGAGGTATTTTACTTTGGGGTTGGTTTTTCTCATGTTAATTTTCAGGAGGTTACTGTATTTCTCAATAGCAATTCTCTGTCAGTTTTAGAACATTCCAAAAACATCTCTTAACCTGTCAGCAGTCTGTTATATTTCTCCACAGAGTTCTTTGTTATACAGAGAATTTTAATTTTGAGGTAGGAGAATTCATCCATTTTTTAGCCTATGGTCTGTGCCTTTGAGTTTTAAGACATTCTCTCAACCCCCGACTCCTGCCCTCCCCAGTCACAGATATTTTCCCCAGGAGCTTTCCTCGATGCTGTCGCTGTTTCTTAGGTCTTGTCCTGTCTTGGTGTCTTCTCTGGTCCCTTGGAAGCAGAGCCTGAGTTGGGGGTTCTGGTGCACATGGTTCATTTGGAGGAACTGCCCAGGGAGGGGGGCAGGGAAGGAGCTGGTAATGCTCCTGGTCGCACGGGGAGCGCTGGAGCGGGAGCGGCCGCACGGGGCTGTCCCCTTTGAGATGGGCTTGGCCCTTGAGGCCCCACTACTCAGTGATTGGCCGTCCTCCTCCCAGCCCTCTCCCCCTGGGTGGACTTGCCCTCCCAGGCAGCTCTGCAGAGAAGGCTGTGCTTGTGAGCTGCTGGGGGCAACGGACGCAGGCAGCGGGTGAGTGAGTTCCCGGTCCGGTAGTGCGTGGGGATCTGGCCCAGCGCTAGCAGCGTCTACTACACCCGCTGGACCTAGACACCTGGGAGCCGTGCACCTCCTCCAGCTGGTGACTCTGCCCGTGTTACCACCCGCAGTGTCCACGAAGGACCTGATCGAGACGTGCTGTGCGGCCGGGCAGCAGTGGGCCATTGACAACGACGAGTGCCTGGACATCCCCGAGAGTGGCGCTGAGAGTGATGTGTGCAGGTAGGGTGGGCGCCGGCTCCATGTCCCTGCGTCCTCCTCCCCACCCCGGGCCCCGCACTGCCAGGTGAGCACCACTCCACCTGTGTCCAGGTGCCCGCAGGTGGCTGGATGGGGCTGCCTGGCCGGCTGGCCGGGCTCTCGCCAGGTGTGGGGAGCCCGAGACGGGCCCCAAGAGTGAACTAACCGTGCAGACTTGTCGCCGGCCTGGTGAGCACAGTCAGAAGAGCACACGTTGGGACCGCTGTCACCTGGGGACAGCCAGGTGCTTCTCTTACCAGGTGCTGCGTTGCTGCTGGGCGGTGCTCAGCCCACTCGAATTTCCCACCTCAGCCTTGAGCCGGGGCCGTCAGCCCTCTTTCTTTCCCCACTTTGCTACCCTGGGGTCTCAGGAAGGCCGGCCTCTCCCCGTGCTCTGCTGTCTGTGCTGGCGGCTTCTTCTGACAACAGTGTTCTCCGCAAAGGAAGCAGTCATACCCACGCCCTCCCTGTGCCAGGCCCGGGCGACATCCTGCTCAGCTGTTCACCCCTTCTTTATTCCAGGGATGCCATCTTGTCCAGCCTACTCCTCTTTCCAGATAAGGAAGATAAGGTTCAGAGAGGTGATGTGATTCACCCAAAGCCACACAGCTCGTTGGGAGCTTGGCCAGGATTAGACTCCATGTTTTCTCTTGTCCAGCCCACAGTGCCTCCGTTAGAAACATTTAAATTCTAGCCTTGTCCCTTTCCTTTCCCTTTGGTCATCCCACCAGTTTGGGCTGCCTAGGAGTTAGAGCATGCCGCATTCAGGAGGCTTGAGCTAGTACGTACTTGTGTCCCTCTTGTGATGAGACACTCACTACTTCATAGCCAGCCGGTTCCATCACCGGATGGCCCTTGCTGGGATACGCCCTTCCTCAAGTGAAGCTGAACCCCTTCCTCAAGTGGGACTGAAGCCCACCTTTTCAGCCCCCTGTTTTGTGTGCTGGCCCATCAGCTGTCTCTGCCCGGGGCAGCCCTACAGTTATTGGAGGCATGACCAGGGACCCTGGCGGTCCCAGGCCGACCGCCCAGCCCTTCCTGAGATTGGGTCTCCCTTTCCTTCTCAGCCCTGTCGGGGGGCTTGGAGTACTGACCCCCTCCCTCATCGGTCAGGGACACAGAGCCCAATGGGACCCAGGCCTGAGTCGTCTTAGTTAAGCTGAGAACAAACCCCATGTCACTTGGTGAGGATGTGCTGGCCTTGCCAATGACCTGGCGCCAGCAGGGGCCCCACCCGCGGTGGACCTTGGTGGGGGCTTTGCTTCCCTGAGCTGCAGCCTCCTGTGTGAAACGGGGCCTGCGTTCCCTCCTGGCGGGGTCCCTGGGAGGACGGGGCGCTTGGTGGGGCTGAGGCGCACCTCTGTTGCAGGACGGCCCAGAAGCACTGCTGTGTGTCCTACTTGAAGGAGAAGAGCTGCATGGCCGGCGTCATGGGGGCCAAGGAGGGCGAGGCATGCGGGGACGAGGACAACGACACCTGCGGCGTCTCCCTGTACAAGGCAAGCCTGCCCTGGGGCGGTTGTGGCCTGAGCCTGCAGGTCCTTGAGGGCCGAGGGGGTGGGCCGCCCTGTGGGGCTCCTCTGAGGGGAGGGTGCTCACGCCTGGGGGTGGGGGAGCTCTGCATCTGCATAGAAAACATCACCAGTTACCATGTGGACCAATTGATGCGGGAAATACTGTTCGAACACCAGTCTGTGCTGGCCCTGTTTCAGGCAGTAAGAATGCAGAAATGAATAACACAAAAACCCCTTCCCTCACGGGGCTTTCTTTTTCTTTGGTCTTTTTGTAACTGGCATTTCAACTGAGTGTAATGTCCCCAAGGTTCATCCATGTTGTTGCATGTGGCAGAACTTCCTTCCTTTGTAAGGCTGAGTAATATTCTGTGTATGGAGAGACCACATTTTGTTTATCCATCATCTGTCAATGGGCACGTGGGTTGATTCTTCCCCTTGGCTACTGTGAATATTGCTGCTGCGAACGTGGGTGTGAGAAAGCCCCTCTCTAGAGGACAGACAGTACGTCCACTTACATCACATTGGCTAGAACTTAGTCTGATGGCTGCCTAGCTGCAAGGAAGGCTGGGTAATGTAGTCCTTATTCTGGAGAGGTCGTGTGCCCACTGCAAATCTGGAAGGAGGGAAAATGGACTTTGGGGGCTAACAGCTGGCTGTCTGTGCTGTAGAGGATGAGGGCAAACTTGGAACAGTTTCGAGAAGTATCACAGAAGGATATTGTGTTTGGGGGAGAGAAAGGGACGGAGTTGAAGAAACCACAAGCCTGGATGACGGTCGAGGGACCTCTGGAGGAGGGCACCATTTGGCAGAGGATTTTGACATCGAATTTTGTCTCATTGGGGTCAATTTTTCCTAAAAACAACTGATATTAGCGAAAGGACCTTGGTGACCGGCGAGTTTAGAATTTCATTTGTGTTTATATGTTTGACCCTGGACCAGTCCTTTTTCCTCCATCTATAAAATCCTCCATCTATAAAATGGGGATAATAGTTCATGTCTTTTGGGGTGGTTGTGAGGATCAGAGGTAATGCAAACTGTTTACCAAGTATGTGGTGGGTCTTCACTAAGTGGATATGTTCACCATTGGGAGATGCAGTCTGGAGTATCAGTGAGCTACTGCTGTGTAACAAACCATCCCAAACCTAGTGGCTGATGACCGGCTCAGGTCATGAGTCAGGGTAGTTGTGCTGACCTGGGCCATGCCCAGCTGACCTTGGCTGCCACCAGCTAATGGTTCTGCTGGCACTAGATCTAGGATGGCTGTAGCTGGGATGACACTTTCCTGTTCCATGTGGTCTCAACCTCCAGCAGGCTAGCCTGGGCTTGTTTAGGTAGTGGCTGAGCAGGGTTCCAACATGGGGAATAGATGTGTGCAAGGCCTTTTGAGGCCTGGGCTCAGAAGAGGCACACTGTCACCTCTGTCTCCTCCTGTTGGCCGAAGCAAGTCATGAGGCACAATCAAGAGGTTGGGAAATGCACCCTCTCTTTCGACAGGAGGAACTGTACTATCAGACTGCAAAGACAGAGAGCACGGTGAAGAGTGAACAACTGGGGCTGTTATTGTAATCAGTCTACCACAGTAGTTTAAACGAATCAAAGAGTTTATTTTTGGAGGCATGCAGTCTGGGACAGGGGTGAATCTATGTAATATCTTCAGGCACCCAGGCTTCTATACTTCTGCTCGATCATCTTTAGCTTGTAGTTTCCATCTTTAAGGTCACCTGATGACCCAAAATCGCTGCTAGAGCTCCAGCCATCACATCTATTCCAAAAAGGAGGAAGGGGGAGAGCAAAAAAGATGTACTTTCAAGTTGAGTCAGCCCCAGCTAAAAGCTCTCCTGAAAGCTTCACCCAGTGTCCCTTATCTCTAACTTTAAGGGAAGTGCTGCCTTTTAGGTAGCCTGAATAGATTTGCAGTGTGCTGGTAAATATGGGAGCAGTTAGTGGGTGTGGCTGTGGGTTAACTTGTAGTTCTTTTCATAAGAGGCCATTTATGAATTATTGCAAAAAACTTGCACTAGCTGAGCCAGACACGGGAAATGGGGACAGATGACACCTTTGCCCCTGGAGAGCACATCCCGGGCACAATGTGAAGATGAGGGTGAATTCGCTCCCATTTATCAGCCCCTCCCTAGAGCCTGGGGGTCCAGAGTGAGTCCCACAGGCTCACAGGCCATGCGGAAGGCCCTGAGCGGCCGGGCTGGGCAGTGACGGCACGTCTCTCTCCAGCAATGCTGTGACTGCTGTGGCCTGGGGCTCCGCGTGCGGGCCGAGGGCCAGTCGTGTGAGTCCAACCCCAACCTCGGCTACCCCTGCAACCACGTCATGCTCTCCTGCTGTGAGGGCGAAGACCCCCTCATCGTGCCCGAGGTCCGCCGGCCTCCGGAGCCTGAGGCTGTACCACGGAGAGGTGGGTGCTTGCTGCTCCCCAGGCCAGGCATGTGGGCCAGCTGGGCGACGGGGGAGAGCTGCTGGGGCTTCTAGGCAAGGCTGGGTGTCCTCTGGACTTCTGTGGGGACCTTGGTCACCTTCGTCTGTGGTTCAAGGCACAAGTTCCGCTCTGGACAGAGTTCTTCTGTGGCCTCCGATGATGGACTCCTGTTATTTTTGAGATGGTGATCTCATTCAGTTTTCTACTTATCATCTGCTCTGCCCAACTAGTACCACCCATCTCCCTCCACTCTCCACCCACCCACCCTCCTGTTTCTTTGTTCGCCTACACATCCATACTTCTTCCTCCCCATCCACCCATGCATTTCGCCCATCACCCTCCCATCCTCTGGTCCATCTCTCCACCACTCCTTCCCCCATCCTGTCATCCATGTATTCACACATCCGTCCACCCTTCCATCCACCACCCACACCCACCCCTCCATCTACCCATCCACCCCTCCATCCCGTCCATCCATCCACCTGCCCACGCACGCCCCTCTATCCACCCCTCCGTCCACCCACCCCTCTATCCACCTCTCTGTCCACCCTCCATGCATCCACCCATCCCTCCATCCATCTATCCATCCATCTATCCACCCACCCACCCCTCCATCCCGTCCATCCATTCACCTGCCCACGCACACCCCTCTATCCACCCCTCCGTCCACCCACCCCTCTATCCACCTCTCTGTCCACTCTCCATCCATCCACCCATCCATCCACCCACCCATCCGTCCTTCATCATGCTGTCTCAGCAGAGCACACAGAAGGTTCTGGTGAGGACCTGATCTGATTTCCTGAGGGCCTGTGGTCCCAACCACTTGCTGAGACCAGCCTGGGTCTCATCATGAGCATGGACCCCTGCCCCAGTTTCAGAGGCGGAGTTGACGAGCCGGGAGGCCCTGTCACTGGGCACGGAGACTGAGCTGCCCAACAGCCTGCCCGGTGACGACCAGGATGAGTGCCTGCTCCTCCCGGGGGAGCTGTGCCAACACCTGTGCATCAACACCGTGGGCTCCTACCACTGTGCCTGCTTTCCTGGCTTCTCGCTGCAGGACGATGGCCGTACCTGCCGCCCAGGTGAGGGCCCGGACGGTCGGGGCAGGAGCTGGGGCGGGGCTGATCTTGCCCGCAGAGCGTGGTGTTCCTCAGGTGGGGGCCGTGGGGGACTTCGCCTCCCGCCACCCCACACTGTGGAACCTGCCGGCGCCGAGGGTCCCCAGCGATGGGTTTGTGAGGCCAGGCAGACGGGCTCCCTCCTGCGGCCCCATCTGCAGGGCTGCCCCAGCGGCCCACCCTGGATTCAAGTGCAGGGCCAGGACCTGGGCCATGGAGGCCCCCGCCTACCCAGCCGCGTCCCAGTACCGGGCCCGCGGTGGTCAGGCTCCGGCGCCTGGTCTGGGAGGACTCTCTCCCTGCCAGCTTCCAGGGGTGGATTCATTGGAGTCCACAGACTGGTCCTCCCCCACCCTCCCTGCCCCGATTAGCTGTGAGACGGATCTGGCCTGAGGTGCGTCCCTCCCTGAGCCTCAGTTTCCTCTCCCGTGGGGAGGATGGGGGTGGGTAAAATGAGCCGCCCCCCGACCTCGAGAGCCCGCATAGCGCCTGTTAGGGCCTGAGGCCGCCTGAAGACGCGAGACGCCCCTCCTGTCTGCTCTGTGACAGACGGTGACCGCCCCAAGCCGGAGGCCGCCGAGGAGTCCGCGCTGAGGCCCGAATCCTCCCAGGTGGCCCCCAACACCATCGCGCTGCCCGTGCCGCAGCCCAACACCTGCAAAGGTAAGCTGGCCGTGGGCAGGCGGGGAGCCCCCGGGGCTGGGCGTGTGCGGGGTGGCCCCCCCAGGGCGTGCTGCTGCTCGGGGTCAGGGGTCCGTTGGCCTCGCCGTCGGAGGTTGGGTGAGGAGCTGCGAGAGGTGAGAATGGGGGGAGCAGCCTGGGCCAGGCGTGTGTGACCCCAGGATGGCCCATGAGCCGCTTTCAGTCTTGCTTTCTGTAAAACTGAGAGAGTACAATCCTTGCCCGCCCAGGCATCACGGAGCCTGCGTTCAGACACGTGCGGGACGTTCTCTGCGCCCTTCCTCTCCTCCCCTCCGTCTTCCTTCTGCCTCCTCCTCACCCGCGTCCCTGTTACTTGAGGGAGGGGTGTGTTGGGGGAGGTCCCAGACCCCAGCCGGTGTGTGAGCGGGTGGAAGGGGTGACCTTGTGAAATGGGGCAGGAGCGGGGTTCCCTGGCTCCCAGCCCCTCTGCCTGTACGCCGGAGCTGCGTGGTCTCTGACTTCCGTGCGGTTTCCTCGCAGACAACGGGCCCTGCAAGCAGGTGTGCAGCGTGGTCGGGGACACCGCCATGTGCTCCTGCTTCCCCGGCTATGCCATCATGGCGGACGGCGTGTCTTGTGAAGGTGAGTGTCCCCCCCCCCCCGCCGTGGGCCCCGCACACCTGAGTGGGCCCGGAGCGGGGGAGGTGTTCCAGGGCCAAACCTCGCTGTGCTGGTGAGCGGGGGGGGGGGGGGGGGGGGGGGGGGGGGGGGGGGCGGTGTGGCTGCCATGACGACCAGCTGCAAATTGAGCAGCAGAAACAGCCGCGTCCGCCCACATCACAGGCCAGGTGTGCGTGCAGCCCAGGTGGGCACACGGGCTGGCCGCGGCCCCGCCGCTCCCTGGAGCACGGCTCCACAAACTTCAGTGTGCAACAGGGTCACCTGGGGGCCTGGGACCACAGGATCCTGAGAAGTCCACATGGCCCCAGGGGTCTGACCTAGTAGGTCTTGGGGCGGGGGGGAGGCCCGAGACTCCCTGGGTCACACTCTGACTAGCTCTGTCCTCGAGGGTCACCCCATCTGAGTGGCCTGACTTGGTTTGTGACCGCCTTGCCCCCGTTCCAGCCACGGGTGGAGCCGACAGAGGGCAGTGCCTGCCCTATTGTCCTGCGGCAGGACATCGCTCCGGCTGGCCTCCATGGGGAACGAGGCTGGGGAGACGCAGCCCCAGCTGGAGGGCACATTCTCAGTTCTGAAATCAAGGAGGGACGGTGGATGTTGGTGACTCTGCCTTCACAGAAGGGCCAAAGAGGGTTTAAAAGCACGGGCCTCCCTTACTTACGAACCCGCTCAGTCTGGGTCTTGTCCCGGTGGGGTCTCTGCGGGCTGGGACCTCCCCCTGTGAACTGGGGGGCATCAGATCCGACACCTGCTGGGGTGGTTCCCACAGTGAATGGGAATCCGACACCTGCTGGGGTGGTTCCCACAGTGAATGACACCTTGGGCACCTCCTCGTGTGTGGAGGCAGGGCAGGCAGAGAGCGTGCAGATGGTCTAGGAAATGCTTTAGTTCAGGTTCAAGTTCAGGAGACATGAACCTGGTTTGGGTCCATGGGTAACAGGGTTAAGTCTGCCTGGGAAGAGACCCACATCCCTGTCAGAAGCCGAAACCCACCTCTAGCCGATTGCCCAGGACTGTTCTGGTGTGGATGAAAACCAACCTCATGCCCAGAGAGGACAGGACACTTGCCCAGAGCACACAGCATGGTGGTGACTGACAGGCCTTTCTCTCAGATGGTGGGGGCAGATCTGGCTTTGCTCCTCATCTCCCAGGACCCTGAAGACGAGGACTGTATCTCTTCTGGGTTGGGACTCCTTCAGGCCATGGGCCCGTGTCCCTATCCCTCCAGGCCTCCCTTTCTCTCTGCAGCGCCCCCAGTGGTAGAGGCTATGTATGGGGTCCAGGCCAGAGGATGCAGAGGGCGTTTTGTGGGTGTAGCCTGCCCTGCAGGGGAGTCCTGCAGGTGATATTTAAACAGATGATATTTTATCATCTGTTTAAAATAATCAAACAAGTTACCAGCAATGACAGCTCAAGAATTTTTTTTAGATGTCCAAATTTCAGGTTTTTCTTGAAACTTTGTAACATCTGTCCACAAGGAGCCCACAGCCTTGGTCTCCCTTTCTACAGAGCACAGGCTCTGCAGTGCCCTAGAGCCCCCTTGGCCCCTTCTCCTGTTTATGTCTCCAGCCTGGCCCCCTAAGCACTTAGGTTTGCAACTCCTGCCGTTGTGTGGCTCCCGTGGCTGCCTGTGGAGGTGGCGGTTCTCCAGAGCAGGGGTGGGAGACGGCCTCTGGTCCTGCCCGCTGTGTGACCCTGGACAGGCTGTCTACCCTCTCTGAGCTTCACTTTGCCACCTGTCTCTGCTAGGGCTCCTGCTCTGACATGTTTCACCTGGACAAACTCAGACTTGGGCCCAAAGCCCAGAGGGACCACTGATGGGCTGGGAGGTCCTGGGCAGGTCCCTGCCCGTCTGGGTCTCAGTTTCCCCATCTGTCACTGGAGGCTCCATGTCACTGGAGGCCACGCCTCTCTAACGGCCCTTCTGTTTTTCCTCCTGCGGCCGTCACTAGACCAAGACGAGTGCCTGCTGGGCACTCACGATTGTAGCTGGCGACAGTTCTGTGTGAACACCCTGGGATCCTTCTACTGTGTCAACCACACAGTGGTCTGTGCCGAGGGCTTTATCCTCAACGCACACAGGAAGTGCGTGGGTAAGCCAGAGCCCCGCTTGCCGCCACCGTCACGGCTCCCCGCTCCGCGCCACGCCAAGCCCGCCACACTGCAGCCACATGCTAAAGGGCCCGCCCTTTGCATGTGAGCTCTCAGCACGGCCCCCCACCCCATGCTCCGTGTCATGCCCCTCGTGTCCTGGTTCCTGTCCTGCTTCTCCACCCACGCCACCGGGAAGCTGCTTTCCCCAGGGACGTGCCTGAGTCAGAACTTCATCTGAGGTGTGATCTGGCTGGTCATTGAAATGAGGTCATTGAGACATGTGGGCAGCAGGATAGGGAGGCCTGGGTTCGAAGCAGGACCCCCTAGTATCTCTGTGGGCTTGAACCTCCTCCCAAGCCTCTGTTTTATCATCTGTAAAAAGGGGGCACTGAGGGCACTGCTCCCCGTTTGGAGATTATGTGACATGTGTATGGCATAGCCAGAGCCCGGGGCACAGTGTGCATGTGACCTCAGCTGCTGGGATTGTCCTTAGATGCGGCCAGAGCCCCTTCAGAGGCAAATACCCCAGCGAGGCATCCATTTGCTGTGTGACTCTTGAGCCGTAGTGCTCGCCTCTCTGAGCCTGTTTCCTCACCTCTCACCTCGGGGCTCGGAGGCCTGGCAAGGGCTGGTACCCAGCTCCCGGCCTGTGCATGGATGGGCTGGTGCTCAGTAATGCGTCTGCCCTCCTGCCTCTCGGTGCCCTTGTGGGCCAGGGCTGGGGCTCCAGGCCTGCTCTGTGGGCAGCAAGGACTTGCTGTTCTCCCGTGGCTGGGGGTCTGATGTTTTCATGGAGGGAACATCATGGACCTGAACAGAGACAGACCCAGGGTAGCGGGGGCTCGGGGCAGACTGGGAAGTGCTGTGGCAGGGACACAAGGAGACGCCGAGGGAGAGGCCATTCCAGCTGGCAGCGTCTGGACACACTCCCTGGAGAAGGTGGCGTGTGCACGTGTCTCCAAGGACGATGGGGATTTGGGAGTTGGGAGGGGCATGAGGGAGGAAGGAACGGCTGCGACAAACATGTGGAGGTGGGAACTGCACCGCACGTGCCCAGACCCCCGTGTGTCGTCCTTGTGCTTGGGGACCATGCCCAACCTGGACATGTCCTCTTCCTCACCCTCCGCCACCACGCAGCGGAGTGGCCGCTGCAGACGTGTGCCCCTGGCCTCCAGCCGCCGGCCCAACATGCGCCCTCTGGAGCCTGCTTGTCAGTGGCGGGGCAGCTCCTCCCGTCTGGGTCGTGTCTCTGTGTGTCTGGGAAAAGGCGTCCACCCTGTGAACACCCTCCCAGGACACGGGTGTGCAGGGTTCCCTGGCGGCCTGGAGAGAAGACCTTGTCCTAAAAGGGGTCGCCGGGCAGCTGGAAAACGGGTTCTGGGATGAAAGAGCAGAGGTGCATTCCATTCAGCTAAGTTTATGGTCATTCTTTCAGCCTTTCCCTCCTTATCATCCGGCACGGACCCCAGTCTCCTCTTCGTCCTTGTGTTCCACTTATGTGTTCATCTCATCTGTGAGCACTCGTTCTTTCCATCACTTGCTCATCCACAGACGTGTCTTCTCTGGTGCGTTTGTGAGCTCCAGGCATGTTCTATTAACCCTGGCTGGTGAGATGGGAGACGGGTGCCCGGGTTAAGAGTGTGGCCTCTGCAGCCAGACTGCCTGGGTTCAAATCCTGGCTCTGCCACTTTCTGGTTGAAGGACCTGAGACCACTCATTTGATCTCTCTGAACCTCAGTTTCCTCCCCTGTGAAAAGAGAGGACTAATGTCTACCTCAGAGGGTCACTGTGGCGGTTACATGAGTCCATGTAAAGAACTTGCTAGTGTTTGATGCCGTAATTGTGATTCGACAAATGTGTTATACTGAGGCAGCCTGCATAGGTAGTGAGCTCCCCATCACTGGAGGTATGTAAGCTGAAGTGGGACAGTATTGGGTGGTGCCAAGTCCACAGGACTTCTGACAGACAGGTGACCTCTGTGGGGAATCCACTGTGCTTTGCTGTTGGCCTTTTGTGCCCTGTCCTTTGAGGAACATCTTGGGCCCTGGGAACAGTGTTCCAGGTGGGCTTGGCTTCGAGACAATGGGAGCCCCGTCTCTGGGGCCCACTCTGCAGCAGTGGGGAAAGGGCTGGGCGCTCTGGGTTCTGTTCTTGCTGTGGTCCCGTGCAGGCTGGGAGACTTCAGTCACATCCCCTCTGTAAGACCTAGTTCCTTATCTGCAAAGCAGTATCTCTGGGGGATCGAGGGCAGTTCCTGTAAGCCGCCCGATCCCTAAGTGAGCCACTCAGTCAGTGGTGTCTGCTGTCATCTCTCACCATGATTCCTCCCAGGCGAGGCGGGGGGCTCCTGGCCCATGACGTTTCTGGGTTCCTGAGGATGTGTCTCTCTCTGTCAATCCAGCTTATAAATCAGAAGTCTCTATCTGGCCCAGCCAACCCTTCCTTGGAAACCACGGGCCAGAACTCTCCCTTTTCCTCCTCCTCATCCCCACCCAACCAGCCTTGGCCGGGCCTGTACACCAGTTGGTTCACCTGTGAGTCTGGGACAGTCTCTTGCCGCACAGCCCTGCACCCCTCCTCTCCACCTGGTCCTTGTCATCCTGGTAGGCGCAGCTCAGACACCACTGTCCTTGAGAGCAGCTCTGGCAGCGCAGGACCCAGAGCGGGCACTGCTCTGGCCTGAGCCCAGGACCGTGCAGCTTTCCTCCCCAGCGTCTCCACCCGACCTGTCCTCTCTCCCTGCCTGCCGACTGGCAGTTCCTTGGGGGCAGAGGCTGTGACACACCGCTAGGCCACCTGGGCTTAGCACAGAATAGGTGCTCATTAAGGTGCGTCCAGTGAATGAACGAATGAATCCGCAACGACTGCTGTACCTCCCCTGCCAGGTGGAGCGTGGCGGAGACATGGGGTGTCCTCTGCCCACCTGCAGGGACGTCTGGCTTGGCCACCTCTCTGGGTCTCCTCCGCCCTCCCTGATGCTACTTCTTTCCCTCCTTTGCTGGCTTCTCTCCTCCCCACCTGTGCATCCCAGGGGTCAGTACTCGGCCCCCAGGTGACCTCAGCAGTGACCACTCCCAAGCTAATGTCTCCCCTCAGCCCCCTTCCATGAACTCCGAGGCAGGTGTCTGCCTGCCCTTGATCCTCAAGCCCAGTGTGACGTCGAGGGCTCCCAACCTTTCCCTGTCAGCCTGCCCCTCCCAGCCGGCCGGTCCCTGTGCCTGGGAGGGCCGTTCCCACGTGCCCACAGGGCTCCCAACCTTCCCCTGTCAGCCTGCCCCTCCCAGCCGGCCGTTCCCTCTGCCTGGGAGGGCCGTTCCCACATGCCCACAGGGCTCCCAGGTGCCGGGCCCCCACCTGCAGGGCTGCTCGTCCAGAAAGCTTTGCCGAGACCAGTGGGCTCCTCTTTTTCTCTCTGCTTCGTCACATCCATCATAGATGCTGTCGGTTTGACCTTCACAGTACTTCCAGAACCCGACTGCT
This sequence comes from Balaenoptera acutorostrata, assembly GCF_949987535.1. Classification (NCBI taxonomy): domain Eukaryota; kingdom Metazoa; phylum Chordata; class Mammalia; order Artiodactyla; family Balaenopteridae; genus Balaenoptera; species Balaenoptera acutorostrata. The sequence goes on from NC_080073.1 coordinate 3,031,287, forward strand.
TCTCCTCGCCTCTATGGGTGGCAGCCTGAGCCCCATCATTTCCTCTTCTAACATACCCTCACCCCTGGAGTATTTGCACTCAGCCAGGGGACCCTGTTACCGATAGGTCAGCCCACTTCCCTCGTCTGCTGGAGCCGTCGATGGCTCCCGCCTGCCCCGCATCTCCTAACGCTCTCCTCTCCCCGCAGTCACACCCCTCTGGGCCAGACCCTGAACCTGCCCGGCAGCCTGCCCCTCTGCCTGAGATACGAGCTCGGCTCATTCTGGCACCTCCTCCAATGCTTTGCTCAAGTGTCCTCTGCGCTGAGGATCCTTCGTGCCTCCACCCCCTGCTCCTCCCACTCCTGGTCTCCTTCACTCTCTCTTCCACAACACTCAGGACCACCCTCCCTCTTAGGTTTGTCTGTCTGCTGGTCCTCCCGCTCTGAGTGTCCCGCGCCATGGCAGACTTGCTGTCTGTCTTGTTCACCATGTACTCCTGGGGCCATGGCACGTGCTCCATAAATCTTTGTTGAGTGGGTGGTTGCACAGACCGTGCTGCCCTCTGGGAAGTGAGCACCTTGAGGGCAGGGCTGGCTGGCCGGCGGCGCCGTACCGGGAGCGCCACGCAGCCTCTGAGGGCCTCACCCTCCCGGCAGACATCAACGAGTGCGTGACGGACCTGCACACGTGCAGCCGGGGCGAGCACTGCATGAACACGGTGGGCTCCTTCCGCTGCTACAAGGCTCTCACCTGTGAGTCCGGCTACATGCTCAAGGACGGCGAGTGCACAGGTGAGGCGAGCTGGCTGGAGGCCCCGCCCACCTCCCCACCCCCGCCCCGCCTTCTGATCCGCCCCCAGCCCACCTCCTGGCCCGCCCAGAGCCTTCTCCCTTCTGGCAAGCTCCCAGCCCTGGGGTTTCCTGCCTGTGGGAAGACCCCACAGATGATGGTTTGGGGGCAGAGGCGGGGCGGGGGGGGGGCCCAAGGTAAGTGTGTCTGGGTCAGTTATTCCCCTCCCTATGCCTCAGTTCCCACAGAAGGGTCACTTCTGTCCTTTTTACCAGAAAATTCTAGCCGCCTCAGAAGAGAGAGAGGTTCCATTGAACCGTTTCAGCAGATGCTTCCCCAGCGTCGTTTGTGGGCCTGGCAGGGTTCTGGGTGGCAGGGGTACCGGTGGGGGCGTGTTCTTGTCTCTGGCCTCCTGATGGGGGGGTGGGGGGCCCACAGGCGCACGGGGCTGGGTGTTGCTTTTAGGTGGGGTCCAAAGAGGCCGGCCCCCTGTGGCCTGTGTGATGTCCGGGCGGAGACCTGCAGCATGAGAGGCCCCTGGGAAGGGTGTTCAGGCAGAGGGAACAACAGGCGCCATGCCCTTAGGGAGGGGAGGAGTCTTGGCGCAAAGAACAGAAAGGGCGTCTCGGGTGGGAGCACGCTGCCGGTGGAAGGAGGCTGCGGGGTTGGCAGGCCCAGGTAGGCGGGCACTTGGGAGTTTGTTTCACCCGTGACGGGAAGCGTTGTATTTTAACTGAAAACGTCTAGAAGAAAGTCACCCAGGAGGCGAGACCCAGAGCAGTGCTCCATTGTTGCAAGCCCGGAAAATGGCGGTGGGAAGCGGCTCTGAGGTCGGCGGGAGCTCAGGCAGGTGCTGTACGCACTCCATGCCGGGCCCTGAGCTGGGCACGGAGCAGGGGTGGGGTGAGCTGGGAGGAGATGAGCCCAGGCCCCTCGGTGCACACCTGTGCGCACCACGCATGCCCACAGGGCTCACACGGATCCAGGGTGAGCCCCCTTTAGAGAACCCTGGCACCTGGGGAGGGGGGCCGTCTCCCTGGACGCCCCACCACCCCCGCCCCTCTCATCCCAGGGCCTCCTTCCTAGATCAGAGTGGCTGGGCAGGGGCTGTGTTCTCAGCCTCCCGGGGGTCCTTGGAGGGGGTTCTAGAACCCAGCACAGGGCCGCCTAGAGGCTGGGCTCCTGTGGGAAAGGGGTGGAAACCTTGGAAACTGGAGGGGGTGGATGGATGAACAACAGACAGACAGACACACATGGTTGGTCAGGCCGTCAGGAAGCCGAGGGAGTCTCGGCTGTGCCACTAGCCCTCTGTGTCCCCTTTCTGCTCCGTGCCTCGGTTTCCTCGTGTGTGGGAAGAGCCCGGCGTGCCTGCTGTGCAGGAAGTACAGGGAAGTGTGGGGCCGGCACCTTGTAAACTGGGTGCTGACAGCGGGGAGGGTTGTAAACTGGGTGCTGCACAGCGGGGAGGGTTGTAAACTGGGTGCTGACAGCGGGGAGGGGCCCCTGTGAGCTGCCGGTGCCCCCGCGCAGGTGGGGACAGCAGTGCCATCCAGCTCTGGCAGTTCCCTCGTTGGAAGCCCCAGGCCTGGCTGCCCAGCAGCAGCGCCGCAGCTGTGGAACGCTGCCTGTGCCTCCGTGTCCCCTGCGGAGGAGGGGGCTCGTCATAGCCCGCTTCTGGGTGCCTGCGAGCGCTGAGTGAATAAGTACGGCTCAGAGCCCTTGGGGCAACGCCTGGTAGCACGGCAGAGTTCAGTGAGAGGGGTGACGTCGTCGTTACTGCTGGCGTGGGCCAAGGCAGCTGCCTGTGACGCAGAAGACCTCTGTCACCGTCAAGGTCACCGTGGGGATGTGCGGGCAGGCGCCTGCCAGCCCGCCGGCCCCTGACCCCCGGCCTGGTCTGTGTGGCAGACGTGGACGAGTGTGAGCTGGGCACACACAACTGCCAGGCGGGCTCCGCGTGTCATAACACCAAGGGCTCCTTCTACTGCCAGGCGCGGCAGCGCTGCATGGAGGGCTTCCTGCAGGACCCCGAGGGCAACTGCGTGGGTGAGTGGGGTTTGGAGGGGCTCTGTCTGCCTGGCCCTGGGGGTCTTTAGGAGGGGTCGCTGGGGGGATAGGCTCTGAGGGCTTTACAGATCAGGGAGGCCTGGCTTGCTGCACGTTCCCTCTCCCGGCCTCAGTGTCCCCCTGTGAACGGGTGTGTCAGTGCCTGGGCCCCACGAGGCGCTTGCAAAATGGAAGCTCTTATTATCCTGAACTGTCTGATCGCGGCTGAGTTACTTCTCTTGTGGCCTCAGTTTACCCATCTGTGGGATTGGACTGGAGGAAGGTGTATCACGTTTTTTTAACCTACCCAACAGCGCTTGGGTTCTGGGAGGGAAAGCCCTCGGCTCCTGGCATGCAGGGACCGGACATTCTGACCTGCCAGCCCGACCTGGGCTGGTCTGGGGCCCAGGACCGGCCGCCTTCCAGTGCAGCCCTGGACTCAGATGCTGGGGCTCGGGGAGGGGCTACAGCAGGCTCCCTGTCACCCGCACCCCCTTCCGCAGACATCAACGAGTGCACGTCACTCTCCGAGCCATGTCGGCCAGGCTTCAGCTGCATCAACACGGTGGGCTCCTACACGTGCCAGAGGAACCCAGTGATCTGCGGGCGTGGCTACCACGCCAGCCAGGACGGGACCAAGTGTGTGGGTAAGGCCCGCCTCCCCCCTAGCCTCTGGCTTCCCGGGTGCCCTGGGCCTGGGCGGCTGGTGCAGGGGGAGAGTCCGGGCCTCAGGGTGCCCTGCTCGCCTCCCCCTGCAGATGTGAATGAGTGTGAGTCGGGCGTGCACCGCTGTGGCGAGGGGCAGGTATGCCACAACCTCCCCGGCTCCTACCGCTGTGACTGCAAGCCTGGCTTCCAGCGGGACGCCTTCGGCCGCGCCTGCGTCGGTAGGTGGGACTGGTGGCCGGGACCCCGTCCGGCTCCCCTGAGAGGTGCCCGCCTGCCCCAGGCCCTCCCCCCAGCCAGCCTTGCTCGGACCACATGCCCGGCCCTCTCTGGGCTGGACTGCCTTCCTGCCGTCCTGGCCAGCTGAGGCTCTGCTCTCGGTCCCCATCGCGCTCTTCTCTTGCTCTTTGCTGTGCCGTCTGTCTCGCCACGTCTGCCTCTGGTCTCCGTCCAGCACCTCCTCTGCCTTCTTCCCCTGCTCCCTCCTCCCCCTCGCTCCTTCTGGGTTCCTGGGTCCCTCTCCTCCCCGGGGTGGAGGGGGCTGGCGTCCAGGCCACCTCCGCCCTCCCTGAGGCCCTGCGCCTGCCGCCCGCCCCGCAGACGTGAACGAGTGCTGGACCTCGCCCAGCCGCCTGTGCCAGCACACGTGCGAGAACACGCTCGGCTCCTACCGCTGCTCCTGCGCCTCCGGCTTCCTGCTGGCGGCCGACGGCAAGCGTTGCGAAGGTACGGCCGACCCGGCCTCTGACCCGTGGCCCACCGTGCAGGGCCCCAGGCCTCAGCTGCAGGCTGTTTCCTGCCAGGGCCCCCACTGCCATCTCAGACCCAAGGGCTGGGCGTCTGTGCTGTCTGCACCCCTGGGCGGGAGCTCCCTGCAGGCAGGGGGGCAGCCCAGCCTCTGCCCCTTGGTAGGTGCTGGTCCTGGCCATGACTGCGGTGCCCTGGGGTCCGGGCAGGGAGCAGAGGGAGTGAGACGAGAGGCAGGCCTGTGGCCAGGCGGACGGCCCGGCGGCCACATAGCACCTGGCAGTGCCATGCAGAGTGACCCCATCTTGGTTTTCCAGATCCCAGGAGTCTAGATATTTATGCAAAGTCTGCTGGGTTTTACACGTCGCTGGTGGATCTAAACTTAAACACACCGTGTGTTAAACCAAGCACGTGAACTGGACCTGCGGCCCAGTCCTCACCCATGTGGGATGCGCCCGGGGCTGACGGAGGGGACGCGTGAGGGACCGTCACACTGTTCTCACCTGTGTTCCTGGTGGGGTTGGGCCAGGTCTGGTGGGGCTGGTGCGGGGGGGGTGCGGGGGCCCAGGCTGCCCGGTGAAGTGGGGAGGGGTCCCGTGAGTGAAGGGGATGTGGGGTCTCTGGCCCCATTTAGCTGGCACCGTCTTTCCCAGCGCCTCCCCTGGAGGTGCTTTCCTCATTTCCCTCCTGGGGAGGTGAGTCTGCTGAGGCCCCTGGGAAGGCCATGCACCCCTCTCTGATCGCCTGGCCCGGCCAAAGAGCCGGCCTCCTGTGGGACGGGACCAGCCCAGGGACCGGGGAGCGACCCCAGGCCTGGCTGTGTCAGACGGCACTTGGATGGGCTCCCCAGACAGACCCTGGCGCTCCCTTTCACTCACGGGGGTTACAGCCACCTGTGAGCCCGCCCCCCGGCCAGGCTGGGTGCAGACAGCCGTGGGCGTGGAGCGTCCTTCCCGCCCTAGCTGTAGCTCATTCGTTCACTTCTTGGCCCTTCTGCCTTCCCCCCCACCACCCCTACTTCAGGCCACTTCTCTCCAGCTCCATCTGTGGCTGGACGGTAGAGACTCAGAGATGGAACCAGCGTGGCCCCTGGCCCCCGGGAGCTCAGAGCCTGGTAGAGGAGAGAAGCCACTCATTCATTCATTCATGCCGTCCATCATTTTGTGTGAAACCTGTGTATGTTGTGAGGTCCCGAGGGTCATGCGGCAGACGGTGGCCTCAAGGCCATGTGTGAGCTGACGCCCTCCCCCCACTCTGCTCTGACCACGCCGGCCTCCTCGCTCTTCCGTGCGTGCACAGGGCACACCCTCACCTCAGGGCCTGTGCTCTCACCGTGCCTTCTGCCTGGAACGCTTCCCCAGGTGCCCGCACGACTCCAACGCTGCAGCCCTCCCACACACACCCCTGCCCCTTCTCTGCTCTTTTCCCATAGCACGCGCCACCTTCTGACGTACTAGGTATTCCACTCATTTAATCCCCCCGCTTCCTCCCCAGCACACACGTGAACGTCACCTCCACGACGGGGAGGTGGTTGCCCGTCTTGCTCGTGGCCGTGTCCCCACGCTCACACAGGCCTGGCGCTGGTCGGAGCCTGGCAGGTCTTGGTTGGATGAATGAGAGACAAGTCCCTGCCCACAGGGAGCTCAGAGTCCAGCAGATGCCCCATCTCACCCGTCCTCCACCCACACCGCTCACCCGCTGCCTCGCAGGCCCGCTCTCACCCCTCCCCCACCCCCAGGCAGGGCCGGCCCTGGGGGTCAAGGGCAGGTCCTTGTTAGCACCTAGGTGACATCTCCCACAGCCGTCTCTACCCAGTGCTGTGCACCCTCAGTAGGGCAGCATCTAGCTCCCCACGGGGGGATCTGAGCCCCACCTGTGGCTGCTTCCTCTAGGCAGTAGGCCGGGACTGCGCCAGCAAGCTATAATACATTGCTGCCCCTGCCTCACTGCATGTCTCAGGCAGGCGCCTTGCCTTTTTCTGGGCCTCTGGTTCCCCATCGGCCCGAAGGGGAGGCTGGAACTGATGGTCTGTCAAGATAAGGCTCCAGGTGAGCCGGACCTGGGCCCTCTGGGCTGGAGGACACCTCGGTGACCGCCGGCTGGTCTGTCTGCAGACGTGAACGAGTGTGAGGCCCAGCGCTGCAGCCAGGAGTGCGCCAACATCTATGGCTCCTATCAGTGCTACTGCCGCCAGGGCTACCAGCTGGCCGAGGATGGGCACACCTGCACAGGTACGTCTCCTGCCCAGGGCCCCCTTCCTGAGAGACACCGCTTCCCGTGTGCCAGGCTCCTAGAGTCCCCACCGGGCCGGGGACACAGGGCACATGGAGGCCTTAGCGTCGTATCAGAGCTTGAGTCCCAGCCGTGCGTTTCCTGGCTGTGCCACCTTGGACAGATGCTTCCCACGTCTGACCTCAGTGGGATGAAGGATTAAGTTAATTACAGCTGACCCTTGAATGACACGGGGGTTAGGGCCTCCCTCACCCGATAGTCAAAAATCCACATATAACTTTACAGTCGGCCCTCTGTATCCGCGGTTCCGCATGTGTGGTTGAACCAAGGACAGATTGCGTAGTACTGTAGTATTTATTGAAAAAAGTCCTCGTGTAAGTGGGCCTGTGCAGTTCAAACCTGTGTTGTTCAGGGGTCGGCGGTACCTTGTCCACGCCCTGTCTGGTGCCTGATCGGCCCTCAGCTGGCAGTAGCAAGTATGGAGTGGCCCCGGGAAGCAAGCCCTGGAATGCGGGTCCTGTGGGCTCTGTGGCCTCGGGCAGCTCTCTTCCTCTCCCAGCCCTGTCGTCCTCATCTGTAAAATGGGCCCCCAGGCTCCATGGCTGTGGCAGGATGACCCAGGGTTCACGAGGGGCTGAAACTCTCTCTGGCAGACATTGACGAGTGCGCTCAGGGCGCCGGCATCCTCTGCACCTTCCGCTGCATCAACGTGCCAGGGAGCTACCAGTGCGCGTGCCCGGAGCGCGGCTACACCATGACGGCCAACGGGAGGTCCTGCAAGGGTGAGTGAGGGATCCGCGCCACCGGGGCCTCAGGCAGCCTCCAAGCAGGCGCAGAAAGTCTCATGCAGCTGGCCATGCTCCCAGAGCTCTGACACCAAGCGCATAGGCAGAGAATGGCCCATGCCACTGGTGGCCACGTTCACCGAGCTCTACGCCTGGGATGAGGAAGGTGGCAGTCTTTCTGCTGCTTGACCCAGCTTAGAGTCTTCAAGGCTTGGACTCTGCTCTGGGCCCTGCCCTGCGAGCGGGACGGGGGTCCTGTGGGGTGGTTCTAAAGACAGGAGACCTACCCAGTGAGGAGCCCATACAAGAGGAGCCTCAGGGGTCCCAGAAGCTGGCCAGGGCTTCCTGGCTGCAGAGCTATCTGCTTTTTAATTTAAAAAATAATCAGACTGGACTCCGTAAAAGGTGAGGCTCTTACCTGCCGTAAACAGCTGTGCAGGAATGATGACTTTATGTGCCTAGAGCGTGATTTCAGTTTTGAGCCTGAGGCCCTGTTCTGCTTGATGGTGGGAACGCAGCGTGGGCTTCTTGGACAGCTCAGACGCCGCAGTGATTTTGGCTCTTGAAGGGGCTTCAGGCCGGAAACCTGTTCGCGGTCAGGACATCTCCCCCGACCCCTCCTCCCTGGCCATTCTGGCGCGGGGGCTGGAGAATGGCCTGTGCTGGCAGCACAGAGGCTCCCACGCCCTTGGCTGCTGTACAGAGTGGAAGAGATGGGAGTATGTGATGCTCAGGTGGCATGTGAGCTGTGTGCCCACAGGACGAGCTGCCCTGAGACCCAGGCCCCCGGGGCGGGCTGGGGTGGCTCAGACGAGGGTCTCAAGCTCTGGGCATCCCTCCCATCGCCCTCCTCTGCTCCCCCCAGACCTGGACGAGTGTGCACTGGGCACCCACAACTGCTCTGAGGCTGAGACCTGCCATAACATCCAGGGCGGCTTCCGCTGCCTGCGTTTCGAGTGTCCTCCAAACTACGTCCGAGTCTCTGAAACGTGAGTGCCCCCACCCCGGCCTCGGGCCCGGGGACCCTGCACTGATCCACACTGCCCCGGGCGGAGGCCAGGTGACCGGTGGCGCATGCCTTCGCCATCCCCTGCTCTTCACAGGCCCCACTGCCAGGTCTGTGGTCTGATGACCATAAATGGTATAAAACAGCACCTTGCAGAAAGCTTGGTGCATAGAGTATGAAAGGAAAAAGACTCACAAAAAAAATCTTCTCTTTCTCTCTCTCACACACACACACACTAGTTGTCTTTTGCTGTGTAACGAGATTTTTGCACCACTTTGCATCTTAACATGACAAGTAGTTACCATCTCACATGGTTTTGGAGGGTCACGAGCCAAGGAGCCACTTAGCTGGGTGGTCCTGGCTAAGGGTCGCATAGGGCTGGGTCCTCTGAAGCCCTGACCGGGGCTGCAGGATCCCGCTGCCCACTCACGGCTCTGGGCGGGAGGCCTCAGCGCCTCACCATGTGGCCTCTCCACGGGGCTGGAGCTCCCCCAGCACGGGTCATCAAGAAGGCAAGTGATGGTCCTTTGTAACCTAACCTAACCCTAAAAGTGACATATCATCACTTCTGCCACTGGCCACACGGTCCAGCACTGCACGGGGTACCCTGGGAGGCAACATTCGAAGTGTGACTGACAGGAGGGGAGACACCGGGACCATCTCGCAGGCTGGTGACCACACTCCCTAGTGATGCCTCTTGGTGTTTCGCCGTATTTCCTATCCTTTCCTTACTAAACATACATTTCCGTAGAGTACTTGCTGGGGTGTCCATCTTTTCTCTGCGCGGTGCTGTCACGTGGATGTGCTCCGTTGTTCGAAGCTTGCTTTCTCTGCTTGGTCGCCGTCTTTTGCGTCTGTGCGTGCAGCCCGCCTGGGGTGGCACTTCCTAGCATGTATGCGCTCGTGATTTACTTGCCGGCTGCCCTGCTGACTCTGTGACATGCTTGCTAATACGCACAGTGCTGGGGCGTGTCTACGTGCAGGTGTGTTGGGACGCTTGGGTGAGTGTGTCTGGGTGACCCTGGGCAGGTGACCTCCCTTCCCTGGGTCTCAGCTGCTCCGCCTGCAACATGAGTGATGGTAGCGCCAGCCCCAGGGTGGGTGTGAGCACGGCATGAGTGAAAACATGTCATGAGTTTACACAGCGTATGGCATGGCCTGGTGCTGCATTAGTGCCATGTGTTGGCGACGTCATACCCCAACCCTGCGTGGCTGTGCACTGTGGTCCCCCAGTTGGGGAACTCTGCTCACAACATCCTCTAGCCCTGCTGAGCCCTGGTGCCCATTTTGGAAGCACTGAGCTTTGAGACAGGGATTTAGTGATGGAGGTGACAGTGTCTCATTGCACCCAGAAGAGACCAGATTGTTGCTGGGCTTAGAAATCGAGGCCTTGGGCCCCGTGGGGTTTGGTGCAGATTCTGTCATTATGGTCCTGTAGCGTGGCCGAGTTCCCGGCGTCCTCTGGAGCAGGTGTGACTCGGAGCTCTCTGATACTCGGAGAGGGGAAAGGGCAGGCCATCCCAAGTCAGAAGAGGAAATGGCTCCGAAGGAGAGTCAATTATGGAAGAAAAGGGAATCTGAGAAAAGACTGCAACAATAAAAACACCATGGCCAGGGAATCCATGCAAATAGGCAGTGTGCGAGGGGAAAAATGCAGGCAGGGAGGTAAGAATGAAAGAAGGTAGGAAGGAGCACCAGGACGAGAGAGAGCTGCTAACAAGCTACCTGGCGCTGTGCTGAGAGCCGCATGTTTGTAAACTCACCCCTTCCCGCCAGTGAAACCGCAAGGCCGTTAACCCGTCCTACGGACAAGGAAGCTGCGGTCCAGGGAGGTCAGGTGACCCGGCAGAGGCTGCGAGGCTGCCGAGGGCGGGGCTGGGCTGGGGGCCTGCGCCCGCTCGGTCGGGCTGGGTGAGTGTCGGGTGGGAGCGAGCCCGCCGCTGACGCCCCCGCCGTGCGCCCCGCAGGAAGTGCGAGCGCGCGCTGTGCCACGACTTCTTGGAGTGCCAGAACGCGCCGGCGCGCATCACGTACTACCGGCTCAACTTCCAGACCGGGCTGCTGGTGCCGGCGCACATCTTCCGCATCAGCCCGGTGCCCGCCTTCGCCGGCGACACCATCGCGCTGACCATCACCAGGGGCAACGAGGAGGGCTACTTCGGCACGCGCCGCCTCAACGCCTACACGGGCGTCGTCTTCCTGCAGCGGTCCGTGCGCGAGCCGCGGGACTTCGCCCTGGACGTGGAGATGAAGCTCTGGCGGCAGGGCTCCGTCACCACCTTCCTGGCCAAGATGCACATCTTCTTCACCACCTTTGCCCTGTGAGGCGCGGCCGCGGACGAGCGCGTGGAGCCCCGGGTCCCCCGCTGGTCCGGCGCCCCGGCCGCACGCCTCTTTCCGCACTCCCTGCCGGCCGCGTGGGGGGCGGGCGCTGTGGCCAGTTTACTCTGACCCTGTAAATTAACTTAATTTTGCTGACTTGTTCCTCGCGTTTCGGCCTCTCCTGTGCCCCCGGAGGGAGCTTTGCGCAGGCCAGTGCTGGTGCCCCGTGGATGGGGTCGGAGGATCCGAGGCTGGACGTGACGAAGACTGGAATCAGCGACCACGTTGGAGATTTTGGACTCAGCTGGGTGACCTGTCCCCAATGATGATATTCTGTTTCATGTTCCACTGTGATTATCTCTTCACTTTTTTTTTTTACATCGTTTTTAAGTGTTTTTGTTTAATTATAAAAGTAGTACATGTATATTGCAAATATATATAGATATTCAAATAGTACGAAAGGGTTATAAAGTAAAAAAGTGAAAACAGAAGACCCGCTTCCTTTTGTGCAGTGTTTGCGCGTGCCAGCGGTGCCTGAGTGTCTTGGGGCCCCGCCTTGGGCCTCACCTTGGGTTGCTGAAAGGGCGGAAGTGGGAGCGTGCTCGCTTCTGGTCCTACTTTTCCTCCTCCTGCATTTCCCTCTTCCCTCCTCTCCTTCTCCAATTGTGGGCCTCACCTGGCTTGTCACTGTGGACACTTTCCAGAAACTGGACATCTACGTTTAGTGTTACTTTTCTCACCTCCTGACCGACTGCTGTTCGCACCTAATGACGAACGTGTGTGAGACTGTTTAGCATAGAAATGAGCTAATGGGTAGCTAAATCCAGTTCTCTCTCGGGCCAGCCGTTTTCCGTTGGTGTTCCGTCCTGCGGAGGCTGTAACCACGTGTCCCAGTGTACTTGGCCATTGTCGGTATTATAGCTTCACCAGTGGTGCCAGGGCTGTGGGGACACATCACGGGAGGTAGGAGTAACCTGCAAAATGAGACTGGAGTGCCAGCCAGTCATTAGCAGTTCATCCAGCGAATCGTCTCTCATGTGACTACATGTCTTCCAGGACAAGGCCGCTCAGGTTTGCAGCGTCCATTTCACTTTGTCAGGTTCCAAAGGCAGGAGTGAGCTCGGCTTCACCCTTTCAGCCGTCTGGTATAATGGAGCTGAGAGATGGTATTGCCTGTTTCTCCAAGCCTCATGAGATATTAATGTACTGGACAAATGTAGTTGTTGCGTAACCCATTCATCCTTTCCCCTCAGCTACGATTCCCTTTCTCTCCATTTGTACCCCAGTTCTTCCACGTTGGGAACAGACGTTAGGTTTGGCCGTCGAGCTGGTCTAGATGAAAGGCAGCAATGCTCGTCCGGCGAGCACCACCCCCTCCGTCCCCCGGCCCACTCCGTTCCTATAGGTAGAGTTAACCAGGGGGCCATCTCAACCAGCAGGCGACACACAGCTGCAACCCTGAGTTTGCCAGATGGGGTGAAGGCGTCATCCACCCCATCAGGCCCTTAGGAATTCTGACACCAAGGTTTAAAAGTCTAGTTACGGTTTCTTGCTTAGGAATCAGCCCTGCTTCCTGCATGCACAGTTGCAGCCTTGCTCCTGGGACAGCTGCATCAGATACAAAAGAAGAAAGTAGAGATGATGTCATGCCAGCATCCTCCCCCTGTGTGAAGAATGGCGCGGTCACAACAGAATCCTACCCCCACCCCCCGTCCCAGATCACCTAGAAAAGCAGAGGAATCTTTCTAGTGGGGACCTGCCTCGGTTCCCTGGTGTTGAGGGTGAACATATACTCAGGAAGGCTTGAAAGCCAGCTCTTCGCGCCTTTATCTTCTCCCGCCCCCCATGTTAGACGACTGGTGTCTCAGATGCCATTCTAACTCTCTGCCTAAACGTCATTCCAAGGAGGAGGTCTGTCTGCCCGCTGTTGACGCGGTGGGGTGTAACGTGTGATCCTGGGTTTGAGGAAATGGGATTTGGTGGTCCAGACCGGCACACTGTCTCTCGTGCCCACACTCTTACAGTATCTTGAGCATTTGCATCTACCACTGGGCTGGATGTGCAAAGCCCCTTCCAGAGTAGATGTCTCTTCCTGTCAGGACCCGTTTGTAGCCTCCTGGGGCCTCCATAATCAGTCCATCTGGCCAGCTATGGGCAGGCTTCCCTCCGGGGATTCTACCCCATAGCTGTCCATGGTGTCCATATCTCTAGTTGGTACAACAATTCTGTTGACATATTGTGCCTCAGAGGGTGTGAGAGGAGTTTGTCTAGGTCCAGCCCGTCCCTGTGTTGCTGCAGCCCCCGGATGTCTACTTACTCCCTGGACCCAGGTGGCCACCTCCAAGGAGCGCCCCAGGGTACCTCCTTGCCGATTCCAATCCCCTTCTGATCCTGGAAGGGGGTTCTTCTGAAGGGCGTCAGCGTGTCCCACTTTAAGGCACCTCTCCAGTCCCCATAGTGATTTCCATAGGGTGTGCCCATATGGACATCCCTGTAATAGGCCAGGTTTTCATTGCCCTCTGCCTGCCTGTAGGACCAGGCCATTGGCCACCACCTGTAAGTCAATGAAAAACCAAACGCAGGGGCAAACAGCATGCAGTTCAGCCCACCAAGCTCGTTTGTTTTTACCTTCTTCCAGCCTTCCAAACAGGATGTTGTTCGTACACCTTGGTCAGTCAAGAGCTTTCACAGGGCCCCATGCAAGTGACTGTAGGATCTGGCAGCTCCTCGGTTAGAACCTCATGTGATTCCAGAGTCAGCTGTAGGGGAGAAATCGACCTGCTTGTGATTCTGCTGAGTACCTCATTGCATTCCCCTTGGGGCATCTTCCTGCACAAACCATTTCCATTTTATTATGGAACTCTTCCGGACACTGCCCTCCCTTTTAGTGTTTCTCTAACATCACCCAAGACATTATGGGTATTTCAGGTTTCAAGATTATTTTATGGTCTTCAGGCACGAGGGCAGTCTCAATCAAAGTAGCCAGCCAGTAATTGTCTCTCAAATGGAAAGCTGGTCCCAAATCCACGTTTGGCAAATTGCACAGTTTGAGGAAATAATCCTCTCATAGCTGCCCTTGTGTATCAGTCAGGCTTCTCTAGAGAAACAGAACCAATAGTGTATATATATGCATATGTGTGTGTGTGTTTGTGTGTATGTAGATAGATAGATAGGTAGATAAAATAAGGAATTGGCTTGCACAGTTATGGAAGCCGAGAAGTCCCACGATCTGACCCAGGAAAGCTGGTGGAGTGATTCAGTGCAAGTCTGAAGGCCTGAGAACCAGCAGTACCGAGGACAGAAGATCAGTGTCCCAGCTCAAACCATCAGGCAGGAGAGGCTGAATTCTTCCTTCCTCTGTCACTTAGTCCTATTCAGACCCTCAACAGATTGGGTGATGCCCAGCCACACTGAAGAGGGCAGGCTACTTTACTGAATCCACCAATTCAAACGCTAATTTCTTCCAGAAACACCCTCACAGATACACTCAGAAATAACGTTTAACCAAATATCTGGGCACCCCATGATCCAGTCAAGTTGGTACATGAAGTTAACCATCACGTCTTACTTCAGACCACCTACAATTTCCAAGGACCGCGCTCGCTTCAGATCAGCTGGCTGCTGATTCCATGACCACCCTCAGGTTCAGTAATTCACTAGAATGACTCACAGAACTCAGCAAAGTGCTATACTTATTTTTACAGTTTTATTATAGCAAAAGGATGCACATCAAAATCAGCCGAGGGAAGAGACACATAGGGCAGGGTCCAGGAGGCGTCCCAACACAGTTTCTGGCTATGCCCTCCCAGTGGAGTCCCAGGTGGCATCACCTCCTCCCAGCCTTCATGGGTGAGCACTGCCCACCAGGGAAGCTCCCCTGAGCCTTTGTTTGGTATCCAGAGTTTTTATTGGAGCTGGTTGGTGGTTGGGGCAACCTATTCCCTGACACAAGGGAGCAGCACAATTGCTAGTGATTTTACCAGTGGTGACCCGGGAGCATGTCCTGGTGGAGGGGACGCTGCAGCAGATGCAACGATGCAAGCATCTGAAAAATACAACAGCAGAATTGGCTGGTTGCCGCTAAGCTGTATTGCCCTGCAGAGGGACAGTGAGAAAGTTGGAGCTGTTAACAGGCAGGTATTGGCTAAGGGTGAGAGGCAGGGGCCCTCGGTGGCAGCTCCCAAAGACGCACCTGGCTCCTGCAGTGGAAGGGCAGACCGAGCTGTGTGGCAGGCTGAAGACCTGCGTGTGAGAGTCACAGAGATCCAGGGACGTTTGACTGCTCAGCCAAGGTCTGCCACGGGACGTTAAGGGCTGGTGTGGAAATCTGGGGTCCTCAAAATGGAGGAGACCCTCTGGAGGTGCAGAGGAGGCCGGCCCTTTCAGTAAGAGCCAGCGCTGTTGTGCCTGAAGAGACTGCTGTTAGCTACCTTCCCTCACCACTACCAGGCAGCAGGTGCCCCCGCAGGAGCTGCCCTTGCAGGAGCTGCCCTCGCCTCCTCTGCTGGCTGCCAGGCTGATAACAGATTCAGTCTGTTTGGGAATTTTCCCTCCTGCACAGTGGAGTTCATATGTGATGGGCCTGAGCCGATGACACCCGTGTTTCCCGACACTGTGATTGGTTCCAGGATGGGCCCCGGATGTACCCGAGGTCTTTGCGGGGATACTGAGATGGAGGTGGTTCTCTTGACCCTTGCCCTTGAACCTGAGGGGCTCTCGGGCCTGGAGCGGCCACCCACACGTGGCAGCAGGTGAAAGCTGAGACTGAAGGCTGGGTGGAGCCCCTGAGGTGGCAGCACGGACCACAGATCCTGAGCTCTAAAACCTACCAGGCCTGAGGCCACCCGACCTTTGAATTTTCTGCCTTTACCTTCTCTTTTGCGTAAGCTAGCTTGATTGTTTTCTGTCAAATGCAACAGGCAAAGTCCAACAGAATGCAGTAACAAGTGAGGAAGGGTGTACCAGGCAAAGGGAATGGCATGTGCAAAGCTTCTGAGCTGGGGAAGAAGGCTGGTGTGCTGGAGACTTGAGGAGTGAGGGGCGTGGTTGGAGGGTGGGGGGCGGGGGGGCGCAGTCACAGCAGACCTCAGATGTGACCCTAATTCTCAGGGCAGTGGGGGTCTGTTGAAGCACTGGGGGGCCACCTTTGCAGTTTACAAACGTCTCTCTGGCTGCAGTCTGGAGGGTAGATGGTAGACATGAGGGCAAGCCCTGTAGGGGGCTTTTTTTTTTTTTTTTGGTAGTATTTTTCGTTCTGTAATGGTCTTGTTATAGGTGTCATTCAGTCTCCTAATTGCTTTGCACCGCTTTAAACTTGTGTCGTTGTCACTGTGGGTCTGGTCTGTTGCTGCAGAGCCCTCCGTGGGGTGCCCCCCTACAGTAAACCCTGGGATGCCTCCCAGGCTGCCCTCCAGAAAGGCAGCACCAGTCAGCCTCCTGTGCCCTGTGGCCCATGGGTGGTCTCACTTGCTGACACGTGCCAAGCGGAGGAGCGGGCAGGGCCGTTGGCCTGTGTGCGGGGAGGGGGGTGGTGGTGGTCCTGAGCATGGTACGTGGGTGCCCAGGCTTGCTTCATCCAAGTCACTGAGCTCCCCCAACATCAGGGCCCCTCCCGGCGAGCTGAGGGCCCGCGGGCTCCATTGCATGGCTGGCACAGTGTTTAGAAAAGTTTTGAGCCAACATGTAAACATGGAGAATTTTCACCCAAAGTTGTAGGTTTTCAGCTTTTCTGGAAACCCTAGGCCTCTTCCTTCCTGTGGTTTCCCAAGGTAAAGCTATTCTTTTAAAATGTGTCGATTTGGTAGCCCCCGTGGCCCCTTAGAACCTCACAGCCCCTGCGAAACAGGCCATGGCAAAGCGATGACAGCCTGGCTGGAGATGGTGAGCGTCCCGTCACGGGAGGTGTGCAAGTTGGGCCCGGAAGGTCCGCTGGACATGGGATGGGGCCCTGGAGTTTCTGTCTTGTCCACGTTCCGTGATTTTGTGAGGCAGGCGTTGTCCCCTCCTGCTCTTCTGTGAGCCAGTGGGATGGAGGAGGTTCTTTCCAGCAGGCTGGACTTTCCAGGCACACGAGCCGGGCAATGGTGCCCCCTTGTGGCTGCAGCCCAGCCTGGGAGCTCTACCTGTGACCAATGCAGAGGGATGGATTTGGGCAGGTGGGATGGGGGAAGGTGTTCCTGGTGGCAGGGAGGGCCGTGGTACCTCATGGCGGCGCACAAGAGACCCTGACCATGGCCCAGTGTGGCTGGAGGGAAGGCTGTAGTGGGAGCAGAGGCTGGAGGTCTGGGGGAGGCCAGATGGGGAGGGCACCAGATGCAGAGCGAGGAGTGGTCCTCGAGGGGGACATGGGCCTGAGTGGCGCCCTGACTTTGGCAGCGTGATCACCCCTCCCTTGAACAGCAGGTGTGTCCGTGGCCCCAGTGCTGAGGTCTCCCGGGCTCTGCTCCTCTGCCCTATCTGTGGGACCAAGAATTCCCACCCATAAGAATCTTCCCGGCAAGTGGATTTACTGACCTGGCCTGGCCTGCCCTGCCATGGATGGGACCACCATTGACGGCCAGGTGCTTTAATGGTGGAACTGGGGGCAAATGGTGCCACCCAGAGAACTGACATGCCTGGGCTCCACCACCATCTACCGGGAGACACCACAGGGGTTCAGCCGCTGTGCTTGGGGCTCTGCATCGCTAAGATTGCTTTTCATCCTGCTGTGACCTGTGAGGGAGGGCTTCTCTTCCCATTCTACAGAAGTGGAAACTGAGGCTCAGAGCATGTGACTTGCCCAAGGTCATACAGAGACTCAAACCCAGGTGTGCCTGACTGCAAAAGCTCATGGCTCAAGGGAATGGGAGGACAAGGGACAAAACACTTGCAAAAGACACAGCTGATAAAGGGCAGTTATCTAAAAAACACCAAGAACTCAAAATTCAACAATAAGAAAATGAATAACCTAATTTTAAAATGGGCAAAAGATCTGAACACACTTCACCAGAGAAGATCTACAGATGACAAACAAGCAGGTGCAAAGATGCTCCACATCATATGTCATTAGGGAATTATAGATTAAAACAGGGAAATATCACCACACACCTCTTAGAATGGCCAAAATCTTGAATGCTGATAACACCAAATTCTGGTGAGGATGTGGATCAGCAGGCCTTCTCATTCACTGCTGGTGAGAACACAGAATTGTACAGCTACTCTGGAAGATACTTGGCAGTTTCTTACAAAATTAAAAATACTTTTTTTAAAAAATATAAATTTATTTATTTATTTTTGGCTGTGTTGGGTCTTCGTTGTGGTGCGTGGGCTTCTCACCGCAGTGGCTTCTCCTGCTGTGGAGCACTGACTCCCGGTGTGTGGGCTTCAGTAGTTGTGGCCCACGGGCTCCAGAGCGCAGGCTCAGTGGTTGTGGCACACGGGCTCAGTTGCTCCACGGCATGTGGGATCCTCCCAGATCAGGGCTCGAACCCGTGTCCCCCTCATTGGCAAGCTGACTCTTAACCACTGTGCCACCAGGGAAGCCCTAAAAATACTCTTTAACATACAATTCAGCAGTTGCCATCGTTGGTATTTACCCAAGTGAGCTGAAAACTTATGTGCACCCAAAAACGAGAACATGGATGTTTATAGCAGCTTTATTCATATTCGCCAAAACTAGGAAGCAACCAAGCTGTCCTTCAGTAGGTGAATGGATAAATAAACTGTGGTACCTCCAGACAATGGGATAGTATTCAGCACTAAGAAGAAATGAGCTATCAAGTCATGAAAAGACAGGAGGAACCTTAAATGCGTATTACTAAGTGAAAGAAGCCAATCTGAAAAGGCTGAAACTGTATGATTCCAACTTTTATGACATACTAGAAGAGCCAGAACTATGGAGACAGTAAAAAGATGAGAAGTCGCCAGGAGTTTGGGGGGAGGGAGGGATGAATAGGTGGAGACCAGAGGCTGTTTAAGGGAGTGAAACTATTCTTTATGTGTTATAATGGTGGACAGATGTCATTATACGTTTTCTAAACCCATAGGATGTGCACCACCAAGAGTGAATCCTCGTATAAATGATGGACTTTTGTTACTAACAGTGCAACAATAGGGCTCATCAGTTGTAACAAATGCAGCACTGTGATGGGGGATGCTGATGGTTAGGCAGACTGTACATGTGTGCAAGTAGCGGGTATGTGGGATCTCTGCACTTCCCACAAAATATTGCTGTGAACCTAAAACTGCTCAGAAAAATAAAACATCACTGAGTTGCCCTAACCAGCCTCTGGAAACTCACAGTCTGGTGGGGTTTGGACAGAAACAGGTACAACTATTTGGACAGTCACTGCAATGATGAGGAAGCCACGGGGGCTGTGGACACTCAGAGGAGCTATTACACTGGCATCAGGGAAGGCTCCCTGGAGGAATTGTCTCCAGTGGGCTTTCACGGCCCAGGTGGAGTAGCAGGGCAGGCATTACAGGCAGAGGAACCAGCACGAAGAAGGGCACGGAGGTATGAGGCTCTGGGGGAACAGCGGAAGTTCGAGGTGCAGAGTGGGGTTTCGAGGGCAGAGATGAGTCGCAGGAGGTCGGCTAGCCTGGAGGCGAGGTCTGGGTTTGCGCGGGCTCCTCTGGGCGAGGGGTGGAGGTGGGGGACTCCGCGGCGACACCTGGCGGTAGCGCGTGGAACTGCGGGCGGCCGCGCAGGCGCAGACCGGGGAGAAGCTGTGCTCGCTTGGGCGGGCAGGGCTGGGCAGAGTGCCGGCCCGGTCCTGGAGCAGAAATCAGGGGGTCCGTGAATATAGATGCGCAAAATATGACATCTTTTGTTTGTCACTAACCTCTAATGGAAATGAAGCGTTTCCTTTCATTATGAGCGCAGGCAACAAACCGCAGTAGCATTAGCTGTGTTGCCATCACATCTCAGGAATCTCAAAACAGCGCTTAGGCTCGTCAGTACTTTGAAATTACTACCTGCCGCTGGATCGTGTTAGGAAGCATGGTGTTAGGAAGCAGGCCCACGTTGTGCCGTAGTATAGACTTCTTTTTAGTATTTTGATAACTATAATTTCAATCTAATTGGCAGTTACAAACCTACAGTGTCTTCCAAACTGCCAAAGGTGCCTCTGGCACACACACGTGCACACAGATATGCACACACAAACGCACATGCACACACACAGTGTTTGCGACCCCCTCCCAGGAGGAATGACGACACCAGCGAGTGCCCCGTGTAAGGTGCTGACCATATAATTTATCGTCTGCGTCTGCACACTTGGGTGCAAAAGGGGCAGCAGGTGTGCACAGACTCTCCCTCGCATCGGGGGCCTATGGGGTGTCAGTGGTTGTGTCTGTGGGTGAGTGAGCCTGAGTGTGGAGGAACCAGTGGAGTGCATCTGATGTGGGGGGTGCTGTGTGTGTGTGTGTGTGTGTGTGTGTGTGTGTGTGTGTGTGTGTAGGGGGTCTGTCTCTGGTGTTTGGGTTCTGGCAGCCGCCTGACCTACAGCCCCGTGTTCAGCCTGGTTATTCTGGCCCTCAGAGGAGATTTTGCTCAGGTGTTTCCAGGGGTGGCACGTGGTATTGTGGGGGGGTCTGCCCTGCCTCGTCTGAGGGAGACAGGTAGGCTCCGTGTTGCCTTCTTGCGTCACCAAACTCATCCTCCCTCCCGTGATCACCCCTATTTTACCGATGCAGAAACTAAGGCCCAGAGAGGTTGAGTATTTTGCCCAGGCCACACAGGGAGTGCAGCCGTGGATGATGAGGGGCAGGATTCCTGGTCTTTCTGAACCTCGGCGTCCTTGCCTGTCATTTCAGCAGAGGAAGATGCCTGAGGCCGAGATAGAAGGGGGGTCTCAGTGTTGGCCCCTCTCCTGTGCAATTCCCATCCCGACTCCTCATCCTTCCCGGCTTCAAATCCAAGTTCCACGGCCTGGTATTACTCCCAATCCATCCTGGTGCTCCAGCCACCCCAGCACTAGCCCTTCCTGGCTCCCTTGAGCGCCTTCACACCTCCAGGCCTCTGCCCATTCTGTTCCCTGTGCTGGGAATGCCTGGCAGACTCACTCATCCTGCAGACCTCTGCTCTGACCACCCCACATAGAGTTGGTACGTCCTGCTCTGCTCCCCACCGCCTCCACACAGCCCTGGGGGCAGCCCTTCTCAGGATTTACCCAGATAAACATCATCTCTGTTTCCCCAGCACTTAGCACCAGGCACAGCATAAAGTAGGCACTAATAAATGTTTATTGAATGAATAAACAAACATGTTTGCACACCCCCTGCACCCACCCGTGAGCTGCTTGAGAGAAAGGTTGGGTCCTTTCCAGCTATTCAGGTGGTAATCAGAGTTTGTTCAACTGTCTAGGCTGGGCCCAGAGCTGCAGGAGGAGCAGGGCTGGCTGGTGGTGACAGCAGCGTTGGGTGGGGTCCCAGGCTGGGGTCTGGGAGCTGCACACCCGCCGCGTGCTCCTTGGGGGGGGGGTCCCCCCGAGGGTTCCCCATGGGCTCAGCCCTTTGTGGTTCTTTCACTCTCGGCCCTAAAAGGTCAGTGCTGGGCCACGCCTTATCCTCTCCTCTGTCCATTTATCAGGTCGGAAGCTCAAGGCTGGTCCGGCCCAGCTGGGGCCAAGGTTTATGTGCTTGTCCTCCCTACCCCAGCCACTGTGACCCTGTGAAACACACCAGGAAGGGCGGGGACAGGAAGGGGACAGTGGGTCTCTGCGCCGGCCCCGGGACACTGTCAGCCACGTCAGGATTTATGCTTCGATGCCCCCACCCTGAGAGCTGGTCACCGGGCTGACGCCCTTGGGCTGACGCGGGGCCATCCCTGCAGGGGGCCTGGCCAGGCCTGAGGACCCGGAGCTGGCCAGGAGGCGGCAGGAAGAGCAGAGGCATGCTGAGATCCCGGCTGCCCTCACAGATCGGGCGCAGAGTGAACACAGGTCCCCCTGTCACTGATGGGGAACGGGAGCTCCCGCGGTGAGGGCGAGCATCTGAGTGAGGGCCTGAGCTGAGCCCAGCCTGGTCCAGCTGAGACACTGGCTAGGGCTTTGGTTTCCTCAACTGTCAATGGGCATAAATCTTAGTAGCCACCCCTTGGGCCCCTCAGACAGTGTACGTCCACATTGGTTAACCTGGGGACACCGGCTGTTTGTGTCTGTCTGGGGGGCTCTTCCCTACTTGTTGTACCAGCCACCCCAACCCCATATTCTTTTGGGGAGCTCCCCTCCCCCATCCACGTGGTCTTCGCCGCACGCCTTCCCGTCCATCCCTCCAGGCATCGGGGTTGAAGAGGGAGCCTCCTCAGGCACTGGCCGTGGCTCAGATGTTCAAGAAGTCAAGGGAGAGGTGGTGTTAGGGGGGTTGCTGGCTGCAGACTGAGTTCCAGAAGTCACAGTGGACAAGGTTGGGGGGAAGGGGCAGGTGAGCCAGAGTTGGATCAGGGGGTGCACGGAGGTAGCGTCTAAGGTCACCCAGTTGCTCAGTTAGAAATCTGGAGTGGCTGGACTCCTCTCAGTCCCCACATCCAAACCATCAGTGAGCCCTGCCTGCTGGACCCTCAGAACATTCCAGAACCCGACCTCTTCCCCGGCCTCTCCGCCTCCCTAACCCTCAGAACACTTGAGAACCCAGCCAGCTCCTCTTCCTCTCCCGTCAGCAGCCCGGCTCCAGCCGCCAGCATCTCTCACCTGGGTCCTGGCAGTGGCCTCAGCCTCATCCCTGAGCCACAGCCCTCCCGTCTGCACAACCCTTTCTCCTCACTGCCTGAGCAGTTGTGTTAAGTAACTTGCCTGTTCTCAGTCTCTCTCACACACCCCCTCCCCGCCCCCATGGTTTGCCATCACACCCAGGATAAATGTCAGTTCCTTACTGCAGCCTGTTAAGACCCTCCTAGTTCTGGCTCCTGCCCACCCCCTGACCTGACCTCACATCCTTCACTCCCACGTCCACCGACAGCGGCTCACTGTTCCTGATCCCGCCTAGTGCGTCATGGCCTTTGCACTGCTGTTTCCTCTGACTGGAACGCTTGATTCCCAGGTACTCATAAGACTCCTGTCCTCCCTTCGTGCGGGTCTTTCCTCAATTGTCACCTCCCCACAGAGGTCTTCCCTGACCCCACATCTACAATAAACCCCCGACCCACTGCCTAGCATTCCTGGTCTTCTTAGCCATTTTTATTTACCTTTAAAGCACATGCACTGATAATATTTTGTATATTTAGTTGTGTGATTACCGTCTGGGGTCCCTGCTAGACCGACCCAGTGGTGTGATGCGTGCTACGCTGGGGGCGACTCGGGGCTCTGGGTGGGGGGACTCGGAGCATGGCGCTGCCCCTCTCTCGGCCTCAGTTTCTCCTCTGTACCCTGAGGCCTGGGCCCTCCCTCTGGCACCGCCTGCTAATGTGATGTGGGTAATTCTGAGTCTTCGCTTTGTCCTGGAAGAGAGGTTGCCATGGAAACAGAGGCTGAGGCTCCAGCGGAGGAGCATCCACCTCCCTTTGTTAGATCCAGGGAAGGCTGCCTTCTGGGGGCCCCGCTGCCTGGTTTTGGGGAAGAATGCTGCCTGAGGTCTGTGCTTGTTGAGGGGCAAGGCCGGCCATCCTCCTCACCCTCCAGCCTGCCATTCGCTCCATCAGTTTGTGAGACACTTGTTGGAAGGGCAGAAGTTACCGGGTGGGGTGGAGGATCAGGGGCCCAGGGACCCAAGGCATCTGGACCCAACCCTGTGTTTAGGCAAGTCCCCTGCCCTTCTCTGCACCCCCAGCCCTGGCATTTCCATCAGCTCACAGCTCTGCTTTGAGAAGATCGATGCTGAGCCCCCTCCCAGTGCCCAGGCCTACGGGGCAGTATGCAACTCTGCTGGGGGTGGGGGGGGGGGTTCCCCACTAGGTTCCACCAAAGACGCGCCCTGAGAGGTCCGGGCGCCGGCGCTGCAGGAAGCCCTGCTCTGCCTCCCGGCCAATCGCGGCCGGAAGGTCCCTGACCCCGGGCTGGGGTGTGGCCGCTCTCTTCCTGTCCTGTTGCTGCCCGGTGTGGAGGGATAGGAAGCCCGGGCCCCCTGGAAGGGCCGCCCTTCGCACAGGTGGCAGGGCCCGGCCGTGCGGAGTCGCTCCCTCCCGTCGCCCCGCGCCCCATCCCCGCTCCCCTGCCACCTGGCGCCCCGTTGGGCTCCCCGCTGGGCTCCCCGCTGGGCTCCCCGGGTACCGCAGCAAGGTCGGAGCCGTACCGCCAGTCGCCGCCAGGGGGCGCTGCGGCGCTGCGGGTCTCCTGGCTGCTCCCCAGGCCCAGGCGATTGACCGCCCGCCTCACCCCTCGGGCTGGCTGCTCATCGCTGCCCGGGGAGGTGGGCCGGCGGCTCAGACCCCGACACCGCCGCGGCCCACGCTTGAGCGCCCACCGACAGGTGCCCCTGGCGGAAGCCGCCCCCTCAAGGCATCCTGGGCCACTTCTCCGAAGGGCACGGGTGCGCAGAGATCTCTGGGCACCGATGTTTTCCTGGAGAGCCGAAGACTGAGTTCTCGAAAACGTTCCATGAAGGAGCTTGCAGTCTCTTCGGTGTCTGTAATACTGCGTTTTCCAGATTCTAGTACCAGAATTCTGGGCTCCATGCGCTCTAAATTTTAGCACAGAGCCTGGAGCCGGATGTCTTGGCTTCAAATCTCCCCTCTGCCACTAAGCAGCTAGTGCCAGTGGTAAAGCCCTTAACTTCTCTGTGCTTTGTTTCCTGAGAGATGGCTGCACATCACCATCTCTGTGAAGTGGGGATTATTATCACTCATCACAGCGTGTTTGGCTCATGGGCTCAGAAACCCAGAGACACAATTGGAGGTGCAGAGTCAGGAAGCTGAGAGACGCAGTTTGTGTGAACCCTGTTGGCTGGGGGCGTCCACGAGACATTTGGCCCAGACTTTTCTGTTTCTGGGAAGAAAAGGACCAGAGGCCCTAGGAGGTTGAGCCGTAGAAGGTGAGGTCTTTGTGGGGTCCAGACCGTGGCCTGGGAGACGCCGGCCAGCTGGGTGCTGTGTGCACGTCGTGGGGTGCTCCGAACCTGTCTCCCCACCCGTGAACGGGATGCAGACGCCTCTCACGTAGGGCTGAGGAGGCGCATCCAGGATGCCTCGTGGCACACAGTAGGTGCTCAGTAAACGTGGGTGGCTGCCTCCTCTAGTTCCGTCACACAGTAGGAGAGGGGCTTGTATGGGGAGGCCTGGGGCAGGCCAGCCCATTCACCCGGAAGAGGGCAATGGCAGCTGCTGTCGGGCCATCTTGGAAGGGTGCTGGGCAGGTGGATGGCAGCCCTCACTTCCACTGGCTGTCCCCCTGGCCTGGGCACAGCTCCCTTCTGAGGCTGCCATCCCCTGAGCAGCAGGGCACTGTGGGCAGTCGCTGCAGGACCAGGAAAGCACATCAGGGGCAGGTTCTTGTGAAAGGCACGGATTCAGCATGGGAACAGGATCATTGGCAATGAGGTGGGGGCTGCCAGGGTCCTAGGGAACTTCGTGACCATCTCACTAGCCCCACACTGTACCTAAGAGGAGCTGAAGCCAGCGAGGATAAAGGACTTGCCCAGGGTCACGTGGCTAGACAGAGGAGGGTGGGATGCAGGGGGGCTGAGCCCGTATGCCTCTCCTGCAAACAATATCCAGGCCAGGTTCACTTCTGCAGAACTTTTGGCATGAAGATTTGCTTGCTGAGTGAATGACTGTGTCCGTCAGGCCACATTACCAAAGGTCTATGCTTGTAATGAGGGAGGGGATGTCCAGTTCTGCTTTGCTCTTCTCTGAGCTTCTTGGTTCCTGTGCTCAGCTCCAGATCCTTCAGCGGACTCTGAGATGGAGAGCAACTCCTGGGGACTCCTTCCTGTGAACAGATGGAGTGGCTCGGCCAGGAGAAGCACAGCCTCAGGGGTTCCAGCTGCTGTCCCTAATTCTCTGCAGGGTTGTCCTGGGGCAGGAGGGCCTGGGAGGCCTCTGGGTTGGCACCCTTGGGCTGGGACCCTTGGGAAGATAGGGCCCAAACCTGTGAGGAAGTGCCCCCATTCTACTCACAGCTGCCCCATAATGGGGGTTAGCAGGTTGGGATGGCCATTTGACAGGAATGCTCATGCAGCTGTTTGTTCAAAAGTCATTACTGAGCACCTACTGTATGCCAGACACTGGGGCTGACATTATTTTGCTGGAGAAAGGGACAGTGAACAAATAAAATTAGAATGTGATGACAGGTGGTGACAAGTATGAAGAGGGACAACAGAGCAGAGTCTGGGCAGGGAGAACACGGGGGCCTGGGTTGCAGAGCAGAGGTGTCACAGGACCAGACACGTGGATGATGGGAAGGTGGCTGCCATGTGAAAGGCCGGAAGGGTCCCAGGCAGAGGGATCTGCAAGGGCAAAAGTCGGGAAGTAAGAATGTGCCGGTATGGCTGGAGTGGGGTGGGTGAGACTCCAGAGAAGGGCTGTGCCTCATGCCCCAGGGCCCCCTTGCCTCCTGCCCAGTGCAGACACCCCTTCCTCACTCAAGCTGGCTCCAAGACCCCAAAGCCGTCTGCAAGAGGCTGTGTCGACTCCTTTGGCCACACGGGGGCAACAGAGAACACCACTGGGAAGGACTGGGGAGGCTGAGCTGGATCTGAGCGCCTTGCGGGTTCTCGGGACCCCCGTCGGGAACCAGGGCTGAATACTGGACCCCTCCCTCTCCGCTTCTCTGCATCCATCCTGCTACTCTCTTCTCAAGCTCCTCCCTTCTAACCAGCAGGGACACATGCTACAGTCCTGGCTCCAGCTCTTGAGGTAAGGTGGGTCCCCCTGGAGACTGGAATCTGCATCTATGAGGTGGGAACAGAGTTCCATCTCGAGGAGCGCGTAGGTCCCAGTAACAGTGTCTGTTTGCCGTCTTGTGTGTCTCGGCCAATTAGCTATGTGGCCTGGGGCCACCTGCTTACACTCTTTGAGCCTCAGTTTCCCGCCTGTAAAATGGGGATGATGGCAGAACAATGGCGGGGAATCTTGTGCAAGAAAACTGACAAAAAGCATCATGCACACCAGGGACTCAGCACAGAACCTGGCCCTTAGTAAATGCTCCATGGTGATACTCGGTCACGACAAGCGCATTCATGACGAGGGGGCGCAGAGCCGAGAGAGACCTGCAGTTCAGATGAGAAGCTGAAGCTTATGAAGAGGGAGGGTGGTTTGCCCAACTTTACTCGCCAGGAACCAGGTGGAGAGCCCCGCCAAGACTGCCTGTCAGCCTGGCCACGGCCATCCTGCAGCTGACACAGGACTGGAATCCAGGACGCCCGCTTTGTGGCCGCAGCTTATCCTGCCCTTCCAGAGAGCCTCCGCCTTCAAGGCCTCTGTCCCCAGCCTATCACCCAGCTGTGGACACTCCTCCCCGCGGTGGCTGTCCAGGCCCTGCTTGCACACCCCCAGGGAGGTCACCTCTCTCCCTGACAGGCCGGTGCTGGGCCTCTGTAGAACTCCAGGAAGGAGCTTGCGAGGGCGGGCACTTTTAAGGCTGTGGGTTCCTTTTTCTCCCCAGCTTCCCCTGTGCCAGACTGTGGAGGACTAGAGACCTGGAAATCTTGGAATGCCACATTCTTGGAAACCTGGTCCCTTCCCGCCTTTGAATTCTTAGAGCTTCCTCTTAGAGCTGGGGCCCCTCATTTCCGATGGAGCCTGTGGGAGCGCCCCTTGATTTTGATGTCCTTTGGGGTGAAGGAGGTGTTTCTGGAGGGTGGGCCGTCGGGGTGGGGCAGCTGGAGGTGATGGCGGGGGCGGGAGTTGGGACAAGAGAAGGAGGGGGTTTGGGGGAGCAGCGTGTGGACCCCTGTGGGGTAAACCCTTCTCCCAGTGGGTGCACCTCTCCCTGTGGTGTTTTGTGGGCAGTCTTCCGAACCCCTTTTTTTCCACGTCCTTGTGAAACACCACAGCCCTCTTGGAGTAATTCCTCCGAAACCTCGAATACCTCCAGCGTCTCCCAGGGTATTTTTCTTGTGGTTAAGGTGGTATTTACAGTGAAAACAGCTATTGAAGCGAATCGCGAAAATAATGTCAGTGTTTCCACTTTTGACAAAAATGGGAAGGCAGGTGGTTTCTTGTCTGCGATAAGCGCATCTGCTCCTGCAATAATTACTATTTGAGATAATTATGAAAAAGAATTTAAATACTTAAGGCATGCACAGGGGCCAGGACAACTTTCTTTCGCTTTATTCATAATTTCTCCTACAAGTCGGAGTCTTGTCCCGACGTGGGCCGAGGGAGGGGCCCTGGGAGGCCGTGGGCCAGCACCCAGACCCCACCGCTGGGGCTGGGTCAGGAAGAGCGTGGGTCTTGGAGTAGGACACACCTGGGTTGCATCTGGATTTGTCAGGGGAGTGACTGTGGACAGTTTCCTCCACGCCTCAGTTTCCTTATCTGTGAAATGGGGTTAATACTTGAGTGTGCCTTAGAGGATTGTGATGAAGCAGCGCTCTGTACGGTGCACAGCGGGGCTCAGTATGGGCCAGGTCCCATCGCATGCCGTGCAAGGCCTGGGCCGGCTCCTGCAGCTCCCTTGCCCATGGAGATAGACACCCAGTCCTCGAGAAGCCCAGTGAGTTTGAGTTCCCTCCCTCCAGTCTCCTGCAGGACGTCTTCCTGGGATGCAGACTTCAGAAGCGGCAGGTCAGCAAATACCCATGAGCTTGGAGAGGAGTAGCCTCAGGGAGTCCTGGTCCCCGTCCCCAGGTGAGCCCAGAGAGTGCCTCAGGTGTCCCAGTCAGAGCTCAGCAGGGCTGGGCTGAGCTAGGATGTCGGGAAAGAAGTGTTCTTTCTGTCACCTGAGGTGTCTCAGCCGGACCTGAGTGACCATGTGCGAGGGATGCCAGGGGAGGGACAGGGTTTGGGTCAGAGGACTCCTGAGGACCTCTGGTCTTAAGATTTAAGGGCAAATCAGAACCCAGGAATCCTGGGTCCTGGGGGGGGGGCTAGGGAAAGCAGATGTGGAGGGCAGTGCCAGGGTTGATGAAGCACACATGCGGCCCAGAGAGGGGAAGGACCTTGCCCGGGCTCACGTAGACGCCCTGGCAGAGCCCAGGCCTCCAGTGCCTCCACCCAGGGCTGCCTCTAGGGATCTTGGGATCACCGTGGGTGAGAATGCGGCAGCGGGCTGGCCTGGGCGACCTTGGGCGAAGAAGGTCCTGTGACCCACTGGAGCAGAAATCAGAGGAGCTGGCCCAAGGCTCACAAGAAGACAAGGCAGGTGCCTCAGTTCCACGCTGGCCCTGCCCTGACTCATCATCTGGCGCACAGGTCCATGCCTCACTCCATTCCACTTGCCCCGTCTAGGCAGTAAGAGGGTTGGACTGTAAATGAAAACCCCAAAGAGCAATGGCTTAAACAAGAGAGAAATTTCTCTTTCTTTCACATCTAAACCTAGGGGTATGTGTAGGGGTCATGTGAGGACCAGCCTCCCTCTATCTCCTGGCCCTACCAAACAGAGGTGGAGATCTGGTCCTTGGGGTCCAAGATGGCTGCCAGAGTTCCAGCTATCACATCTGACTTCTAAGCAGCAGAAAGGAGGAAGGAGGAAAGAAGAAAAGGGGGCAAAGTGTGGGTATCAGATGTCTTTTAAGAAAGGCTCATGGAAGTTGATGCTTGACACTGTTTCTTACATCCTGCTGGTCAGAGCTGAGTCACATGACCAGTCCTAGATGTGCAGAGACTGGGAATGAGGTCTTCATACCGGGAGCCCAGCTGAAAATCAGAGAAAGAAGGGGAGGGTGGTGCTGGGGGCCACCAGCTGACTCTGCCATAGCGTGATCTCGTGGGGCCTTTCTGCTTTGACTCTTGAGGGGACTGAGGGTCTGGAATTGTGCAATCTGCCATGTCCAGACTTTCAAGAAAAGAACGTGGGCTAAATTGAAATAAGCTTTCAAAATTCTGAGATTCTAGCGTTTCCAAATGGAGTGCCTGTGTGTGTGTGTGTGTGCCCAGGTGCTGAGGAGCAGTGCTCAGGTAGCAGATTCGGGGAGCTTGGGGACGGGGGCTGGTGGTGCCCCACGGCGGGCTGCTCCCTCGGCTCCTGGAATCCCCTCGTGCCGGCCTGTCTGCACATGTGCCTCATGCACCGGAGGCCCGGGGCAGGGGCGGCAGGAGGGGGCCGCCCAGGAATGCCTGCTCTTTTTAAGGCAGAGTTGTCCATGCAGACTCCAGAGGTCTGGCGCCATGGCCGGCTCGGGCGCTAGGGGGCGCCCGAGAGCGGGCTCCAGGCGCTGGGTGGGGTGGGGGTGGGGTCAGAGCCAGAGCTTCTACCTGGAGGCCTCCTGGTTTTGATTCAGGTATGTTTTGCAGCTATTCCAAGTAAGATTCTGTTCTAGGCACTGGGCACTCAGCAGAGAAGCTCCCAGCACCCGGGGAGCTGCCATCAGTTAACAAAAGATATAAGTGAATAAACGGGAGCAAAACCAAGCAGGAAAGGGGGTTGGGGTGATGGCAGGGATTGCAGTTTTAGATCTGGGTGGTCAAGGAAGGACTTGCTGGGAGGGTGACACTTGGGCAAAAAGACTTGAAATAGAGGAGGGAGTGAGCCAAGTAAGCATCTGCAGAAGGTGTGCTGGGCAGAGGGCACAGCCCAAGTAAAGGCCCTGAGGCAGGTGTGTGCCTGGTGCATTTGAGTTACAGAGCAGGGCTGGGCAGAGGGGAAGGCGGCAGGAGGCAAGGTCAGGGAGGTCACGGAGCCAGGTCGTGTGGGCCTTGCAACCATTGTAAGGACTTTGGCTCTTACTGGGCGTGAGGCGGGAGCCGGCGGTCTGAGCAGTGGAGGGTCACAATCTGACCTAGGTCTTCATGGGGTGCCCCTTGCTGCTGTGGGCAGAACGTAGCTGAGATGCTGGCGGCTGGTTTCCTGCAGACTGTCCCCCTGCCCCAGCAGCACGGAGCTCCAGCTTCCCATCCCGTCTCCTGAGTCTTCCTCCTTCTGGCCCCTCTGCCTTCTCCACAGCCACTATTCCAGCTCAGGCCTCAGCTTCTCTCACTGTGATTCTCTTGCTTCTGCTGCCTCTGGTTTTTCACCCCCTCAGGATGGCAAAGTGGCTGCAGAGGTTCCAGGCCTCACGTGTGGGATTTTTAGCAGAGCCATCAGAGGCTCTGGCCTTTGCAGGGATTTGGTCATTTCTGTGCCAATTCCTGGGGCAGGAGGATGCCATGCTCTGATTGTTCTGGGTTACCTGGACCGATTGTTGAGGCAAGTGCCTGTGACTCTGACCTATCTCTTTTTTCTGCCTTTTAAGGACCCTTGTGATTATGTGGGGCCTACTTGGATAGCCTGGGTCGTCTCCCCATCTCACCATCCTTAATTTAACCACATCTGTGAAGTCTCTTTTGCTGTGTGTGGTAACACATTCAGGGGTCCCAGGGTTGGGACGTGGATATCTCGGGGTGGGGGGCATGATTTGCCTCTTGCGGTGGCCGTGCCTTCTCAAGGCCAACATGCGGCCCCTGCCCACCGCCAGGTGTGGCCCTCGGGGGAGTCTGGGCTAGTGGGAGTGAGGTGTGTGGTTAGGGGTGTGCCCTGACCAGAATGCGCAGGACCGGACCTGGGACTTGCTCTGTGACCTTTGGCGCTCCCTTGACCTTGCTGGGCCTTGGTTGGTTTTCCCACCTGTGAACAAGGAGGGGGCTGGTGACATGTTCTTTCACGGGCTTTCCAGCCCGGGCACTTAAATGCAGCCTTGAGCTGCAGTTTGAAGTCATAAAGTGCTGGATTCCAAATCTGTTTCCATATGTCCCTCCCTGAACCTCCACTTTCCCATCTGTAAAGTGGAGTCCTTTGTCCCCACCCTGCCTCCTTCTCATGGTTACTGCCAAGAGTGATAATGGCCCTGAACATGCTTTATTAAGCTCCAGGCTGAAGGGAGCATTTATTGAGCACCTGCTGTTTGCCAGGCACTGTAAGCCACTCTGTAAGCTGGATTCATCACCAGCTTTCACGTACGAAGAAACTGAGCCCCAAGGCGGCCGTGTGAGCTGCCTGATGGGGCGGCAAGTGTGGGAGGGATCTGGATTTGAACAGACAGCGCAGCCTGGGGGAGCTGCTGGGCAGGAGGATCAGTTGGAACCCCTTGAAGATCTCCGGGTCACCTCCAACCTGCGGTGAGCAGTGGCAGCTCCGACCTGACTCCCTGCCTGGGAGCAGGAGGTGGGCGGAAGGCTGATGTGCTTCTGGGTAGGGCCGCCCGGGAGGGGCCGGCAGGAAGACAAGGGGGCCTCAGGCCCTGCCAAGGGGTATTGATTCCAGGCACCAGGCGCTGCGCTGGGGCCCAGCCAAGAGATGAGGTCATGAAGGACGGGGACGGAGACTCCGGGGGCCGGCGTCCCGGCCGATGACGTGATCGCCAGACGTGAGGAATCTCTCTCTGCCTGGAAGACGCAGCCCCTCTCCTTCCTTCTCCTTGACAACCCCCTTACTCCAGCCTGTGGTGCCCGGGGAGGGGGCCCACCTTGCTGTTGTGCTTTGTGACCTTGGGCAAGTCACTGCCCCCTCTGGGCTTCCTCCTGGGACCCCATGGCTCTGAGAGCACCTCCAATGGATACTTTGATCAGTTCCCTGATCCTCAGGCTCTGGAGGGTCAGGCAGGGAGGCTGGCATGCCCAAGAAGGGGGTCATCAGCAGCTCCCAAGACTCACCCACAACTGCCTCAGTTTCCCCACCAAGTCCTTAGGGACAGGAGGTGGCTGTCTGGCCAGCTCCCTCTGGCCTGTTCCCATTGTGGAAGCCGAAGTGTGCAGTGGGGGTTGGAGCCCCAGGTCCTGCCACTTACAGGCTGTGTGGCCTCTGGTAAGTTACTTGACCTCTCTGTACCTGGTCTCCCATCGTGAGGCTGTGGCAGTAGCTGAGAGATGGTGAATGGGCAGGTGGACACCGGCTGTAAGTTGACCCTCTCATCCAATCACACGTCCTCACAGCTTGAGTTTGGGTCCTGGCTTTGGTGCTGCTGAGCTGTGAGACCCAGGGTAGTTTGGTGCCTTTCTCTGAACCTCAGTTTCCCCATCTGTAAAGTGGGGAACACAGTATCCCCCAGATTGGGTTGCTGGGGATATGAAGGAGTGCTGTGTGGGGCAAGCTCTGACATGGGGCTGGGCACCCAAGGTCACTGCCCCACGGATGCTCGCCACTGATGTCCTGGCTGCCTGGCAGGCCCAGCCCTGCCGCCACACCTCCCCTCCCCTTGGGCTGGCCCAGGGTCGTGTAGGCCCCCCCGGGTCCCCCAAGAGTGTCCTGCTTGAGAGCTCAGCTGGGGGTCAGCACATCACCAGCCAGGGCTGAGGATGGCAGACTTACGCATGGAGGTGACAACCGTGTCTGTCACATCTCCCAGAGCCACGGCCCAGCACCCACCAGCTGTAGAACCACAAAGCCATGCAGCTCTTTGAAGTTTCCATTTTAACTCAGGGGAATTGAAGTAACTTTTAAGGGAAAACCCCCAGATAAACAAAAGGAAAACAAGAAAACTTGCCTGCAGTTTCCTCCCCCAGAGATGGCCGTTGGCATTTCCAGTCTCTTCTGCTATGCCTGTGTGTATCTATATTTAGATAAAAGGGAAAAAACGCCGTTTTTCCTTTTAATGGAACATAGTGCACGTCTTTCCGTGCTGGGAATCATTTCTCCGCAGCATCATTTCACACAGCCACCACGTAACACTGAGGCCTTGATACAGTGTAATGATCCACCCAGCCAAACCATCCATTGACACAAAGTGTTTACTAGATTCCATACCCTTCCCCCACCACCACCTCGCACCCGCTGTAATTAAATGCATCTGATCACTCTTTTTCTTTTTTTTTAAAATATTTGTTTATTTATTTAATTTATTTATTTTTGGCTGAGTTGGGTCTTCCTTGCTGCGTGTGTGCTTTCTCCAGTTGCGGTGAGCGGGGGCTACTCTTCGTTGCGGTGCGTGGGCTTCTCATTGCGGTGGCTTCTCTTGTTGTGGAGCACGGGCTCTAGGCGCACGGGCTTCAGTAGTTGGGGCACGAGGACTCAGTAGTTGTGGCTTTTGAGCTCTAGAGCGCAGGCTCAGTAGTTGTGGCGCACGGGCTTCATTGCTCCGCGGCATGTGGGAACTTCCCGGACCAGGGCTTAAACCCTTGTCCCCTGCATTGGCAGGCGGATTCTTAACCACTGCGCCACCAGGGAAGCCCCATTTGATCACTCTTGCAGCTAAAATTGCCTGGTCAAAGGATGTGCATTTTTCAAAAAATAAATAAATATTTTAAAAATTTATTGAGCTGCACCGGGTCTTAGTTGTGGCACGCAGGAGCTTTTTGCCGCACGTGGGATCTTTAGTTGCGGCATGTGAACTATTAGTTGTGGCATGTGGACTCTTAGTTGCGGCGTGCACGCGGGATCTAGTTCCCTGACCAGGGATCGAACCCGGGCCCCCTGCGTTGGGAGCGAGGAGTCTGACCCACTGGACCACAATGGAAGTCCCAGGATGTGCATTTTTAATGTTTGATTCTTGATACCTGTTCATATTCCCAGCAGCTGTGTGTTAGTTTTTATGCAAAATGTCCTGGGATCAAAAGTGATTGTGTCTTGTTTGTTTCCTCCTTCAAACACGATCTCCCCTGCTCTGGGAGAATTGATACCTCCTGAGAGGCAGACTTCATTCCTAGGGATCCTTTGTGTCAGCCTCACACTGTCTGCCTCTTCTAGTTCATTCTAGCCAGGCTGGCCACCTCACTGTTCCTCCAACTTGCCAAACACATGCCTGCCTTGGGGCCTTTGCACCTGCTGTTTCCTCTTTCTGGAATCCTTCCCTCAGACAGCCAATTTGAGTTGTTTCCTCAACAACTCGAATTGTATTTCCTGAGAGGTCTTTCTTGGCTGTCCTAGCTAATAAATACCTGCCCACCCTCATCTCTTTATTCTTCTATTTATTCTCATCATAGCACTTTCACTTTTGGAATTTGTCTGTTTTAGGTATTTGTTTACTTGCACAAGGGGTACCGGGGGCACTAAAGGAAGGCAGTGGACTGGCTGAAGGTCAGCCCAGGTCTCTGCACGACAGACGAAGCAGGGCCTCCCCTGTGTCCTTCCCTGCAGTCTCCCGAGAGCCCAGTGCCTGGAAATGAGAATGAGAATGACCATGAGCTGGGACGCAGGTGGGCAGTGACCTGAGAGTGGACACTCTGGCCTCTTGTTCAACAGAACACATGGGGCAGTTTGAGGGGCAGGGAGGGCAACAGGCCTGGTTCCTTCTCCGAATCTCAGTTTCCTCAGCTGTAAAATGGGAATAATGCTTTCTAACTAGCATGTGCGTTGTGAGGAAGAAAGGTGGTGATGTATGTCAGGTGCCCCGTGCCATGTCTGGTACCCAGTAGTGGAAATAGGCAGAGTTTCATCTTGGCTGTTTCCATGTCTGGGGCTCTGTTCTTTGCACCTGCATAGGGTACCTCATGTAATCCTCGTAGCACCTGGATGGTATGTGGTAAGTCCTATAGCACAGCGGCGGTCCCCAGCCTTTTTGGCATCAGGGACCGGTTTCACTGAAGACAGTTTTTCCACGGACAGAGGAGGGGGATGGTTTAGGTGGTAATGTGAGCGATGGTTCAGGTGGTAACGCGAGCAATGGGGAGTGGCAGATGAAGCTTCGCTTGCTCGCCCGCCCACCGCTCACCTCCTGCTGTGCGGCCCGGTTCCTAACAGAATAAACATCCCTATTTTACAACAAGGTGGACTGAGCCCAGAGAGGTCATTGGCCAAGGTCATGGAGGCTGGAGCTAGGATTCCACTGCAGAAACTCACCCCCTTGTATAGCCACTGTGTGGCCCTGCCTGTTTTGTTTGTTTGTTTTATTTTCAATTTTTAATTTTAATTTTTAAATTTTTATTAATTAGTTTACTTTTATTTTTATTTATTTATTTATTTAAACAATTTTTATTGAAGTATAGTTGATTTCCAATGTTGTGTCAACTTCTGCTGTACAGCAAAGAGATTCAGTTATACCTATGTATACATTCTTTTTTTTTAATATTCTTTTTCATTATGGTTTATCATAGGATATTGAATATAGTTCCCTGTGCTATACAGTAGGACCTTGTTGTTTATCTATTCTATATATAATAGCTTACATCTGCTAACCCCAAGCTCCCAATCCATCCCTCCTCCAATCTCCTCCCCCTTGGCAGCCACCAGTCTGTTCTCTATGTCCGTGATTCTGTTTCCATTTCATAAATGGGTTCATTTGTGTCATATTTTAGATTCCACATATAAGTGATACCATATGGTATTTGTCTTTCTTCTTCTGACTTTATTCACTTAGTATGATAATCTCTAGTTGCATCCACGTTGCTGCAAATGGCATTATTTTGTTCTTTTTTACAGCCGAGTAGTATTCCATCGTATATATGTACCACATCTTTATCCATTCATCTGTTGGTGGACCTTTAGGTTGTTTCCATATCTTGGCTATTGTAAATAGTGCTGCTATGAACATAGGGGTGCATGTTTCTTTTTTAATTATAGTTTTGTCTGGATATATGCCCAGGAGTGGGATTGCTGGATCATACGTTAATTCTATTTTTAGTTTTTTGAGGAACCTCCATACTGTTTTCCACAGTGGCTGCACCAATCTACATTCCCACCAACAGTGTAGGAGGGTTCCCTTTTCTCCACACCCTCTCCAGCATTTGTTATTTGTAGGCTTTTTAATGATGGCCATTCTGACCAGTGTGAGGTGGTGCCTCATTGTAGTTTTGATTTGCATTTCTCTAATAATTAGTGATGTTGATCATCTTTTCATGTGCCTGTTGGCCATCTGTATTTCTTCTTTGGAGAAATGTGTATTTAGGTCTTTTGCCGATTTTTTTTAATCGGGTTGTCTGTTTTTTTGTTGTTGAGTTGTATGAACCGTGTGTATATTTTGGAAATTAAGCCCTGTTGGTCGCATCATTTGCAAATATCTTCTCCCATTCTGTAGGTTGTCTTTTTGTTTTGTTTATGGTTTCCTTTGCTGTGCAAAAGCTTGTAAGTTTGATTAGGTGCCATTTGTTTATCTTTGTTTTTATTTCTACAGCCCTGTCTGTTAAGTGGTGGGGATGTCTTAGCAGAGGTGGGATCTGGTCTGGCTCCCAAAATTCTGGGAGACCTTGGGCAAGGTGCATCTTCTCCAAAGACCTCAGTTTCCCTATCTGCCCACATTTGTCAGTGATTCTCGTGGGGGAAAGTAGGGTTGAGTCTTTGGGAAGCTTCTGGCAGATGGGGCACTGCAGCCGCAAGTGTGGGATAAAGGAAAAGCAGAGGAGGGAAAAGGAAACACTTAGGGGACGGTCGAGGATCAGGGTCCAACTCCTGCACTCGCCACGAGGACACTGCCCTGCCCTCCACTCTCCAGCTCCCTGTCAGCCGTGGTCCCTCCAGGGAAAATGCCACCATGTCCTGCCTGTGGCTGGGCCACAGGTGGAGATGGCCCAGAGCCATGGGCAGGCCACACACGGATTCAGGAATTGGAATGGTTTTGTCACATTAGCAGGAATGATGCAAAGTAAATTTAATTAGAAATAAATGTCAATTCCAGCACTTGGGTCCCCAAAGCAAGCGGCATGTGGCCAGAGTCAGAGGCTATGGCTTAGCACTGTCCCTGGTGGTCAGGAGCTCAGTCCCTGTGTGGTATAGACAAGCAAATGTGCCCCAGGCCTTATTACTTAAGGCATAGAGCCTGGAAGGAGGAAGGTGGCTGCTGCCTTCACCCTTGTGCTCTGCGGAATCCCTTAAATGCTGCAGCTGGGACCCTCGGGACAAGGACACGTGCAGGCTGGGGGTGTCCGGTGGGGCAGCCGGGCAGCAGAGACATCACTTCGTGGGGAACAGTTGGACGAGGTGGGCCACTCAGCTTAGAGAGGCGAACCCAGGGTCCCAGTCACTGCCTGCTCCAGTGTCTGTAGGGCTTTCCTGAAATGAAGGGGGGTGGGGGGCTGGGGAGCAGGTAGGTCTGTGGGTCAGAGCGCAGGGTCAGGGCCCTCTGTGTGTGTGACACTGAGGGAGGCTGGTAGCTCTGTCTGAGAAGTGCTTTTGCCCAGTCCCAGTTTCTGGGGAAGAGATGGGCTATCTTCAGAGATATGTTTTCCTTTCATCCATCTGTCCATCTGTCCGTCCATCCATCCATCCATCCATCCATCCATCCACCCATCCATCCATCCACCCATCCATCCATCCATCCATCCACCCATCCATCCATCCATCCATCCATCTGTCCATCCATCCATCCATCCATCCATCCATCCATCCATCTATCCATTCATCCATCCATCCACCCATCCATCCATCCAATATTTATCGATCCTCCTTCCATGAGGCTGGCTACAGCAATGGAAACAGGCTCCGTTTCTACCCTTGCGAAGCTCACAGTCTGGAGTGAAGACTAAACAGGCAACAACACCTAGAGGGGTGAGAGTCAGGAGAGAGAGTGGGTGCTCTGACCCTGGAGGTGTGAAGGAGGGTGGAGAGACCGTTTGCTGGGGAGGGATTTAGCTGTCACATGGGAGGTGGGGTAGGATGACCCTGGGGTCTGTCAGTGGGAATGCGCAGGTTGCCGCAGTTGCCCTGATCTCAGGCTGTTGTTGGCGGTGCAGACCGCGAGTCCTAGCCCCCGAGGCCATGGAAGCATCTCTTCTAGGGAGCTGGATGGGTCTTTGAACATCCCTGCTGGGATGCACGGAGGAGGGGAAGGCAGCGTGTGAGCAGGTCTTGGACCACCCAATTCCCTCCACCAAAGCGACCTGAGCTTTCTCGTGCCTTGGATGTTGAGGTCAGGGTTTCGTGCTTACACGAGCTGGACCCCACGTCTCTCTAGGGTCCTCTGTGGATGTGGTCTTCCCAGCACCCACTTTGCCTTCTGGGGGAACATTTATTATCTCTGGGGTGTATGGGTTGCTGGGGGAGTGGGTTGTCACTCCAGGCGGCAGACTTGAGCTATGACTCAGACCTGGCCATTCAGAGAAGAGCATGTCCTGACCGCACTGAATGTGGCTCAGGGATAGTCACATGACATTAGACACGTGAGGTCACATGACAGGCCAGTCAGCACCAGTGCTGAGATTGGCTCCATCAGGGGGCCACCTTCTAGGGACTTGGGGCTGCTGGCCGGCATCTTGCCGCCGCAGGAGAGATCCTGCCTGAGGGTGAGCTGCAGAGATCAAAACAGTGCTGAAAGAGGCAAAGAGATAGTCCTGAGGACACCTTTGGAAGATGTCCAGCCTTGCCTGAGTCCGAATCCATCACTAAGCTTTTCATTTACGTGCGCCAATATTCCCTGCTTCTCCATTTCTCATTTATTTTTCCAGCTTTATTGAGGTATAATTGGCAAATAAAATTGTGAGATACTTAAAGTGTACATCATGATGATTTGCTGTACGTATACATGGTGCCTCCCATCTGGTTGATTTACACATGGTCACCTCACATGTGTATGTTTGTGTTCTGTGTGTGTGTGGTGAGAACATTTAAATTCTACCGTGTTAGCAAATTTTAATTATACAACACAGTGCTGTCGACGTAGGCACTATGTTATACATTAGGTTCTTATTGACCTTATCGCTAAAGGTTTGTACCCTTTAACCAAGCTCTCCCTAATCCCCCCATGCCCAGCCCCAGGCAACCACTTGTCTACTCTCTGATTCTACAAGTTTGACTTCTTTTTTTAAAGATTCCCCATATAAGTGAGATCATACAACATTTGTCTTTCTCTGTCTGGCCTATTTCACTTAACATAATGCCTTTAAGGTCCATCCATGGTGTTGCAAATGGTAGGATTTCCTTCATTATAATGACTGAGTAATATTCCATTGTATGTACATACACCGCGTCTTCTTTATCCGTTCATCCATCGATGGACACTTGCGTTGTTTCCATATATTGGCTATTGTAAATAATGCTGCTGTGAACATGGAGTGAAGCTATCTCTTTGAGATCCTGTTTTCATGTCCTTTGGATAAATACCCAAGAGTGGGATTGCTGAGTTGTATGGTAGCTCTAATTCTGATTTTCTGAGGGACTTCCTTACTGTTTTCCATAGTGGCTGCACCAGTTTACATTCCCACCAACAGTACACAAGGGTTCCTATTTCTCCATTTTTTTAAAAGCCAGTTTGCATTGGCTGCCCTTTGCACCTGAAGTAATCCTGCCCAATATACCTTCTGGCATTGTACTTGTAGAGAAACCAGGAAGGGAGACCCAGAGAGGGAGACCTTGCCTAAAGTCACCCAGTGAGCTGGTAACTGACATGGGAGCTGACCCAAGGCCCTGCCTCTCCGAGCCTCTTTGCCCTGCTAAGAATGGCCTCTGGGAGGGTAAGCTGGTAGGGGGCTGGGAGCCCCCAGAATCAGGCAAGGTGGGTGGGCCAGTTCTTTTGCCTCCCAGCAGGGGCCCATCTCTGTACTGGGGACCCTGGGGCAGTACGTGAAGCTCGAGCTGGGGAGGGTTGCTGTGCTATTGCTGAGGACCAGCACAGGAGGAATTCAGCTCAGGGGCAAAGGAATAGCTTCCCACAAACACAGAACCAGATTCCACATCGGAAGAGCCTCAGTCTCAACTCATGCCTGAAGCTCAAACAAGCTTCTGTGTAGCCCAGAGTTTCTGGGGTCCCTCGGCCTTGACGGTTGATGGGCCAGGAGGAAAATGACAGCATTTTTCATCTTTTGTTTTGTTTTATGTTTTGGGGATTCTTTAATGGTTTCACTTGAAAAATAAATAGGAGTTCAACCACTAAAAAAGTTTGAAAGACGCTGAACTCATGTCCACAGCCGTTTTACAGATGGAAAAACAGGCTCCAAGCAGAGTCAGAACTTTGCCAGGGACCTTCAGGGGGGCGGCCCTGGCCCGGGACTCTGGTTTTCTGCCGCCCCACCCCCAACCTTGGGCCATAGGCTTGCTGTGTGACGACTGGCAGGCTCCATGCCCTCTCTGAGCCTCCGTGGGATCAGGTGGTCTCTGGGAGCTCTCCAGCCTCGTCCTCTGCACCCCCAGCCACCTCCAGGGTTCTCCGGTCCTCACGGCTACCTTCAGTGAAACAAAAAGTCATTTCTGCCTTTACAGAAAGGACGGATGAATCAGAGGGTTGATCAGTGAAGGGACTAATGCAGCGCCCCAGCCAACTTCGTCACTGCTGTGTGCCTTGAATGAAATTCCTCTTCCGTATGTGCCTTTCAGAAAAAGAAAAAAACAGAAGAACATAGGGTAAAGAATTCAGAGAGATGAATTGACCCTGATAATATCAAAGAGTTAATTTCTGAGCTCATTCCTGAGCTGTCAGGGATCTGGAAGACTTTCTGTAAGCCATAAATAATGCATTTTAATAACGGGGACTTTGATTCCTCTCTGGGGGCTGAAACTGTATTGTGATTCGGGTGGCAGCTTGTCAGGGCGCCGGCACAGGGTTTCTCCAGCGCTTCTTAAGGGATTACATATTTTGGGTATGTTCAGGTCTTCATGGTCTACTGGAAACCCATCCTGCTGAAATGCCTTTGACCCAAGGAAATGGACTTTTAGTGGAAAACATTTTTTTCCAACTCTCAAGTTCATTGTTTAGCAGTTTCACCCTGCATTTGGTTGAAAGTTTTGATTAATTATTTTCCCCATTCCCTTGACCTTACAGCAGCTGCAGGATGCAAAGGCGACTCTAGTCTCCCACCTCACTGGGACCCATGTCTAAGGCTACTGTGGGTAGTGGAATTTCAGCAACTCAGGGAGTAAGAAACCCTGCCTTGGACAACCTTCAGGGCTGAGATCTGTCCAGACCAGGTTCAATCTGAAATGTATCTTCAAAGATCTGGGCTCTAGTCTTTGCCATGGATGTGCTGTGTGATCCTGAGCAAGTCACTTAATGTCTCTGGGCCATGTCTCCTCCTCTGTGGAATAATAACTTTAAGCCCAGTGATTCTGTGGTTTGGTGTTCTGTGAGTTCTGGAGAAGAGCTGTTTCCTCTCCTATGAAGGGATAATGACACCTCCATGCAAGAGGCACTTGGTTCCTTTTCAAGGAGCTGAAGACAGAGCTACAGACACAGAGCTTATAGCTACCCTAAAAACTGTCAGGCTTTAATGCTCCATTCCAACCTTTGTATATTTTTTAATTCTGTAAAGGATGAGAGAGAAAAATATAGATAACCATGATAGGTACTGCCATTTACCTAACCAATAGCCATATCCCCCTTTTCTCAATAATAGGAATGTGATTTTGTTCAGAGCAGCACTATGCCAAGGCAAAGAACTACTTTTCTCGGTTTCCCTTGCAGCTAGGAGTGGTCATGGGAAACAGTCCTAGCCAGTGGGTTCTAAGCAGGTGCTGTTGGGAGGGACTTCTGGGAAACTCATTTTGCTGCTCATCCTCTGGCAATTCTTTTCCTTTCTGCTTGGGATTTGGATGTAATGGCTGGAACTCTACAGCTACCTTGTGAGCATGAGGACAAGGGGCATACCTGAAGGAAGGTAGAGGATAGTGTGGAGTAGCTGCCTAGGCCTAGTCTATATACCTCCTGGTTTTTAGTTATAAGAGAGAAAAACAAATCAGCATCATGTTTTAAGCCACAGTTATTTAGATTTTCTATCAAGTGCAGCCCCACAAACAAAAGCAATGACAACCAGGAACTTCCAGGCAAGGCAAAATGAAAACCTTTCTAGAGATCAAGTCTGGGAAGAACGTAAGAATGCAGCTGTATGGGCCACAGAATTCTACACAGTTTTAGAAGCTGACCTTAAAATTTGGCTTGAGCTTCCTAGTAGCCAAGTAAAGGAGGAAACACTGCCACTGACATGATTCTCATTATTCTCTGGCAGCCTCTGTGAGTTACCCCCTCTCCTGTGTCTTGAACCCCTCTTTCTCTGCTGGCTCACTTCCTTCCCTGGCAGGCTGTTTCTTTTCTCCCTTTCTCCACACTTCCTGAATGAGTCCTCTACACCCCAGTCTCTGCTCCCCATCCTCCACTTTCTGGATTCATGGCCAAAAAAGACTGTTGCAGACCTCTCACACTTGATCCTCATTCATTCATTCATTCTACAGATTTTCATTGACCACTTACTGTAGCCCAAGGGTAACCGCGGTGAAGAGAATCTCAGACCCTAATCCCCGCCCCTGCTTCAAGCTGATGGACACAGCAGCACTTAAAGTCTGTGCACATGTCTGGTGTCCTGCACGTGCCCGCGGAGGAGGATGACAGCACAGGGTGAGGGTGCAGAGCACGGCGGGAAGGACCAGATCATATAAATATAAGGTAGCCAGGGAAGACCTCACCCAAGGAGGGGAGGGAATGATCTCCAGGAAATGTGTTCTGTTAGTGAGCACAGCAAGTGCAAAGGCCCAGAGGCAGAGATACGTTTGGCTTGTTTGAGGACCAACACAGAGGCAGAGTGGCTGAAGTTCAAGAGGGAGAGAGTAGTTGGAGATGAGGTTGGAGTGGGGGGGGGGGTGTCTCTGGAACATCAGAGGTGGCTGTGGGCCAAGGGAGGGTGTGGAGCAGGGGAGGGCTGTGACCTGGCTTAGGCTTTGTCAGGCACCCAGCCTCCTCCTGGAAACCCTCTTTGCATTTTCCTCCTGCCTTTCCTCTGACCCCTCTCTGTTCCCTCTAGGCTGGTTTCCTTCCTCTCTCAGGTGTTGAGGTTCCAAGGGCTCTGTCCTCGGTTCTCCTCTGCCTCTGACTCCTTCCCCTTGCGTCACCTCAAGACTGCCTGCTTCTCCCTTCCTCCCTCTCCATCGTCTCACCTCCTGTCACCCTGTCACTCCCCGGCTCTCACACTCTCAGCTCTCAGTCAGCCTCCTCCCTGGCCTCCCTGCCTCCAGTCTCTCCCTGCCAGCCTGTCCATACCCACAGTTCACCCTGTAACTCAAAACCAACTGTTCCTTTAAAAACGCTGCAATGTTCCGCCTCCCCTGCCCCCCACGACCTTCCTGCAGGTGGAGACCAAACTCCAGCACTTGTCCCTGGGTGCCAACCCGACCCTCGACCCTTGTCAGCTCCAGTATCAGCTATAGCCACCCCCCCAGGGGATTC
Organism: Balaenoptera acutorostrata; assembly: GCF_949987535.1. NCBI lineage: Eukaryota > Metazoa > Chordata > Mammalia > Artiodactyla > Balaenopteridae > Balaenoptera > Balaenoptera acutorostrata. The sequence goes on from NC_080073.1 coordinate 3,074,859, forward strand.
TCTCACTTCCCTGCAGGGGGCATCCCCTCCCACACCTCTGCACCCTCACACACCTCGTCCTCTCTGCTCGGAATGTACCTGGGCCTCCTGCTGACCTGAAAACTCTGACTCACTCTTGAATGAGAGTCAATCAGGATGATTCTGACTGCATGAAAGCTATCCATCAGGGACATTTATTTTTACCTTACAGAGAGTCTGGAGGTGAGGGAGGCAGTGTGTATGTTCAGGGGTTCGACACAGACATCAGGGTCCTAGTTCTTGCCATCCTTCCAAATGGACTCCTCTGCGTGTTCACTTTCCCTTCAGGGTTGTGCCTCATGGTCCCAACATGGCTGCCAAAACACCAGCCAGGCACCGTAGACCCAAAGCAGGAAGTGAGAGAGCAGGGTACCAAGGGACGTTCTCCTCATGTGCTAGTCCCTTATCAGGGAGGAAACATTTTCCCAGAAGCCTCCAGCGGACTTCTCCTGGTGTCACATGGTCACCCCTTGGCCAGTCACAGGCAAATGATGATAAGAATGTCATGATTAGCATGGAGCAATCATCCTTTGTTCTCTGGGTCGAGTGTGATTTAGCCCCACTGAGAAATGAGGATCTTGGTACTAAACAGAGAGGAGGAATGACTGTTGTGTGGACACCCAGCCAAATCTGCCTTGTGAAGTCTGCTCAGATGCCCCCTCCCCTGTCACATTTCTTCCCCCAACCCCCCAGCCTTGGAGTTGGAGAGAGCCTAAACTCCGGACCATGTTCCAGTGACTACTGGCCCTGGATTCAGTATTTCCTAGCCCTTGTCTCACGCATCGATTTCTATAAGCTCTATTTCTATAAGCCCTGTCACCCCCATTTTACAGAAGAGGAAGCTGAGGCTCGGAGCTGGAAAGGGCAGGTAGGCATTGAGGGTCAGAGGAGAGGAAGGACTGACCTGAGATCTCCCATCAAATTTCTACTGGAGATAGGCTGGACAGTGGAGCTTCCTGCAGTGATGGAGCTGTTACATGTCTGCACTGTCCAATATGGTAGCCACTAGCCACATGGCTGCAGAGAGCTTGAATTAGGGCTAGTGTGACAGAAGACAGAATTTTTTATTGAAACAGACATGTGGCTAGCGACTGCTCTATGGGATGGTGCGGTGCTGGAACCAGGCCTGGAACTTCAGTGCAGCTGCAGACAGGAGGTAGGCGGGCCACAGACAGACAGATGGCCTCAAAACGTGTGAACTGGAGTTCGCCACATCCTGGCCCTCGCTGGGGGCTCCAGTTGAGAATGTGTCACTAGAAATGCAATTATAGTCTTGGAAAGGGCTTGGCAGGGTGAGGAAATCATTCACCCACCCTAATAAGCTCTGGAAATCATTTACCCTGAGGCGAGTGAGAAACAAGGCCCTGAATTTGTTCTGCTCAGAGCGTTGCCTGTGGAGTCCAGTCCGCCCCACGAGTGGCAGGCAGTGGGTTCCAGTCTCCCACCTAAGATGCAGACTTGTTCATCTGGACCTGAGCGCCAGGAGTTGGGGGGGGGGGTGTGGAGGTCTAGAGACGCCATCCAGGCAGCCCCTTTTATCATTGCAAGGGAAACTGAGGCCCAGACAGGGGTACGCTCGTGATGGAGTTGGTGGTACCTTACCCATCTGTCATAGGACTGGGCACTTGCCAAGGTCCTCACTGCGGCCACCTCAGCATCCACCCCTCCCTCCTTCCCACTAAGCAGTGGTCATGAGGTGTGGGAGGTCACCGTCTCCACCTTAGCTCGACCATGGACACTCCAAGCCAGTAGGCACAATCCCATCTCTTTTACCATAGTGATGGACCACTAATGGGTGCCTAAACCAACCAGTGAACAGGAACAATTCACCCTGAGGGCAAAGCCAGCATCCAAAGGACTGTGGAGAAGAAAGAGTCACAGAGAAACAAAGCTGGAGCCTTGATCAAGCCATGCTTGAAGTCATCTGTTTTTGGAGTTTTCCATTACGTGATCTAGTAAACCCGCCTTATAGGTTAGACGAGTTAAAATTGGGTTTTCAGTTACTTGCCACCAAAAGCATCCTTCCTGACACAACATCTGACATCCGTTCTGTCATCACTCCACAAATTCTCCTGAAGTAGTAGTGAGTAATCCCAAACTATAGGTGAAGAGGTCTGGAAAGTGACAGGTGCTTGTCCCAGGTTACTCAGTCCATGGGGTAGTGGACCTGAAAGACAGCAACTGTGTGGTGTCCTGTTCTTTCATTTAATTCTCACAACATGTCGGTGCATTAGGGATTAGTGCCCTATTTTACAGACAGGAATATTGAGACTCAGAGACAGAAAGGGACTTGCCTACTTCTCATGATGACATGATGATACCTGAGGAGAGCTGGGACAACATATCAGTTATTCCAAGCCCCGGTTTAGAGATGTTATGTGAAGCGCTCTGATGACACTTTTTTCTTTTTTTGCGTGAGAATGCCCTAACTGTCTTCGCGTGGCTACTTTGGTATTGTGTGTTCCTTCTCTCCATCTTGGAGAAGTTGTATCTAAGGAGTTGGATGGATGTTTTTTAGTTGGGAGCTGCACTGAGGTGGCCGTCTGGATCAGTGAGTGCCTTTCCATCTTTGCCAAGATTTGGATACTGCAAAAACCTGTGTTTGTGGAAGATTCTGTCTAAGCTGTTTTATTCAAGGAACTACTACCATGAACCTACACTCTGTTGCTCACACTGTGGTCTTAGTAGATAATATGGGTAGTACTGAAGCAGCTGTTGTCTCTTACTTCTGTTCTCTAGCCTGTTATGTAAATTCCTGTGATATGTTAAAGTAATAAGTGATACCACAAAAAGAAATTCCATTTAGTTACAGGCCAATTTGGGACTCACTTATTGTTTAAATGTCAAATTGGAGAAAGGGAAGCTTTTCGTGGGTTTTGTATACTTGCTTGAGGGGAAGAATGTGTGTTAGTGTAACATTTTCGATTATTTGACTGTAATATCTTAATTTCATTAAAACCTAATTTTGTTGTGGTGTTAAAAAAAAAAAAACACCCCAGATTTAAGTTAGCAACTTAAATCTGCACCCATTTACTCTTGCTCTCAAGTCTGTGGTCAGCTGGTTGGTTCTCATTTAGACCAGGCTCCACTCTGGGTGACTTGAGAGAAGGGAGTTTACTGAAGGGCCAGTGAAGCTCACAGAATCACTGGAGTCAGGAGGACCTAGTTTGGAACATGGGCCAGAATATCCAGGAAAGTTGATGGTGCTCAAACTCCACTCCTTAACTGACACCACCTCTGAGGGAATTTCTCAGAGTTGCTCATATTAGTGGACACTGTGAGACACATAGGACTGGATTCTGCTCTGCTGCCCATGGTGGTGAAATCCAAAGGCACCTGTGCCGGTATCAGTCAGCTGTTGCAGTGTAACAAAACGACCCCAAACTCAGCTTCTTCAAACATAATTGTTATTGCTCTCGAGTCTCTGGTTCAGCTGGGCAGTTCTGACATACTCACATTTTGGAATAATCATATAGCTGTTAAAATGAATGAACTTGAACGACAGATGTCAACATGGATAAATATAATGTTAAGCCAGAGAAGCAAGTACAGAAAGGATACTTACAATGATACATTTGTATAAAATGCAAGAACAGTGTTTATAAAAAGGGAGGTATCTGGAGGGCTCTCTGGAGAGCTGGCAGAGACCGTGTTGTCACCTGACCGCTTGCCTGCCAGCTCCTCCTTGTTCAGTCTTCGTCAGCCTGTGGGGCTGCCCTGGGCAGGAGAGGGGGAAGCTGGTGGTGAGAGGTGGGCATCCCCTTCTGCCTAAGGGGACCTCCAGAATGGGGAAGGGGGGCTCTGAAGGACATCTGGGAGCATTAGGGGAGAGCCTGGACACTGCTTGCCCCAAATGACAGCCCTGCGCTCCCTGACACCCAGCTCCCCTCCCCGTGTTGCCCCTCTCCTCCCAAAGCCTTCTCCACCTGCCTTGCCGTCTGACTCAGTACCGCCCTCTTCTGGGCTATTCTAGAGCTCTTTGTCCTCTCTTCCTCTCTTAGGGTCCCCAGAACTTTCCGCTGTTCTGTGTGCGTCAAATCTACTGTAAACAGGATCTGGAAGGATGGAGGGGCTGAGAGATGGTCTGGAAAGAGAGGACAGATGGAAGGAGGGAAGGAAGGAGGGAGGGGAAGGAGGGAGAAAGGAGGGGCGGGAGGGAGGGAAGGGCTGAAGGGCTGAAACCTCCCGGCCACATGTGCTCCCTGCAGCATCCCAGCCCAGAGGAGGCCTGCCTAATCTTGCTGACTGGCTGGCTGTGGGATTTCTTAGGGAAAATGGTGATAATGAGTGTCCCCCAAGTTTTCTCCACGTTGACACCGAATGTCCTTTGACTTGGTGTCTTCTGACACTATGGAGAGTGAAGGACACTCCTCCCTGGGGGCGCCCCCCACCCACGCTCCCAGCAGCTTCCTTCTCCGTCACCCGTCTCCTTCCTCTTGGCTCAGATGTGCTCAGACCGCTGTTGTCTGTGGCCAGCAGGTCCCTCTGCCCTTGTCTCCACCTGTGTTCCTGCTGTCAGCCTCCCTGCTTCCTGCAGGCAGAGCCTGAGGCGAGGGGATTGGGTGCCTGGGGTTTCTTGAGAGAGCTCTCAGGGGAACCTGGGAGGGAGAGGAGCAGGGTCAGACGGCGGAAGAGACAGAGCAAGGATGCGTCTCAGGAGAGGTGTGGCCTCAGCCTGACCCATGGAGAGCTCTGCAGAGGAGAGGGTGCTGAGGAGCTGCCCCCTTGGGGGGAATGCACCTCGTAAGGTCCATCACTGGTCAGTCACCGCTCCTGAGGGCGCGTGTGGGATGGGCAGAAATCTCCCTGGTATTTATTTCCAGATTCTTCGGGTACTTTCTCAGTAAAGGCATGGCTATGAGCTGTTAGTAGGGCCCTCGCAGTAGCTGGGGCATGGGTGCCGCCCGGTCAGGGGATCTGGGCACCAGCAGCGCCCACGACCTCACCAGCCTGGCTGCACCTGCTCCCTGGCACCCGGGCTGTGCAGCAGGTGGAGCGCTGCCCCGACTTCTGCCTCCTCTGGGCACTGCTGGGCCACTACTTCTGCTGGAGGCTCCAGCAGAAGGAGCGCCTTGGTCTGGATGAGAGGCTCTCAGTGTGAGCCCATTGAGGGGATTTTAACAGTTGGGAGATATCACACACTGCCCTGGATTTCTGGCCTCTCTTGGAATCGGGGAGATCCAGCCCCTTGGGTCCACACTCCTGCAGGGCCGTAGGTCAGCTGGTGCTGGGCACGGAGCCGCCGGATCTGGGTCACTGGCCCCCCGCCCCGCACAGCCCCCTGGCCCACTCCCCTCATTTATGGCGGCTGCTGGGCCCCTGTGGGCCTCTGAGGTTTGCACTCATGGCCTAACTGACCCCGCTGGCCTCTGAGCTCAGACATTCTGTGTCTCTGTGTTTTCAGTGACGTTCTCCTTACTGAGAGCCTATGGTGTGTGGCACTGCAGCTACTTTATGTCCAAAGGTGACAAGCAATTTTCAGTCTCTTACCCAAAAAAAAAAAAAGAAAAAGAAAAAGCTTTCACTCTGCTGGGGACGAGCACAGGACTAGATGGGGAGGGACACAGAACCTGGCTTGAGCAGGGCCACAGTGAGGCTGGCTTGGGAAGGGGTATGTGAGTGCCTGTTGAAGGCCTGGTGGGCACACGTGTCTGTGGGTGTGTGTTTGTCAGCGGGCAGGACTGGGTAGGAGCCCAGGAAGGAGGATGCTGTGTCGTCCAGGTGGGAGGTGATGGTGGCTTTAACTCCAGTGGTTGCCATGGCAACAGAGAGACCAAGAGGGCTTGGCGGTGGTTGGATGGGGGGCCAGAGGAGGTGGGCAGGACAGGATGGCTTCCAGGTGTTGGCCGGTGTCCCAGGCTGACTCACAGATAAGCAGGTGAGGGTTCTAGAGGGAGCAGGCCTCGCCCCAACTGCCCTCTTGGCCGGTTGGCCATGTCCAGCCCCGCAGGGAGAGAGCTCGCTGACCTAGACCAGGCAGCCGGGTGGCGAGCCCTTGCTGTGCTGGACGGGGTGTGAACAGCCCACTTCTGGGGCGCAGAGGTGCTGAGGCCTGTCTGGGGTCATGCAGTCAGGCTCAGAGTCTGAGCCCTACTGCTACCCTCTGTGCTGTCTCCCCCGGCCCAAGAGCCCCGGGATCCTGGGGGGTCAGGAGCCAGGCCCTTCCCTCTGCCCTCGAGGCCCTGGTGGTCCCCGGGCTAAGATACCTGTGCGCCCTCCCCGCAGCCCGGCCGTCACCCTCCCGAGCCGGCGTCTCGGATCCGCCTCCAGGAGATGAGCTCAGGGGCTATTCCTGCCCAGTGACGTCACCTGGCCCGGGGCTGTCCCCTGGGGCTGGGGACCACAGCCCTCAGACACCCCCTAGCCGCTCCCCATCACACTCACACACTCCCACACCTGTGCTTTCCCCCCTCGACATACCCTGTACTCACTGTCCTGCCCCGCTGGCCACAGAGCACGCTCTCCCCAGTCTCACACACATGCACCCCCAACACGCACTCCCACGCGCGCACGTGCCCTGCTGCACGCTCTCCCTCAGGTCCATGTTCTCACGTGCCAGGGGCCACGCTGGAGTCACACACACCACGCTCGCTTCTACCCCTCCCCGCCCCCGACGTGCACCCTCCCCATCCCTGATCCGCGAGCCCACCCATGAGTCCACGGCCCCGAGTGCAGATCGCCACGTGCACCCTCGTCCCCAGGTTCACACCTTCAAACCCGTAGGTTCCCCGTGACCACCCCTGGTACCTCTGAGACAACGAGAGCGACCCGAGGGGGCCCTGTCATCTCCCATCTCCGCAGGGAGGAGGAGGCCTGTGACGCAGAGCATGGGGCCAGCCCACAGGAGCAGACATGGGGAAGCCAACCCCAAGCCTGTGGAAGGGATAGCTTTGTCTGGGTTGAAGCTGGCCAAGGGTGGGAGTGAGCGCCCCATCACAGGAGGTGTGCAAACATGGGCTAAACTACTCCTGATGGAGAAGGCGTGGACGGGCCTCAACCCAGAGACCCTGGGAGGCGGAGGGGATGGAGGAGCTGGGTCGGGCAGCGGGCTCTGGGGTGATGAAGGGGCCGGCCGGGGCAGGAAGGGGGCAGGAGGGGGCTGGAGGGGCAGGTAAGGGTGGGGCCGGCTGGCCCAGAGGGTGAGGGCTGTCTCGCCATGGCCACCATAACTCAGCTGGGGTGGACAGTTTCCTTTCTCCTGCCTGATTTACTGCCTGCTTCGGAGGGGTGAGGCCCATTCTTTGAACTTCAAAGGGAGCAGTGAGGGAAGCCGGGGCAGTGGTGACAGCCCATTGAGCCCGGGGGCCTGTCCGCAGTCGACCAGGAGGCTCCCGGGCCTGAGTCTGCCGGCCACTCACCAGGGCTTGCTAAGCCGCAGCCTCTTGGCCTGTGAATGTGGTCCCAGAGAGGAGGAAGAAAGGTCTAGTCCTGCACGTGTTTTCAGTGCCGAGGGCTGTGACACCGGGGTCACGGGGGTCCGTTCCACAGGGGTCCTTTCCAGCGTCTCAGGCCTGGAAGGTCTGTCCAGGACCGAGAGGGGAACTGTCCCTTCTTAGGTTTTTAGCCCACTGCTCTGTTGTCATCTTTACAAAGACAGAAACGAGGAGAGACATTCTTAGGTTTTCCTTTCCGCATTTTCAGGTGGGTAAATCAAGGCCCAGAGACATTAGCTCTGCCTTCCAGCCACACAGGAAGGCCTCTGGCCCCAGTCCCTGGTCTCTCCCACACACTGCCCCACGGCTTGTGCACCTGGGTCCAGAGTCAGGCAGCATTTGTCTGTTGGGTTTTTCATCCCTTTTGCTGAAGGCCTGGCTGGCCTGGGCTCTGCCGCAGTGACTGTGTAATGTCTTGGCTGCCGGCAGCTGGGCTGCCGGGGCCTGTAGGCGAGCTCAGTGCTTCCCCCTCACAGTGCACACAGGAGGTGAGCGGCAATGCAGGAAACGTCACAGGGAGGCAGTGGGCACGGGAACAGCTTGGCAGAGGGACCTGGATTTGAGTCCTGCTTCCAGCACTTCCTAGCTAAGTGACCTTGGGAAAGTTACTTAGCCTCTCGGGCCCCTGCTTCTGTGGGCTCCTCTTCCCTGGAGGCCTCACATCAGTGTGGTTGTGGGGAGGTCGGGGCTTAGTGTGGGAAAGTGCCTGGCATGTAGCTGGTGCTTCGTGATCCAGGGCAGTCACGGCCCCAAGAGGCACCGCTGAGGGGAGTGCCAGGCATCGAGAGAACCTCCTGGAAGGCCAGGGAGTTAAGGGTCTGGACAGGAGGTCTAAAGATGGGGGGAGGGGAGTATGGGAAAGAGCGAGGGGCACCTGGGAAGACTGCAGCTAGTGTGGGAAGGGCCATAGGGGTTCCTGGGGGCTGGCAAAGGGCCGAGGAAGTGGCCTCAGGTGCCCAGGCCACACCATGGCGTGTGGGGAGCCATGCGGGGTCTTGAGCAAGGGGGCACCTGTCTCTCTGTGACGTCAGTTGTGACATAAAAGAATGCACTTACCCTCGTGCCCCTCCTGTTGAGGTGGATACACATACTGTCCTCAAAGTTCCTATCCTGGGGCCGTGGAGAGAGCAGGGCCACTGCAGCCTGGGTCTGGGTCCTTGGACTCAAATCCCTGCCTGCTATCTGGCCTGACCCTGGGTGTCAAGCACTTCCTGAAGACCTGCTGGGGTGAAATGAGCCAGGCCTTTGGGTTCAAGTGAGCAGGGCCCAGACCCCAGCTCCACCCTATGTGGCCATGGCAGGATTCCTCGACACCTTGAGCCTGGTTTCCTCATCTGTGCAACTCAGGGATGAAGCTTCTAGAAGTTTAGAAGTTCCCTTTCAGTGTAGGCATGTTCGAAGGCAAAAGCGTTTTTTGTAGGGGAGGGAGATGGTGCAGGTCCCTCCTCCCCTGCGGGTGAGCATGCTTCTTGGGCTGGGATCCCATTTGTGTGGCAGGTAGGGGCGGGAGAAGGGGACCCTCCCACACTGTCCTCTGGTGCTGCCCCTGGACAGACACACAGGAAGACAGACGTTTGTCGAGTGCTTACTGTGTGCAGGGGCTTCCCCAGGGCCCCACCGGACAGACACTTCAGGCAGAAATGCGTAACTGGCACCCAGAACGCAGCTGCATGGAGAGAGAGGTTGGTCGTGCAGAGGAAAACCCTCAGCTGGGAATGCGCACTGTCTTTCAGGAATGATTTGGGGGCCATAAATTTTCGGTAGCACGGCAATCTGCAGAGTTTTCATAACGCTGAAGAGTTTAGACTTGTCTCGAGGGGTAACAATTTCACCCAAGTAATACACCAGCTCCAACTATTTGTTATTGCAAAGGTGGATTTTTTTTTCCCCTTAAGGTGGAATCCTCCTCAGATTTCATGCTCTGCTTTAACATGTTTTCTTTCATCCGAAATATGAATTAAAATAGCCCACGAGATGTACAGATGGAGGAGGAAAGAAACGGCAGAACGTGTGCTGAGCGCGTGCTCTGTGTCGGCGCCTGGCCGAGCACACACTTCGGCCGGGCCCCCGGCCTTGACCGTCCCCCCCCGCCTTGGCAGCCCCTCCTGCGCTGGGTGGGGCAGGACGGACCCCCCCCTTTCCGGCTCCGTGGTCCTCACGACCGCTGCCTTAGACGCAGCCACGTGACATACCAGGAAAGGGAGCCTCGGGCATCCAGCAGGCTGCCCAGGGTCTCACAGGTGGGCCTTTGGGAACGAGATTCACACTCAGGGCTGTGTGACTTGAAAGTGTGCTTTGGGGGAGCAGAAATCTCTTTGGGGACAAATCTCTTGAATCCCTGCTTATCTCCAGTGGCCTAGAGAGTGCTCTCTCCGGCTGGAGTGCCTACTTCGAGTGTGGACGAGATTGCAGGGAGGGGATGTTTTACATAGTTGATTCCGGGGTGATTTGACGGCTCCTCGAGCACCCTAGAAGCCCCGTTTCCATGGCGACTGTTGCTGTGCCGCTCACGGGCATTTTGATCCACTCAGTAAAGCAGGCCCTGAAAGGATGCCAAAGAGGACACTTTCTGCTTAGAAGCGGGTCATTTGCATGGCATTTGCATATTTGGGGGGGTGTTCTTCCCAAACTGGGGCCAGCTGACACAGGGAGTGCGTTGTCTGCAGAGCCTGACTTGACAGAATAAAAAGGGTCAGAATTCTGCTCTGTGTTGACAGAGGGGCTGAGGCTGAGCTGGAGAAGGGCAGGCTCGGGGCCCCACTGTGGAGCCCAGGTCCCTACAGGCCGTCCCGTCCTGCAGGGCTGGGTCCACTGGTGGGGGGTTGAGGGGGCACCCCAGGAAGGCAGAGTCCCACTCAGCCAGCCAGAAGGTTCTCTGAGCAGGCCTGTCGAGAGGAAGCCCTTTGCTTTTGCCTTTATTAGAACACTGGGTGCTTTATATGTGTTAGCTCCGTTCTCTAGTGAGTAGGGAGGGTTTATGCTGTTCTCCAGGTGCAGAAAGGGGCCGCCACTTGCTCCACGCCAGGTAAGAGGACCAAGTAGAGATGGGTATGTGAACGCTGGGGGAAGGCAGGATCTGGTGAGCTCAGGAGGCACGCAGAGGGTGTTCCAGGATGGCGACAAAGCCGTGGAGGTGGGTGTATTGGTCAGCTTGGGCTGCGTGACAAATACCACACGTTGGGCAGTCTCAATAACAGACAGTTATTTTCTCACAGTTCCAGAGGCAGGGAGTCCGGGATAAGGTATCCGCAGAGCCGGCCCCTCCTGAGGCCTCCCTTCTTGGCATGTAGACGGCCGTCTTCTCCCTGTGTCCTCACGTGCTCATCCCCCTGGGCTGTCAGTGTCTTCCTCTTTTGTAAGAAGGACACCAGTCAGATTGGAGTAGGGCCCCCCCACATGACCCCATTTTAACTTCATTACCTCTTAAAGAGCCCCATCTCCAAATACAGTCCCATTCTGAGGTCCTGGGGGGTCAGGACTTCAACATGTGAATTTGGGGGGACACAGCTCACCCGCAAATGGTGGAGGTTGTTATGGGGGTGTCCGTGGGCACACTGAGAAGGGAACGAAGAAGTAAGAGGGTGGGTGAGTGAGAGCGTGGCTCGGGGAGCTTTGGATGCCTGGCTGAGGGTCTGTGTGGTGGACACATGCCACAGTCCCCAGAGCAGGGGGCTTCAGGATGCAGTGGACATTTGGAGCCAGCTGGGCTGGTGCGGCTGGGTTGGCCTGGGGGACTGACATCCCTTCCAGCACACAGCTCAGGTGTGAGGTCCTCCTGTGCAGGCCAGCTTTCTGCGGGCTGATGGGCCTTCCAGGGCAGGGAGAGTCCCTTGGTCTTTTAGCCTGGCTTTCCCCCCAAAGGGTGAGCCTCAAGCAAGGGTTTAGGACCTGGTAGTTTATTTTGGGGTGGGATCCCAGGGACCAGGAGTAGAAGACTGGGGTGAGAGATGCAGGGAAGGGGATAGGCCATCCAAGGGGTACGCTGAGCTGCTCTGGGCACCAGGGGCCCATCCTGCTGGGGCCCCTCGGGATTGTGCCTGAGGGTGAAGAGGGGCTCCCGCCACTCATGGTCAGGTCTGCCGTGGTGGGGAGCAGTGCTCCCTGCCCTCCCAGGTTTGCCCTGTGCCAGCGTGGCTCTGGGTTGGCCCTGCCCCACGTGGTAGCTTCAGGAAAGCCCACGAGAGTGAAGCCAGGACAGCATGTGAGGGGCTCCGGTTACACCTTTACGGAGCTGGTGGTCATGCCGCGGCCGGAGCGAACGTGTGGCCAGAGCATGAGGTGGGGGCCGGAGGGTCCGAGGCACCTTCCAAACTGGCAAGAAGGTCTAAGCAATGGAACCACCTGCTTCAGGGAGCCAGAGTCCCTGCCAATGTTCATTTTTTTGGGCAGAGGCTGACGAGTGCATCTCCCGGGCCAGGCTCCGTGCCGTGCCATGTTGGGCACCAGGCGATGATAGGGGCCGTGGGAGACCACCCCGGGGACCCTGCTCCCCTCGGTGAGGAGGGGGCAGAAGTGACGCCTGCCGGAAAAGGCGTCCTCCTCCACGTGGTTCATCTCCACTCACTGGCTGGATGATGCCAGGGCAGCCACCAGGCTGCACCGGTGCTGGTGCCCAAGATGGGTCCCCAAGTGAGTGCATGAAGCTGAGCTCCTTGGCCAATGACAAGAGTGAGAAAAGGCCTTTGTCACGATGAGCCGCTGAAACTTCGGGGCTGTTTGTTACAGCTGTCAGTCTTCCCTGACTAACACGGAGACTGCTTATCGGAAGCGCAGTGTCGCTGTAAAGACCTCAAGGATGCGGCATTGGCTTGGCCGTTGAATGACCGACCGTGTGGAAACTGATCAGAGTCTTTGAAATCTGGCATCCGTGTGACGAAGTGGTGAACCTTTGGGAGCACTGCTGCCCAGGATAACTTGGAAGGCCGAGCACGTGGGCGCTGAGCCTATAGCTCTGGGGGAAGTGATTGAAAAGAATTAACGGATTAGTGTGTCTTGGCCACTATTGGCTGCACTTGGCAAGATGTTACAGGAAAGGAGTTCAGGATAGCAACAGCTGGTTTGAAGCAGAAACAAAAGGGAATAGACAGGAGGTTTTCAGTGCTGGAAAAGCCAACGGCTTCTGGATCTGAAACACGAGGAAATCAGGTTGAGAAAAACTTCAGGCTGCCTGAAGATTAGCTGAAAGATGTGACATTTCCACTCAATTACGTGGCCTCGGGATTGTCATGAGGAAGGGGAGAGGGAGAGACAGGAAGACAAGGAGGCAGGAGAGAAATGACCAGGGCTTGACAGTTACGTCTAGGAGAGAACTTGGGCCTGGTCGTGGGCACGTAGAATTGACTGCAAGCAGATGGGTCAGAAACCTAGGTTTGGAGGGAATTGTGTTGCTAAAGAAACATTGATCCTGGACTAAAAAGAGTTTTCACTGAAGCTTAAAACAGCCCTCGTGCCCCCCACTCTCTGGAAACTCATGGAGGAAAAGGGATGAGGAGTTCTCCAGGAGAGCAGAGCCGGGGTCTGAGCAGGGGCTGTCCTGCGTGATCCCTGCCCCATGAGCTCCCACTAGACTGTCTTCTGTCCTTCCCTCTGCCCAGTCAGAGCTTTCACTGTTATCTTAGCATCATGCACTGTGTGTGTGTGTGTGTGTGTGTAGCGGGGCAGCAAACATGTTTCCTCTCTAGTGCAGAGGCCACCAGGCCATGCGGTGACTGGATGGGACGTTGGGTACGGAGACATCTCTGTTACTTCCTGTCCCACTGGGTGCTCCATGAGGCCATGTTCCCTTGCAGTTAGCCAGGGTCTTGTGACTGAGTTATGGCCAAAGGAATGTGGGCTGAGGGGTGCACACCACCTCCAGGCCTGGCCCCGAGACCCTGCATTATCCTCTGTATCCAGGCCCAAGCTGGATGAGGCCAAGCTGACCTTGGTGACCACATGTTGAAGGGGGAGGTGCACAGAATGGAAGGAGCCTGCCTGGGTTCCTGGGTGACCACGTGGAGCTGAGCCCTGGGCCCCCTGCGTGAGCTGACGTGATGGACAAGGGTGTGACTTGGAGGCTCTTTGTTACAGGGTTGACTCATCCTGACTAATGTACACACCTATCTTGCACGTCTCCAAACCTGGCTGGTCTGTAAAAGCCACACTCTTCTCCTGCGGAAACCTCGGGGATAGTTCCATTGCTCACAGGGCCATCACGTTCCCTCGCCACAGCCCCCGGGGCCCGCACGCCGGCCCTCTCCTGTCTTTCTGAGCCTCTGTCCCCTCTCGCTGCCCCTTGCCTTCTCTTCGGGTCACATTTTCTTTTCCTCAAATATCCTGTGCTGTCTTCTCCCTCAGGCCTTCCTCCTGTGCCTCCTGCCTGGAAACCTCCAGCACTGCTTTACTGTGTTCACCCCACTACCCGTCAGATCGTACCTCGGATGTCGCGCCCTCAGGGGAGGGTTCCTGGCACTCGCAGACTGGATTAGGTCCCCCTCCCCGCCCATATGTCAGCTGTGGATCTGAGTTACAATCTCCCAGAAGCCACCCTGGCTCGGGCAGAAGAGGAATGTTCTGGAAGTTGTGCTAATTAGATGCTGCTAATTGTCTCCCCCGTCGTTCCCCTCCTCCCGCCCTACAACGGAGCCCCAGTTTGGTTCAGAGGGACCGTGTACCCTTGCAGCTCCTTTCCCAGACTCTCTGGCCATGAGTCCCAGTTCTGGCCAATGTGATGTAAGTGGGAGTCTACTTGGTGGGTTCTTAAAAGGCTATTGTTTTCCTAAAATTGCCAGCCAGGCCTTGCCCCTTCCCCTCCCGTCTTCCTCCTGCGGTCTCTGCGAGGATGCCGGTCCAGGAGCTGGCAGGAGCCCGTGCCCTTGCGGGCATCCTCCAGCGACTATCCTCCCTGCAAAGGAGCACAAACCCTGTCTAGTCCTGCATGCAAATGGGACTTTGTTACATGCAGCCGAACACATCGTACCTAATGCAGAAGGCTTTTAGAGGTCCAACAGAATGGATGGGAAGTCCAGAGAACCATGCCTGGGACACTTGGTACCCAAGGTCGCTGCTGCCAGGGCCTCAGGGACCATGTGAGGACGCTGCTCCTAGGTGCTTGGGATGAATCCAAAACCTCCTGCCTCTCAAGACGTGTTTCAGATCCAGAGCCCTGGGCGGGGCAGTCCAGTCCTGCCTCTGTCAGGGCAGGGGGAGGGGACACCTGGGCCGCTGGTTCCTCCAGTGGGAAGTCAGGGCCTGGCGACCACCTGCTTTGTACTCTGCTAACTTCCCCTGCTTTCCTCATGGTGATTCTAAGCCAGATCGTGAGGCAGGGGGATGGGCACAATATACAATATACAGTACCGTATTATTATACTGTAGTATAGTCACCATGCTGTGCATCACATCTCCAGGGCTTATTCATCTTATAACTGGAAATTTGTACCTTTTGACCCCCTTCACCCCTTTTGCCCACCCTCCCATCCCTTACCTCTGGCAACCATCATCAGTCTGTTCTCTGTTTCCATGAGCTCAGCTTTTTTGTTGATTCTATATATAAGAAAGATCACGTGGTAATTGTCTTTCTCTGTCTGACTTATTTCACTTAGCACAATGCCCTCAAGGTCCATCCATGTTGTCACAAATGGCAAGATTTCATTCTTTTTAATGGCGGAGTAATATTCCATTGTGTGTGTGTATGTGTATACACACACACGTATATCTATACAAACACACACACACACATATACACACACACATACTTATATCTCCACAACTTCTTTATCCATTTATTTGTTGGTGAACTCTGAGGTTGTTTCCATGTCTTGGCTATTGTAAATAACACCATGATGAACATAGGGGTGCAGGTATCTTTTTGAGTTAGTTTTTTTTTGTTTCCTTAAGATAAATACCCAGAAGTGGAATTGCTGGATCATTTGATAGTTCTCTTTTTAGTTTTTTGAGGAACCTCTGTACTGTTTTCCACAGTGGCTGCACCAATTTACACTCCCACCAACAGTGCACGAGGGTACCCTTTTCTCCACGTTGTCACCAACACTTGTTATCTGTTGTCTTTTGATGATAGTGGTTCTAACAGGTGTGAGGTTATATCTCATTGTGGTTTTCTTTTGCATTTCACTGATGATTAGTGACGTTGAGCATCTTTTCATGTACCTGTTGGCCATCTGTATGTCTTCTTTGAGAAAATGTCTATTCGGATCCTCTGCCCATTTTTTAATTGGGTTGTTCAGTTTTTTTGCTATTAGGTTGTCCGAGCTCTTACATATTTTGGACATTAGCCCCTTATCAGATATGTGATTTGCAAATATCTTTTCTCATTAGATGGTTTGCCTTTTTATGTCATTGAGGGTTCCTTCGCTGTACAGAAGCTCTTGAGTTTGATCTGGGGGGCACACCTTGAACGCCCACCTGCCGCTTGGGCTGCTGCCATGTTCCTGAGACCACTTGGGGGACGCCACCCTCCCTGGAGCCGGCTTTCCTCACTTACCTGCCGGCCTCTGGACCCCAGCAGCCCCGCAGGCTCGCCCAGCCTGCACACAGAGTTCAGGCTGGGGGCGCTGGATTCGGAGATGGGTTTGCCGAGCCCCCCTGTTCTCAGAAGATGAAGTGGGGGAGCCGAGAGCCGTCGGGCAGGGAGGCTGGCGGTGAGGTGTGTGGTCCAGGCGCTGTGCTGGTGTGCATCCCGGCCTCGAGTCCTGGCTCTGCAGCGTGAGCGCCACACAAGTAGCGCTGCGCACGCAGGGGAGCCCGGCGTCCCCAGCAGCCTCGCCCGACCCGCGGTGAGGTTTCCCCACTCGGGGAGCTCAGGCCCCCGGCTCGAGGTGGGCTGGTGGGCCCTGATAGCAGGCGGCCTGCCACCCCATGGGAGCAGTGGCTGGCGGGGTGTCCCCGTGCAGGCGAGCGCTGGTGTGGCAAGGGGACGGGAGCGGGCACGCGGGGTGGTGCAGGAGAGATGCTGGCCTGTGGGCCCTGGAGGGGGCCCGGAGGGGCCTCCCGAAGACAGGACCGGATTGAAGCGTGCACGTCTCCGGGCTCCTGGGAAAGGGGGGCGTCCCCACGTTGACTGTGATTCAACTCCTGTCAGAGGAGGACTCAAAAGTGAATTTGAGATTTTGAAAAGTCTTTTAAAAAGTGTGTTGAACATTGGGGTTGTGGATTAGGTATCATCCAAGCTCCACGCTCAGTTGTGGCCATGGTTATTTTCTCATTGCTGTTTCTGTTCAGCTCTGGAGGAGGCAAAATGGGATTGTGTGTGTGTGTGTGTGTGTGTGTGTGTCCCATGCATGTGTGTGCCTTTGTGTGTGTGTCCCATGCATATGTGTGCCTTTGTGTGTGTGCCCCATGCATGTGTGTGCCTTTGTGTGTGCGTGTCCCATGCTTGTGTGTGCATGTCCCATGCATGTGTGTGCCTCTGTGTGTGTGTGTTTGTGTTTGCTTTTAATGTGCATCTGCAGGTGTGCATGTCTGTGCCTATGTCTTTGGGTGTGCGTGTATGTGTGTATACACCCTCCTATGTGTGTGCATGTGTTTGTGTGCCTTCCCGGTGAGTGTGTGGCCTACACCCAGCCTGGCTGTGCACAGCTGCCCTCCCTCCATCCCCAGCCCCCAGAATGCTGTTTTGTTTCTCACCCTTTCATATTCAAATGCCAGCCTGGCTCCCAGCATCCCGGGGGATTTATGGGCTGATTGTGTATTGTTGAGCAGGGTGAGTGGGTGAGCTCATCACTGGCTTGTGATGGTAATTCCTGCCTCGACCGGGGACCAGGGCCCCCATCTGCTTCAGAGGGGCCTGCCTGGGTCCTGCCCGCCCCCCCATGCCCCTCATTGCCTGGGTGCCTGAGCTGTTCATTCAGTCCAGAAACAGGGAATAAGACAAGTGACAACAGCAAGAGCAGCGACATTTATTTATTGGGGCTAACTGTGCTGGGCATGGTTCTCCGGCCTTTCAAGGTTCACCTCGCTTCAGGTCGATTTGAATGTGTGAAGAAGCAGAGGAAGATGAAGATGCCCACGGGCAGACAGCTACCACCACACTGGGTGCCTGGCTAGTGGCGGGTGGGAAGGGCAGAGCCTCTGGGCGGCAGGGCGCCCTCCTCCCTGCTCCCCACCAGCCCCATCTTCTGCCCAGGCTCTCTGCCTCATCCGCGCCATTCTTCTTTATCATTGGGCTTACCTTAGTCCTGGTCTCATCTCCTGTGTCCTGGACGCCGTCCTCTCTGCCTCCTGGAAGCTCCCCCATCCTCAGCACAGCCGCTGGGGTGTCTTTCCTGAAACCTCCTGCACTCCTGGCCTTATGCCTTCCGTGCCTCCCCACTGTGCTTCAGCCGAAGCTCAAATTTCTCCTGGCATTTAGAACCCACTGGCATCTGGTCCTATCGCCCAGCTTCAGCAGGCCTGTTCTGGGGCGGGTGGAGCAGGCAGAGGGCAGAGCCGGGGCCGGTACTGAGCTCCTCAGTGGGAGAGGCGTGTGAGTGGGGCTTTGACTGGACTTGGATCTGACCCGGGTGTCCATGGTGGGAGGTGGGCATTCAGGCAGGAGTAGCTGGGAACAGCTGCCCCCACCCTCAGCAGCAGGATGGCCCAGCCAGAGGCTGTTCGGGCACTGACCCTCCATATCCTGGGCTTGTCTGGCCTCAGATGCCCCTGCTCCACCCCTGTCTGCAGGGGAAGGGGAGGAGAGAGGCTCTCCTTAGGTCCAGACTGTGGGCCACACAGAGGAAGCCAGAGATTCATGGACGCAAGGGGCTGGGGGGCATTTTACCATGGGGTGGATGGAAAGATGGATTGGGGTGGAGCTTTGGAGTCAGATTCTCCCGGGTTCGTCTCCCTTCTCTGCCAGCTGCCAAGTCAGCAAACCTCTTGGCTCCTCAGTTTCCCCGTCTGAGAAATGGGGCAACACCACTGAAACAGAGTTGCTGCTAATGCCAAGGGTTCCATCAGAGAAGGGTCTGCATTTAAGGGCTGTTGTTTTAAAAAATAAAAATGGCATTTCTACAGCAGGCAGCTGTGCATTTGGGACCCCCGTTTTTCTCAGTGGAGTCCTGGGACACTGTCGTTTTCTGCCTTTGTATCTCTCCGAGCCTCAGTTTCCCCATCCGTGAAAAAGGCATAATGATGGCCCCAGCCTTCTTACGGGGCTCTGAGCGTTAGCCGGCCAGCCTGCCCACCTCCACCTGCCCGATCCTGAGGCGTGAATGTCCGAGGGCTGGGAAGAGGGGTTGGGGATCCTGTTACTGCCGGCGGGTCCAGCTCCCAGACAATGGGAATCGTATTAACCTTGGCCAGGGAGATCACCATCTGTCCAAACAGTGGGCACTAGGCAGCCCGCTGCCCGAGCGTCTGAAGCACCAGGCAGCGTCGCCTGCTCCCTCCCAAGTACTTACTCAACAGACCCGCCTGGGGTCCACCCTCCCTGGGGTCCACCCTCCCTGGCCTCAGTCCTCCTCTCTGCACAAAGGGTCTCGACTGGTCTACGCCAGGTGGCAGCCCCGAACAGTTCCTCCCAGGCCCTTCAGATCTGATTATTTACTACTTCGTTCATGTGGACCTATTTTCTGCCCATCCCAGTGCTGTAGGCTGAGGATCCAGGGACGGACCCCCAGCCTCTACCCTGAAGTGCTCCCCATCTCATTAGGAAGACAGACAGAAAAGCCATCAATGGCAGTGTGAGGCGGTGAGGGCTGTGAGGATGGTTATGAGGATAATAATCAATAAAATACGATGATAATAATAATAAGTTACATGCCCACCATGTCCCAAGACGTTTCTAAGCACTTTACATGTACTGTCCCATATAATTCTCACAACAGCCCTGGGAGGAGAGTCTTGTTATTTTCCATTCTCATTTTTCAGACGAGGAAACTGAGGCACAGAGAGGTTAGGAAACTTTCCTTGGGTCAGAAAGCCGGTAAGTGGTGGGTCTCAGAGCAGTGAGGGAGCCCAGAAAGGGGGTGATTATATCCTTCAGGGGGAAGGGGAAGGCTTTTCTTAGGAGGAGCCATTTGACCTGGCCTTTGGAGGATGTATAGGAGTCCACCAGGCAGAGAAGCAGTGGGAACAATGTGTGCAAGCCTGAGGCAACATAAAGAAGCCAGAGTTGGCCCGACCAGGGCCATCATTCTGGAAACCACAGGGCATCGCGGGAACCAGGCAAGGAAGGAACCACAGCCTGAGAGACAGAAGTGGAGCAGGACCCAGGAGGGCCGTGCATGGGCTGAGAAAGCATCTCTGTAAATGAACCGTGGTCTAAGAGGGAAGCAACGGTGAGGGTGCTCAGATACACCCCTCCCCAGCCACCCCAGGATCCTGGTCCTCTGTGAGGGGCAGCCCCACCCCAGGAGAGACACAGGGGCGGGGTGGAGGGTGGTCCTGTGCAGAAGAGCAGCACAGGGGGATGAGGCTTTGGGAGAGCATGGCTCTTGTATATTCACTAGTTCCTTATTTAATATTTTGATATAGGGCATTTATAGTTTTTCCCCCAAACTAGGATAGTTTGAGAACAAATGGGACCCCATTAATCGGTTGCCCCAGGATGAAGGTTGTAAATCAGGACATATGGTCCCACAGCCCAGATGTGATCTACCATGCGCTTTACAACTACTAACTCATGTAATCCTGACAAACCTTATAAAGGGGGTTGCTATTACCCCCCCTTTCCAGATGAGGAAACTGAGGCACAGAAAAAAAGAAATTCGTCTACATTAGTACCCACTATGTGTTAGAACTGAGCTGGGCCGTTTCACATAAATCCATCTAACCCTGACAACAGCTCTGTGAAGGATGTTTTGGGAACCCCATTTACAGATGAAGAAACTGAGGCTCTGAGACCCAACCCGAGTCCAGGAGATCCCAAGTCTCAGCCCCTCTCACTGCCTGACAGAATCTCCTTGCTCAACATTCCAACCCAAATCTCTTGCCTGCTTTTTTCTTTTCTTTTCCATTTCCCCCGGGTGGATTGCAGCAGGGAGAGAGGTGTGGCCAGCAGAAAAATGCGTGTATTCTTTTAGGTGAGACGGGAACAATGAGGGGTGGAGGGGCTTGGCTGCACGGGCCGGGGCTCTGGGTGGGCTGGGGAGTGGATAGTTGGCAGCGGAACTGCTGAGCTGGAAATCTAGGCTCAGTGCGCATTCTCTCTCTCTCTCTCTCTCTCTCTCTCTCTCTCTCTCTCTGAGGGAAGCAGGTGCACAGAGAGCACCCCTGTGGATGGGGCAGTCTTTTCTGAGCAATCCCATCACCCAGGGCTAAGTTCTGGCCTCGTGTCTGTCCTGCCCATCACTGACTTGCTGTGTGACTTCGGGCAGGGCCCTTCCCTCTCTGGGCCTCGATGTCCCATTTGAACTCCAGGGACTGAGATTCAAGGGCCTCTTAGAGCCTTGGGCTCTGTAGCTGGCTCTGTAGTGATTAGGGACTCTGGATTCAGGGTTAGGTGGCCTGGGTTCCAATGCAGGCTCTGCCTTTTCAGATGTGTGTCCTTGGGTAAGTTATTTAACCCGCGTCTGTGTTCTGCCCTGGAAAATGGGCCAGTGATGGCGATGACGATAACCATGATGATGGTGATGTCGTCTCACTGGGCTGCAGTGCCTGGCCCAGAGCAGGGGCTGGGCTGTTTGTTATTTCTACCTTCCAGGGTAAACGTGAGAACAGAGGCTCCAACGGAGGAGGCGGGCTGCCCTGGATGGGGTCTCGCATCGAATGCTGCGCATAGGAACTGGGGTTGGCGGGGAGGTGGAGGTCTGGGGGTAAGGGCAGGAGGGAGTGCCTGGCCAGGGGCAGGCCCAAGCTGACCAGGCACTGGACAGACAAGACATTGTGCAGTGACAGGAGGCCTGCCAGTTCAAGGAGCCTCGCCCAGCCCCCTCCTGGGACCCAGTGCCTCCACTCCGCGCCCCAGTGGAGGTGGGGCGTGGGCCCTGTGGCCAGAGCTGGAGGGGACCGCCGCCCCCGGCCAGCCCGGCGACTCTCCACCCTCAGCCATTTGGGCGCCACCTTGGAGATTTTTGCCCCGTGAGTGAGCATTACTATAATTTATTTCATGCTTGTCTTAATTTTAAATTTATTTTTTCATTTAATTTTGGGGGGATCTGAGTTATGCTCACATGGTTCAAAAATCAAAAAAGTTTCATGAACGCTTTCGGGACAGTCCGCCTCTGGCCCCGTCTCCCACCACCTGGCCCCTCCCCACGGGCCAAGGCTATTATTCTACATCAGTAAATACAATACAAAGTGTGTATTTGATACATTTTCCCCACTTTAAAGACAATCCAAAGCATGCAATGCACACCGTCCTACAAGGTGATTTTTTTCTCTTAATACGATTTTGTAAATCAACTTCTCTACTTAAATGAATTTAAATGAAAAATATATCCCGCCACTTCCTATAAGCAGAAGGTAGCCATGCCACGTGGGAACAGAACAAGACTAATACATCCCGGTGGGGTCCCATTGTTGGTGAGGACCCTGCACTCGAGATCTACCTTCTTTATGTTCCAGAAGGACCAGCAAATGTTAGAGGGAAGCTGAGACATCCATCACCAGGCTGGTTTTTTTGTGAGATAATCAAAAGGACTAAAAAGATTTGGATGGCAAATATCTTTCCCACCGTGGAATTCGGGGTATTTAATGCAGCATTTTCATCCCGTCAGTGGTGTAAGCTCACACTTCGGGAAAATTTCATCTGGTCCACCAATGTAGTCATCTGAAACAGGAGTAAACTGAGACTCAGAAGATGGAGAGGACTTAAAATGACCCAGTTCGTTTGTGGCAAAGCCTGGAAGAGACCTTAGATCTCCAGGGCCCTGGCTATACTCCCTGGGACAGGATGAATGGGGTTTTCTTGGAAAAACTATGCCTATTCCCTGCCCTACCCCCCAGCTCCTCCCTCACCTCACAACTTCATTTAGCCAACCTCTGCTGTTTAATCTAAGTCATATAATTTGCTGGTGTACAATTATTCATAGTATTCCATTTTGTTTCTGTGAGGTTGGTAATAATGTCCCATCTTTCATTTCTGATTCTGGTAATTGAAGTCTTCTCTATTTTTTTTCTGGTCCATCAGTCTAGCAGTTTGTCAATTTTGTTGATTTCTTTTTCAGAGAACCAGCTTTTGGTTTCATTGATTTTCCCTATTTTTCTATTCTCCATTTCATTAATTTCCTTTTTAATCTTTGTTATTTCCTTCCTTCTGCTTACTTCAGAAGAGTTTGTTCTTCTTTTATCAGTGTCTTAAGGTAGAAGATTAGAGTATTGATTTGACAGCCCCCTTTTCAAAATCTAGGCATTTACAACTATAATTTTTTTTCCTTCTAAGCACTGCATTAGCTGCATCTCACAAGTTTAGGAATGTTGTGTCTTTGTTTTCATTCATTTGAAGTATTTTTCATTTCATTCAAAGTATTTTCTAATTTCCCCTATGATTTCTTCTTTGCTATATTGGTTATTAAGGAGTGTGTTGTTTCATCCCCAAATTTCTTTCTGTTATTGATATCTAATTTCAGTCCATTGTGGTTGGAGAGCATAGTTTGTATTATTTCTATCCTCTTAAATTTATTGAGGTCTGTTTTGTGGCCTAACATATAGTCTATCCTGGAAAATGTTCCATGTATACTTGAGAAAAATGCATATTATGCTGTTGTTGGGGGGAGTGTTCCATAGGTGTCTTTTAGGTCTAGTTGGTTTATAGTGTTGTTCAAATAATTTATTTCCTTTTTGCTCTTCTCACTTGTTGTAGTATCCATTTTGAATACAACACTTTTTATTCAAATTTCCAATTTTTATTGACTCATCTATTTTTTTCCTTCATGTACTTTGGGGCTCTGTTGTTAGGTGCACATATCTTTATTTATAATTGTTATATCTTCCTGATGGATTGACTTTTTAAAAATCCCTGTTTATTTCTAGTACTGTTTTGTTTTAAAGTCTATTTTTTTCTGATATTAGTGTACCCATTTCAGCTTTCTTGTGATTGCTTGTTACATGATATATCTTTTTCCTGCCTTTCACTTTCCATCTTTTTGTGTCTTTAAACCTAAGGTGTTTTTCTTGTAGATAGCATGGAGTTGGAACTCATTTTTAAAATCCAATCTAACAACCCTTGCCTTTTGATTGGATTATCTCAATCACATTTAACGGTATAATTGATACACTTGGATTTACAGTCTGACACTTTACTTTTTGTTTTCTTTATGTCTCATGTCTTCCCTGTTCCTCTATTCCTCCTTTACTGGTTTCTTTTTCTTTTTCTTTTTTTTTTAAAGTGCTTCTATAGCACCTTGTTTTGTTTTGTTTAGTTTTTTAAATTTTATTTTATTTATTTATTTATTTATTTATGGCTGTGTTGTGTCTTCGTTTCTGTGCGAGGGCTTTCTCTACTTGCGGCAAGTGGGGGCCACTCTTCATCGCGGTGCGCGGGCCTCTCACTATCACGGCCTCTCTTGTTGCGGAGCACAGGCTCCAGACGCGCAGGCTCAGCAATTGTGGCTCACGGGCCTAGCTACTCCGCGGCATGTGGGATCTTCCCAGACCAGGGCTCGAACCTGTGTCCCCTGCATTGGCAGGCAGGTTCTCAACCACTGTGCCACCAGGGAAGTCCTACTGGTTTCTTTTTAAGTGAATATTTTCTTATGTAGTATCTATGTTTCTTTGATAATTTTACTATATGTTTTTAAATTATTTCCTTAGTGGTTATTCTAGGGCTTACTAAATACATATTATCTTTTCAAAATCAGCTTCATATTTATACTAACTTAATTCCAGTGAGAAATAGAAATGTTACTTTATGTAGTTCTACTCACTGTTTTCCCTTTTTGTGATATTGTTATACATATTCATCTAAAACTATTACAAGCCCAAGAATATATTGTTATAATTGTTAATTTATAGAATTTTATGTCTTTTAAAGAAGTGAAGAGAAAAAAGAGGGTAAGTATATGTTTGTAGCTTTTGTTATGTTAACTTTCTTGTTTATCGTTTCTAGTTCTTTTCATTTGTTCTGGTGGATATTATTTACTATTTGGAGTCATTTTCTTAGACCAGTACAGTTTTGCTTCCACCCACCTTCTTGTACTTTTATTGGCATTTCTACATTTAGAAATAAATAAATACATTTATTGACATTGACGTTTCTATATTTTATAGGCCCAACAATACATTATATACATATTACTTTATATAATTGCTTTTAAAATCAATTAATAGAAGAAAGGAGAATAAATATGAACTTTATACTACCTTTGATAATTACACAATTAGTTTTATCAGTCCTTTTTTTAAAATGTGAATATAGGATTCTTGGTTAACAGTTTTTTCTTTGAGCACTTTGAATATATTATCCCATTACCTTCTGGCTTCCATTATTTCTGATGAGAAATCAGGTGTTAATCTTATTGGGATTCCTTTGTAAATGATGAGTCATTTTTCTATTGCTGCTTTCAAGATTTTCTCTTTGTCTTTGGATTTCAGCATTTTTACTATAATGTGCCTGCTTGTGGATTTCTTTGTGTTTATCCTGTTTGGAGTTTAATGAGATTCCTGGATATATAGATTAATGTTTTTCAATAAATTTGGGTACTTTTCAGCTATTTTTTTTTTGAAAATTTCTTTGTTCCTTTCTGACTCTCCTTTCCTTCTGATACTCCCATTACATGTATGTTGTGCTTAATGATGTCCCATATTTCTCTGAAGCTCTGTTCATTCTTTGTTAGTCTTTTTTCCTTTCTGCTCTTCAGATTTCATGATCTCTATCAGTTTATCTTCAAGTTCACTAATTCTTTCTTGTGCATGTTCAAATATATGGTTGAGCCCCTGTAGTGAATTTTTCATTTCAATTATTGTACTTTTCAACTCCAGAATTTCTACTTGGTTCTTTTTTTTTTTTTTATAATTTCTATCTCTTTACTGAAATTCTCAGTTGGATGTGGCATTGTCATCATACCTTCCTTTACTGCTTTAATCATGGTTTCCTTTAGTTCTTTGAACATATTTGCCATTGCTATTTTGAAGTCTTTGTTAGGTTCAACATCTGGTCATTCTCACAGGCAGTTATAGTCACTTATTTTTTCCTTTCTCTGCTGTATGAGTCATCATGTCCTATTTCTTAGATGTCTCATGATTTTTTGGTTGTTGTTAGAAACTAGACATCTTAAATAATGTATTGTAGCAAATCTGAATGCTAGTCCTAACTTTAAGGGCTTGTTATTGTTATTTCCTTGTTTACTTGTGATTTGCTGTATTATCTCATTGAAGTTTATTTCTCCCAACTCCAACAGTGTGTACCCTCTGATGTCATTCCTCATAGGGCACAGCCTTGGGTATGCCAGGGTCATCCTGGGATGACATGGTTTTTATAGGACTCTCTTTGACTGTCTGTTTCCCTGGCCACATCCAGCTGTTAAGCTCCACTAATTGCTGGCTGATTGCCCTATTGTCTTCAGCAATGCCCTGGGGCATACATTTCTTCACAGATTGATCCAGTCAAAACCAGGCTCCTTCGAACAGATAGTTCCTGAGATCAGTGTTGGAGTTTTGTTGTAACACCCAGGAGGGCTCTTCCCAGCTTTCTCTTTCCATGGTTCTCTTCAGCAAAATGGCTGGTTTACCATTTAACCTATATCACCAATGAATTTATCAGTTGCCTCCCAATTGCCGTTCACCACAACTTCCACTGTTTTTTTTTAAAATTTATTTATTTATTTTATTTATGGCTGTGTTGGATCTTTGTTTCTGTGCGAGGGCTTTCTCTAGTTGTGGCAAGCGGGGGCCACTCTTCATCGCGGTGCACGAGCCTCTCACTATCGCGGCCTCTCTTGTTGTGGAGCACAGGCTCCAGACCCGCAGGCTCAGTAATTGTGGCTCATGGGCTCAGTTGCTCTGCGTCATGTGGGATCTTCCCAGACCAGGGCTCGAACCCGTGTCCCCTGCATTGGCAGGCAGATTCTCAACCACTGCACCACCAGGGAAGCCCTCCACTGTTTTTGAATGTGCTCTTAGACTTGAGCTTCTCCACATTGATTGCAAATTAAATCAGTTCCTTTGAAAGAAATTTGGAGCTCTCTTTTCTGTGGCCTGCTTCTTCCTCCAAGCAGAATCTCTTGATGCATAGTTCTAGTGCTAGGAGTGGGGCAATGGTGAACTTCTCTTTGAATGACACCGCAAATTTAGGGCCTGAGTGCTTAGTGTATGCGGGGAAGCAGTCCAAGGTCTTGGCTTACCTCTCTTGGTGTGGAACCCTTGCCCCATCAGCTGGAGCAAGGGTAAGTGGGCCTCCATGGATCTGTGCCCAAGGCAGAGCCTCCATGCCATGAGTGGGGACTGAGTGAAAGAAGGAAGAAGGAGTCCTTCCCTCTCGGCTGCACTTGCCTGGAACTTAGACTCAACAATAGGTAGCTGGGGCAAAACGAGAAATGCTGATGTCGTTCTCCTCTTGGGAAGACAGCCCCTGACTAGGAGCTGGGGAAAGAGGAAACCCTGTGTTCTTGGCTGTACCAGTTTGTCTCAGTGAGCTGGGAGTAGGATGGGATGGAGTGGATCTTGGTTTAAATACTACAGATTCTTGCTGTTCTTACTAAATCTTAGTATATTTTCTTGAATAAATGTTATTCATTTTCAGATACTCTAAATGTTTTTTTTTGTTTTTTTGTTTTAATTTTCACCTATTTCTCTGGCGAGTGGTCCATGGAAACACGCTGTCAAGCTAGAAGTGGAACTCACAAAGATATTGTCTTAAAATAGTTTCTAGAAGCTATGTTGCTTTGCCTTTCATATTTAGGTCCATAGGTCACCTGACTTTGATTTTTGTATATGATGTGAGGTAGGGGTCGAATTTCTTCTTATCCCATATTGAAGAAATGGTCTTTTCCTCATTGTTCAGATGAGTCTTCTTTGTCATAACTCAAATGTCCAAATATGGCTGCTCTACTTATCTATTCATCTGTTCTTGTGCCAATACCACACTGTGTTGATTACCGAGGCTTTGTGATCAGTCTTTATATCTCTCTTGGCTGTTCTAAGCCTCTTGTATATCCATACACATATTACAATTATCTTGTCAATTTCCACCAAATAATCCTCTTGTACTTTGGAACTGCATTGATTGATTCTTTAGGAATTAAGAGTGAACTCCTGAACATAGTTATTTAGGTCAACAGTTGGCAGACTGTGACTAGCCGGCCATATCTGCCCACAGCCTGTTTTTGTAGGATCCTCAAGCTAAGAATGGGTTTTACATGTTTAAAGAGTTGTTTTAAAATAATATGCAAAGAAGGCCAAACTGCTCAGTTTTGATTGCTCTTCTTTTGTTTAAGAATTTTGCATTTATGTTCATGAGTACTATTGGCCTATAATTTTTCTTTTCTTATGATGCCCTTGTTAAATCCAGGGTGCTGGTATCAAGATTATGTTGACCTCATACAACTAAATTGGAGAGTTTCCTCTCTTTTTCTGTTTTCTGGAACATTAGTGGAAAGTAAACTTTGCTTCTTTCTTACGTATTTGGTAGAATTTTTCTGGGTTTTCAAGGTGGAAAATATTTAAATACAGATAGACTTTCTATAATAGTTATAGGTCTACACACATTTCTGTTTCTTCTTATCTCAATTTGACATTTTGCACTTTTCTAGGAATTTTTCCATTTTATCTATATTTTCAAATTTATAGCTATAAAATTGTCCATAACATCACCTTATCATTTTTGAATGTCTGCAGGATCTGTAGAGGTGTCCCTTTTTTATTCCCAATATTAATAATTTGTATCTTCATTCTCTCATTTCCTTGATCAGTCTTATAAGGAGTTTATTGGCTTTATTATTAGGCTTTTCAAAAATATAACTTTTGGCATTATTGATCCTCTTTATCATATGTTTCTTGTTTTATTAACTTCTGATATTTTCTGTATTATTTTCCTTCTATTTACTTTCTTTGGATTTATTTTGTCATTTTTCATCGAACTTCTTATAATAGTTCACTGATTTCTTTTCAGCCTTTCTTCTTTTTAAATGCTAAAATATTTTAATTCATGTTTAAGCATTGCATTAGCTTTGGTCAAAAGTTTTGATATGTAACATTTTCATTATCTTGTAGTTAAATATGTTTTCTGATTTTCTTCATGATTTCTTTATTCACCTATTCATTATTTGGAACTATATATTTTAACTTCCAAAAAATGAGAATTTCCTAGTTATTGATTTCTATCCTAATTGTATTGTGGTCAGAGAGTGTACTCTAGGTGATTTCAGATCTTTTATACGTGTCAAAACTTGCCTTACAGCCTAGAGTATGGTCAATTTTTTGTCCAGCTGTGCTAGAAGAAAGAGAAACATCTTGTACTTGTGTGTGCGGTGTTCTATATGTGTTAATTAGGTCATGTCTGTTTGCCATGTTGTTCACATCTTATATATTCTCACTGATTTTTGTGGGGTTTTTTTATCAATTATGGAGAGAGGCACAATCTGCCAATATGATCATGGACTTTTCTGCTTCTCCTTGTATTTCTGACAATTTTTGCTTTATATATTTTGAGGCCAGATTATTAGATGTTTTCAAATTTAGAATTGCTACGGAGTTCTGGTATATTGAATTTTTAATAGTGTGAAGTGCCCTACTTTATATGTCTACTAATGCTTTTTGCTTTAATGTCTACTTTGCTTGGTATTAACATAATTGCACCTGCTGACTTTTGGTCTTATTGTTTGCCTGCATATGCTCCATTGTTAATTTTCAGTCTATTAATTATCTTTTATTTCCTTTATATCTTTTGAAAATAGCATATAGTAATAGTTTTAAAAATCCAATCTGACAATGTTTTTCTTATAGTAGGAGGTTTTTAGTCAATTTACATTTTATGTAATTGTTGCTACATTATTGATTTATTTTTGGCCATGCCATGTGATCTTAGTTCCCAGACCAGGGATCGAACCTGTGCCCCCTGCATTGGGAGTGCCAAGTCTTAACCACTGGACTGCCTCGGAAGTCCCTACATTTAGGTTTAAATTTAACATCTTACCAAGTGCTTTTTAATTGTCCAACATGTGCCATTTTCCTTATTCTCTACTTCAGTGACACTTTCATTTATTTAAGAATTCATAAATTCTTATTTATTTAAGAACTTAAAAAATTATCCCTTGTTAATTTGGAAAGTATATACTTTTTTAATATTCTTTTAGTAGTTACCCTAGAGATTACAATAGGCATCCTTCATTTATCAAAGTCTAATGTTAATTGGTACTTTACCCTTTCCTGGACCATGCAAGGACTTTGACATATTTGAATTTAAATTAGCCTCTTGACTTTTATGCTGTTGCTGTCATTTATTTAATTCCATATATATTTTAACACTGTAATATTAATTGTAGTAGTATTAATATTATCAGTATTCATTTAGACTTATCTGCATATTTTAAAAGATTTTGTTTTGAGGTATTTTTAGACTTATGTAGTAGTTGCAAAAATAGTTCAGAGAGCTCCCCTGTACCCTTCACCCAGCCACTCCCAATGATGATATCTTTATAACCACAGTACAGTGAACCAGACCAGGTGATTAACAGTGATGCAGTGCAATGAACTATAGACCTTATTCAAATTCACCAGTTTTTACATACACTCCTTTTATAGGGGGTGGGAAGGAATGTACTTATAGTTCTATGAAATTTTATCACATATGTAAATTCATGTAACCATCATCACAATAAGAATACAGAAATATTATATTATCTCAAAGAAACTCTCATGCTACCCCTTTATAGTCACACTCTTCCCTCAACCCTAACCCCTGGCAACCACTGATCTTTTCTCCTTAATTATAGTTTTGTTACTTTGAGAATGTTATATAAATGGAATCATATAGTATGTTACCTGGGATTGGCTTTTTCTCCCTCAGTGTAATGTCTTTGAAATCTATCCAAGTTGTTGCATATATCAGTAGTTCATTTCTTTTTATTTCTGAGTAGTATTCCATGATATGAATGTATCATTGTTTGTTTAATCATTCACCTGTTGAGGAACATTCTGGTCGTTTCCAGTTTTTGCCTGTTACTTATAAGGCTGCTATGAACATTTGTGTAAGGTTTTTATGTGGACATAAGTTTTTATTTCTCTGAGGTAAATACCCAGGCATGTGGTTGTTGAGTTGTATTGTAGTTTCAAAAGAAAGTGCCAAACTGTCTTCCAGAGTAACTATAGTATTTTACACTTCCATGAGCAATGTATGGGAGATCTAATTTCTCTGTATCCTCACCAGCACTTTTCCTTATTTTTAATTTTAGCTGTTATAATAGGTGTGTAGAGATATTTCATCCTGATCTTAGTTTGCTTTTCCCTAATGATAATGATATTGAACAACTTTTCATGTGTTTATTCACCATCCATATATACTCTTTGGTAAAATGTCCCTTCGTGTCTTTTGCCCTTTAAAATTTGATTGCTTGCTTTTCTGTTTTTTTAATGTGGAGTTTTGAGAATTATTTATATATTCTAGATATGAGTCCTTTGCCAGATACATGGTTGCAAATACTCTCTCCTGGTCTGTTAATTTTCTTTTCATCCTCTTAACAAGGTTTTGCAGAGCAAGAGTTTTAAATTTTGATGAAATTCAGTATATTGATTTCTTTTCCTTTTATGGGTCATGCTTTTGGTGTCATTTTAAGTACTATTCACAAAGCCAAGGCTTTCTCCTAGGTTTTCTTTCATAAGCTTTATAGTTTTATGTTTTGCATTTAAACTTATGATCTGTTTTTGCATTAAGATGTGAGGCTTAGGTCTAGATTCATTTTTTTCACCTATGGATATCCAGCTGCTGTAGCATTTGTTGAGAAGACTAGCCTTTCTCCACCAAATTGCTTTCTGCGTATTTGTCAAAAATCAGTTGGCTATACTTGTGTGGCTCTATTTCTGAGTTCTCTGTTTTGTTCCATTGATCGATGTGTCCACCTCTTCACCAAATACCACACAGTCTTGCTTACTGTAGTGGTATGGTAATACTTTATCTGATATTAAATAGCTATTCCTGCCTTCTTTTGTTTAGTGTTTGCATAATATAACTTTCTCATCCTTTTACTTTACCTGTGTCTTTAAGTGAGGTCCTTGGAGAAAAGCATATAGTTGGGGTCGTGTTTTTATTTACTCTGCCAATCTGTCCTTTAATTTACACTTAATGTAATACCATTTCATTTTCTGTTTATTCCCTCTGTTTTTCGTTTCACCATTTCTTTTTCCTGCTTTCCTGTGGGTTACTTGAACAGCTGTTAGAATCCCATTTTGATTTATCTGCAGTGTGCTTGTATCTTCTTGTATAAACTTTTATTGGTTGCTATAGATATTACATTATACATACATAACTTATCAGCACCTGCTGGTGCTGACATTTGACTAGTCTGAGCAAAGTGTAGAAACTTTATCTCTCTTTACATTCCTGGATCCTCCCTTGTTTATAATACAATGGCCTTAAATATTTCCTCTAGGTTCATTGAGAACTACATCAGACAATATTATAGTTTTGCTTCAACCATGTAACGTAATTTAAAAACCTCAAGAAGAGAAAGACCGTCTTTTGTATTTACCCATATTTTTACTCTCTGTTCCTCTTTCCTGATGTTCCAAAAGTTCCTTCTTTTATCATTTCTTTTTTCTTCAAGAACTTCCATAAGCCATCCTTTTAAACAATTTCTCTTATTTTTCTTCTGAGAATGCCTTGATTTTCCCTTTATTCCTGCAGGATAATTTTGCTGGATATAGGATTCTAGGTTAAGGGTTTTGTTCTTTGAGTGCTTTGAAAAATGTGCTACTTCTTCCTTCTGATCTCTGTGGTTTCTGATGAGAAACCCACTGTCATTTGAATTGTTTTTCTCTTATAGGGAAGGTGATGTATTTATCCTACTGCTTTCAAGATTTTTTTTTTGCCTTTAAGTTGAAGCAGTTTCATTGTGGTGTGTCTTGGTGTGAATATCTTTGAGATAATCTTATTTGGGATTTGTTCAGCTTCTTGAATCTGTAGGTTTATGTCTTTACCAAATGTGGGGATTTTTTAGCTGTTATTTGAATACTTTTTCAATCCCACTGTCTTTCTCCTCTCTTCCTGGGACTTTGATTATGTGAATGTAAGATTTTTTTTTTAATAGTCTCATAAATCTTTTTTTCCCCCAGTTTATTTTCTCTGTTGTTCAGATATGGCAGTGTCTACTGCTCTGTCTTCAAGTTCACTGATTATTTCCTCTGTCTTATCCATTCTGCTGTTGAGCCCATCCATAGGGTCTTTACAATTTCAGTTATAAAATTTCAATTTTCCTCTTTTATATCTCTTCTGTTTCTTTGTTGAGACTTTGTATTTCTTCAGTGAAGCTTTGTGTTTTTTCATTTGTTTCAAGTGTGTTCACAATTGCTTGTTGAAACACTTTTATAATGGCTACTTTAAAATGCTTGTCAGGTCATTCTAACATCTGTGTCATGTTGCTATTGGAACCTGCTATTGTCTTTTCTCATTCAAGTTGAGATTTTTCTGGTTGAGATTTTCTAGGTATGGTGAGTTATTTTCAGTGGTATCTGGGACATTTGTGTGTTATGTTAGGAGTCTTTGGACCTCACTTAACTATTTTGTTTCAGCAGGGCTCCTCTGACACTGCACTGCTAGGGTAGGAAGAGTCATCTCAGTGCTGTCAGGTGGGAAAGGAAATCCAGGTTTTCTAATAGGCTTCCGTTGATAACTTCGAGGCTCATGCCTTGTTATTGCTGGGCATTGAAGTTTCCCACTAGACCTCTGCTGACATATGTGGATGTGAGGGAGAGGGAAACTTTGTTACTGCTCCTCACATGGTCCCTTTCACATTGAGGGGGTGTCTCATCACACCTAGGCAATGGTGACGATCCTGACTCCTACTTTTCCACCTCTGACACCTCCTCAGAGGGGTGGGGGTGAATGCTCTGGCCTCCCACTCAACCTTTGCTGATAGGAATGGGGATGGGGGCACAGTTTTTTCCACGAAGCAGTAGGCTGGTTTGGCTAGAGGAAGGCAGTTGCCTAACAATTTTCTGCCTGGCTAGGTTTGTTCTTTCTTGGTTCTTTCACTAGAAAAATCAGACCTTTTGAAGTACTTTTAAATTTCTATACCCCTTGGTATTTCTGCTGGCTTTTCCAGCACCCAGTCTGAGATTTAGAAGACAACAAAGAAGACTCGGGAAACTCACTGCCACGTCTTCTGGAGTCTCGAGGTCTCTAGCTGGTCTGCTTTCTTCTCTCCAACTTTCAGAGTATTTATTCTCTATATGAAAGAGTGTTTTTAGTTGTACTTAGAGGTGTAGGCAGAAGTGCATCTACTCCATCTTGTCCTGTGTGAAATTTTAATTATTAACTCATTTATTTACTTGTTATAATTCTTTCAGATTTTTATTTTTCTTTAATTAGTTTTTGGTAATTTGTGTCTTTTGATAATTTACTCTAAATTGTCTAATTTGTTGGCAAAAAATTGTTCATAATCTTCCCTTATTATCCTTTTAATTATTAAAGGATGAGTAAGAATATCTCTTCTTTCATTCCTGATTTTGTTAATTTGTATCATTATCTTCCATCTTTTTTTCTTAGTCAATCTAGCTGAAGTTTTGTCAGTTTTGTTGATCTTTTCAAAGATAAAAATTTTAGATTCATTGGTTTTTCTCTATTGTCTGCCTATTTTCTATTCCATTGATTCTGCTCTAACCTTTATTATTTTATTTCTTCTGCTTGCTTTGCATTTAACATGGTCTTCATTTTCTAGTTTCTTAAGACAGAAACTTACGTTATTTATTTGAGATCTTTATGCTTTCCTGATATAGGTGTTTAAAGCTTTCAACATCCCTGTAAGCACTAGTTTAACTGCATCCCATAAATTTTGATATGTTTTGGTTTTGTTTAATTCAGGTCAAATATTTTTGAACTTCCTTTCTTGCTTCTTCTTTGGCTCATAAGTTATTTAGAAGTGTGTCATTTAACTACTAAATAGTTAGAGATTTCCCATATTTCTTTCTGTGGCTGTTTTCTAATTTAATTTTGTGTTTGGAGAGCTTATTTTGTATGATTTTCATTTTTAAAAATGTATTGAGACTTGTTTTGTGTCTTAACATGTGTTCTATCCTGAAGACTATGCCATGTGCACTTGAGAAGAATGAGTATTGTTTTGTTGTTGGGTGGAGTATTCTGTAGATGTCTGTTAGGGCTAGTTGGTTTATAGTGTTTAGTGTTCTATTTCCTTTTTGCTTGTCTTCCTAGTTCTTTCTATTATTGGAAGAGGGTATTGAAGTCCACCTACTATTGCTGAATTTCTATTTCTCCATTCATTTCTTTTAACTTTGTGTATTTTAGGGGACTACTCTTAGACGCAAGCATGTTTGTTTGTTTGTTTTTGAACTGGACCATTTTTAAAGGCTTTATTGCATTTGTTACAATATTGCTTCTGCTTTTTATGTTTTTGGTTTTTTGTCCCTTAGGCATGTGGGATCTTAACTCCCCAACCAGGGATCGAACCCATACCCCCTGCATTGGAAGGCAAAGTCTTAACCATTGGACGGCCAGGGAAGTCTCTGCAAATGTGTTTTTGATTGTAGTGTCTTCCTGATGGACTGGCCCTTCTACCGTCATTAAAATGTTCTTGTTTTTCTCTAGTAAGAAGTTTTGTCTCCA
Organism: Balaenoptera acutorostrata; assembly: GCF_949987535.1. Taxonomy (NCBI): domain Eukaryota; kingdom Metazoa; phylum Chordata; class Mammalia; order Artiodactyla; family Balaenopteridae; genus Balaenoptera; species Balaenoptera acutorostrata. The sequence continues at coordinate 3,109,938 of NC_080073.1, forward strand.
ACTATTATTGTTGAATTGCCCATTTTTCTTCCAATTATGTCAGTTTTTGCTTCATGTATTTTGAAGCAATACTGTTTTGAGGCTCTTGTTAGGTATCTATATATTTATAATTGGTATATCTTTAGTTGATCATTTTATTATTCTGACATGTTCCTCTTTGTTCCTTTAGTAATATTTTTTGGCTTTAAGTCTATTTAGTCTGATTTTAACATAGCCACTCTAGCTTTCTATGGTTGCTGTTTGTAGAGTATATATATTTTCATCCTTTTTCTTTTCAACTTGTCTCTTTGCATCTAAGGTTTGTCTCTTGTCAACAGTTTATAATTGGATCTCACCTTTTTATCCAGTATGACAATCCCTGTCTTTAGATTGGGATGTTTAAACCATTCACATTTAATATAATTATCAACATAGTTGGATTTACATTTGCTATTTTGCTATTTGTTTTCCATGCCTCTTATCTTTCCTGTTTCTCTGTTTTCCTTGACTGCTGTCATTTGTATTAAGTAAATATTTTTTAATGTACCATTTTAATTTTTCTGTAGATTTTTCCCCTACATTTCTGAGGGTATTTTATAATGCTTGTTCTAGGGATTTTAATATGCATCTTAACTTATAACAGTCTCCTTCAAATTAATACTAATTTAATGCTAGTAAAATATAAAAGATTTGCTCCAGTATAGCTCTGTTCTCCTCCCCCTACTTTATGCTGGTATTTCCATATATATTACATCTAGATATGTTGTAAAGCCAAGAATACAGCATTATAATTATTACTTCATGCATTATTTTGTATTTCAAAGGCATTAAAAGAAGACATGAGAAATATATAATAGAGTCTTTTATTAAATTATGTATTTACTATTCCAAGTGTTTTTCATTTCTTCCTGTGGATTTGAATTACTCTCTGCAGTTATTTCCTTTCAGCCTGGAAGGCTTCTTTCAGAATTTCTTTCAAGGTAGGCCAGTCGGCAGTGAATTCTGTCAGTTTTTGCTTATCTGGGAATGTTTAAATTTTGCCTTAATTTTTGAAGGGTAGGTTTGCTGGATATAGTAATTTTGGTTGACAACATTTTCCTTTTATCACTTGGAATAGGGCATACGACTGCCTCATGGTTTCCATCATTTTCTGATGAGAAGTCAGCCATTAATCCTATAGTTGCTCCTCTGTACATAATGAGTCAATTTTCTCTTACTGTTTTCAAGATTTTTGCTTTCTCCTTGGCTTTCAGCAGCTTTAATGTGATGTGTCTATGTGTGAATATTTTTGTGTTTTCCAACTTGGAATTTGTTGAGCTTCCTGGATGTGCAGTTTAATGTTTTTCATTAAATTTGGGAAGTTTTGGCCACTATTATTTCAGAAAAAATTTTCCTACCTCCTTCTCTTTCTTTGCTTCTTTTGGTGCTCCCATTACACATATGTTGGTATGCTTCATATTGCCTTATGCAGGGGTCCCCAACCCCTGGGCTGTGGACCGGTTCCGGTCTGTGGCCTGTTGGGAACCGGGCAGCACAGCAGGAGGTAAGCGGCAGGCGAGCAAGCAAAGCTTCGTCTGCCACTCACCATCATTCGCATTGCCGCCTAAACCATCCCCGCCCCCCCGGTCCATGGGAAAATTGTCTTCCACAAAACTGGTCCCTGGTGCCAAAGAGGTTGCGGACCACTGGCCTTATGGGTCTCTGAGGTTCTCTTTATTTTTCTTCAATCTTTTTTACTCTCAGTTCTTCAGACTGGATAACTTCTTTCGATATATCTTCAAGTTCACAGATTTTTCTGCCCCCTCAAGTCTGCTGTTGAACTCTTACAGGGATTTTTTTCATTTCAAATGTTGTGCCCTTCAACTCCACAATTTGATTTTGAGTTTTTCCTATAATTTGTATCTCCTAATCAATAATCTTTTTGTTGATTCATTGTTGTCATACTTTCTTTTAGTTCTTTAAATATGGTTTCTTTAGTGATTTGAACATTTTTGTAATAGTTTCTTTCGAGGACTTTTCTGCTAAATCCAACGTCCTTTGGCACAGAGGGTCTTCCAGGGTGGGCCAGGGTTAAGGAGGCTCCCTCAGTCTGGAGCTGTGGGTGATGCCCGTGCCAACGGGTACTGGTGATGGAAGTGATGATCTCAGAATTGCAAAAACAGGGAGAGCCAAGGAGTCTATTATCCTGAGTTGTGGTTGTTGGTGGGGTAAAGATATCCCTGACTGAGGCTGCGCATGTGAAGCAAAGAATGGAGAAGCTCCAAGCTATTGGACAGACTCCTGGTCACCTGATTTGAGGAAACAGGAAATGGCCCAAACACAAAGGCCACACAGCCTTCCACTGTTCTTATCTGAATCTCAGCAGTTTTTCAAGCATAAGAGCTTCTTGGGTTTGCGGCAGTGAATGGTGGTAGGAGAGGCAGGGAAGTAGGTTCCCTTAAAGACCTACGTGATTCCGCTATCCTGGAAGAAAGAATTCCAGGTGATTTGTCTAGAAGGTCCCTCAGGCTGCCCCTTAGGACCACAGATGCCATTTGTGTACCCACAGGACTGAAACCATAGCCGTGGAAACTGAGGTCCAGGGTGGAGAAGGGGATTGTGAGTGGGGTGCAGAGCTAGGATGCTGGCTGTTCCCCCAGGCCACAGACCACCTCAGTGGCAACTTCTGTGACCCTTGAAGGGTCTGATCCATGAGAAGAGCAGATGCCCCTCCTAGCCTGGCATCCCCCTGCAGCATGGAGGGCACTGCCCCCACCCAGCTCCTCGCAGCTTTCTCTCTGACCCCCGCACGTGTTGGGCTTGTCCAACGCCAGGGCCTCTGCACCTGCTCTTCTCGGCCTGGGGTGCACCTGCCCACTTCCCCGCAGGCCTCACCTCCCATGTCATCCTCTTCAGAAGCTCTCCTGACCACCCAGCGTAAAGTGCGTCTCCCTTGTTCTCCATCACAAATCTGATTTTTCTTCTTTTTAAGTCTCTAATCCCCATCTGCAGTTACTGAAATTATTTACATATTTGTTTCTGGTTTGCTTCTCTCTTTATGGAAGGAAGTTCCCTAAGCTCAGGAACCCGGTACTGGGGCTAGTGAGGAGACAACAGTCACACCAATGGATGTGGGGTGAAGGCTCAAAGGGGGGTGAGTGAGTGAATGCCATGATCCCCAGGCCCTTAGTGTGAAACTCCTCTGTGAGGGGTCAGCCCTGTGTGGCAGGAGGACAGTGGCGGGGCCGTACCCTGCTGAGAATAGGGAGGTGGCTCTGTGTCTGTATAATCCCAGGCCATTTAATTACCCAGTGAAGCTCTACTTACCGGGGGCCTATAATATTCTAGGAGTGAATACAACCAGTAACATTTCCTGCCATTCTGTACACACAGGATGAATAGCTCCATTATATAATATCATTTAATATCTGATATGACAACAGCTGTTAGAAATAAAACAGGGAGATGGAGAAAGAGTTGGGGGGACCAGCTGCAATTTAAGGCAACGTATATACAATGGCATAATCTCCAGCCAAGGGAAAGAAGGAAACCCTGCCATTTGTGACGGCGTGGGTGGACCTGGAAGGTGTCATGCTAAGTGAGAGAAGCCAGACAGAGAAAGACAGCTACTGTGATATCTCTTATACATGGAATCTAAAAAAGCCTAACTCATAAAAACAGAGAGTAGAAGGGTGGTTACCAGGGGCTGGGGGTGGGGGAAACGGGAGACGTTGTTTAAGGTACAAACTTGCAACCAGTGGATAAATAAGACCCGAGAGCTAATGCACAGTAGAGTGATGATTTTAGTCAACAATACTCTATTATAAACTTCAGAGTTGCTAAGAGACTAGGTCTTAGTAGTTCTCAGTACAAAAAAGAAATGATAATTATGTGACATGATAGAGGTGTTGGCTAAGACTACTACTGTTGTGATCCTATTGCAAAATGGAAATGTACCAAATCAACACTGGTACACCTCAAACTTACACAGGGTTTATGTTGATTATATCTCAATTAAAAACCATAACTTAATGCATATACCTCCCTGAGGCTATTACATACAAATATGGTAATATATAATCATAGAATATCGCATTCATTGTATCTAATGTTATATAAAGTATATTACATCGTATCTGTATATGTTATAGTGTTGTATCTAGTATATGATACCATGTACGTAATCATAATATAAAATTATATCGTATGATAAATTATGTGATGATTGCACATACGTGGTTATCACATATAACAATATAGGGTATTGTGTGTAAAGAGTACTCAGAATTAGAGAGATGGCATAATCGTGACACAATAGTATCCCCTCTCACACCTCATCAGAGTCAACCAGCATCAAACTCTGTGATCTTATTTTATGCTAATGTCTGTATCTGTGTGTGTGTGTGTGTGTGTGTGTGTGTGTGTGTGTGTGTGTTGGAAGTTGGGGGGGGGACGGGGTGTTACCTGGCATAATTTCAAGGAAAGGAAATCCCAGACTTTACACATACGGATTTTTTAAAAGTAACCACAAAACCATCATTGTGTCTGAAAGAATGACAATAATTTCTTAATATTTTCTAACTTGGAATGTATTCAGTCCTTCCTGTTCATGTTAAGTGGTTTTTTTTTCCCCACACCTGATTTAATCAAATCAGGATCCAAGGAAGACTCACATATTCCATTTGGCTTATAAGTCTCCTGTGTGTCTTTGAATCCATAACATATTCTCCCTTTTTATTTTCATGCCATTTATTTCTTAAGCAAACCAGGTTATTTGTCCTTTAGACCAGTACGTGCTTTAGAATGAATGAATGAGTTAGTGAACAAATGATCACTCGCATCCTCTCAGGCATTTTTTCAGGAAAAGTGGGAGAGTACTGAATTCAGACTCAGGCTTTGGAGGGTGTGTACGTACAGCCCATGGGGCTTGCATTTACTTATTGGTTGTTTTTTCCGGAAATCCTTATTTCCCGAAACTTGTCTCAGCAGCTGACCTCTGGCAGGAAATGTGGAAACGGCAGCATCTCCCGGAGCATCTGCAGCTCCCTGGACTGAGCGGGGATCCTCTGAGGGGCTGGGCATTATTTATGGAGATGTCCGAGTGACAGGGGGAACTTCTGGCCAGGGACTGCCCGTGGTGTCACATCCTTAACCCGCTGACATCGGAACGCCCTGGAGGGAGCATTTCTCCAGGAAAGGATGGTGGGTCAGGAGCCCCCATGGCGTCTTTTCAGAGCGATAATAGAGATATCAAAAGGGCAATCTGTCAGGCGCGGTCGGCGGCAGGGAGCACTGCGGCCGGGCAGGTGGTGCAGAGGAGAGGGACGGGGCCCGGAACCAGATGTTACGTTTCCTGAAAATAGACATGTCAGGTCTTCGGGGCTGTCAGGTGCCCCCTCATTAGCCCATCAGCCTGAACAGAGCCACGGAGCGCTGACATCTCACTCAGCCGTGGCACCTGGCGGGGACCCGGGTCCAGCCTGGGACCCAGGCCTGGGCTTTGAAGAGGCTGGGGAGGTAGGGCTCCGATGGCTAGTCCTTTCCCCTTGGGGGAAACTGAGGCTGAGACCCCTGCAGAAGGTACTGCAGAGCCCGATGGGCCAGGGTTCAGCTCGAGGGACCCGGAGGGATGATTCTCTCTGTGACTCGGGACCCACGTGGGAGGGTTTCTAGTGCCCAGTTAGTTGTTCAAGGCTTTCCTGAGCGGTCCCTGAGCTGCACGGCCCCTCCCCATTTTTGCCATATTATGGAGCACTTGTCCTTGGACTGACCTTTTCTTTAAGCACATTCAATTTTTTTTTAAATTCAAACAAGTGGAAACTTGATAGACTATCTTAAAAACCCACACAAACCACCACCCCAGCCTCACCTACTAAAAATGAAAGGTAAGGGTAGAAATAAACTCAGTGACTTTTTTTTTTTTTTTAAGATAATATATACAGTAGTAAAGTTGATGTACTTTTTTATTTTTATTGATTGATTGATTGGTTGCCATGTTGGGTCTTTGTTTCTGTACGAGGGCTTTCTCTAGTTGCGGCGAGCGGGGGCCACTCTTCATCGCGGTGCGCGGGCCTCTCACTATCGCGGCCTCTCTTGTTGCGGAGCACAGGCTCCAGACGCGCAGGCTCAGTAATTGTGGCTCACGGGCCCAGTTGCTCCGCGGCATGTGGGATCTTCCCAGACCAGGGCTCGAACCCGTGTCCCCTGCATTGGCAGGCAGATTCTCAGCCACTGCGCCACCAGGGAAGCCCCAACTCAGTGAGTCTTAAGCGACAGTGGTGCCTGAGCCAGCAGGTGGGTCTCAGGACGCCTGGCCTGAGGTCTCCTCTCGGTTCTGACAGCAGAGGGAGGCGTGGAGGGTGCCGATGACAGGCAGGCACCAGGCTCCCCACGGAGCCGCCGGGGGAAGGAAAAGCCACGGGGGCAACCTGCTCGCCATGCACGACGCCAGCGACACCTAATAGCCAGGTCCCACCCAATGCCACGGTCCGGACGGGAAGCTCCAAGGTCGGCGAGGAGCCCACTCAAGGCCGCACAACCACAGTGCTGCTGCTGAGAGTCTCGTGTCCACGAAGGTCCCTCTGCTTCCCTGCGACCAGCCGGGCTGTGTGACTGCTGTGTGGCCGTGACCCTGGGAGGACTGCCCGCCCTCTCTGGGCCTCGGTTTTCTCTTCTGTCCAGTAGGAACAAGAACCCTCCCTTTTCCAGGTTGGTTGTGAGATGTTAAGAGGAACCCATTCAGTCAGCAGATACTGACTCAGCATCATGTGTCCGGCACCTAGTAGGTGCTCAATACACAGAACCGCTTCACTTGTAAAAAGTGACTTTGGGGCATAATAAACACCGAGTACCAGCACCTACTCCACGCCAGCACCTGCCTTGGGGCATCACCCATGCTCCACTCAGCAGGTATCATGGAACCATTTAACTGACGAGGAAGTGGAGGTTCCGCCTGGCACAGAGCAGCGCTGGGACTCGGACCCTGACACAGGCCCAGGGAGACCAGACCCACCCGCGGCCTTGATTCGAACATCCAAGCTGCCTGCCAGCGATTGCAGAGGCAGGTTCTGAATTTCCAGACCCCAGAGAAGAGCGAGCCTGTCTCCAGCCTCTTGGGGGAGAAGATGTGTAATTATTTCGGGCAGATTGAATGCTTCTGACAGAAAGAAGGAGGGAGGAGGGAACACTTAGCCCCGTGTTGCAGGCCGCCGGTATTTCTCTTGCAACGAGCACTGCAGCCCGAGACGCTGTAATTAGGACCTGGTAATAACAGGCTCGGTATCTCCTGCACCCTGTCAGGGAGAAGAATCCATCTTATCGGTAATTGTAGGGTTGGCGGTTTCTGAACGTCTCTTTCCGCTAGGCCGGGCCTTTCCCGGGGGGGAGCTGGCAGGGCTTTCTGAGCGAACGCTGCCTGGGCTGGGGTGCAGGAGGGTGGGGGGAGGAACCTCCCTCTGAGCTGAGCTGAGGGCCCCGAAGCCACTGCCTGGATCCTGGCCCCGGCCTCCCAGTCTGGGTTCTCTGTCCCCCACCCTCCCACTACCCACCCTCCACAAGCAGCCAGAAGGCTGCAGCTGCACTGGGAGTCACACCACGTCCCTCCTCTGCCCCGCGCCCTCCTTCGGAGGCAGCCACAAAGCCCTCCAGTGGTCTGCAGGCCTGCATCATCTGGCCCGGCCCTCTCTGTCTCCTACCTTCTGCTGGCTCACTCTGCCCAGGGCCACTGGCCTGCTTCCTGGGCTCGTGCCTACACAGTCCTGCCTCAGGGCCTTTGCACGTGCTGTTCCCTCCTCCTGGAACGCTTTTCCTCTAGAGACGTGCTCCCTCGCCTCCTTCAGATCCTGGCTTGGATGCTCCTGTCTCAGGATCATCCACTCCAGGGCCTCCAGCGCCTCCTTTATTTTTCGTCCTCTATGTTTCTCCTTACTCTCTGTTTCCCCACAAGCCTCTCAGCTCCAGGAGGCCAAGGGGTTTTGTCTGGCCGGCTCACTGCTGTGCCCCGAGTGGCTGAAACAGTGCCTGTCACACAGTGGGTGCCGAATAAGTGGCTCACAGCTGGCTTGGCTCTCGGCCCAGGTGTTCTCTGCTTCACATGAAGTTCTGATCATCACGGAGGATGCACCCACAGGCCCCCTCCTCTAGGAAGGCTCCCTGGAATCCCCTCTAGGAAGGCACACCCTCCCTGCCCAGGCCTGTCGAAGACACTTGACCTCCCCGCACTCAGTCACCGTCTTTTCTTGAATCGGTCGCCATGGACTCACCGGGGCCGGGGCCAAGGCTGATGTCCTCTGGGTCTCTAGGGACTGGCCTTGGCCCTGGATCCTAGCAGGTGCTAAATAGATGTTTCTGACGAACTGTGGGCATGAAGGGGGTGAGTGGCTGGGGAGGTGGGTGACCAGGGAGAACAAACAGTAATGACCACTGAAATTAATCGAGAACGTCCCATGGCCACGCGCTGCGCTGTGCGCCCTGCCTGCACCTGCTTGCTCCTCAGAATAGCCCCGTGAAGCAGCTATGGTTAGCATCTTGCCCATTTTACCAAGAACAGAGGTTATTTTAACAGGTGAGGTCCAAACTTTTGGTAGCGCACCCTTACTGGTTAAAAAAAAAATGCCTATAGATCTCTATTTTTGCCATCTTTTCATTTATAAATTATATATTAATATTTATACATACGCGTGCACAAAAATAGAAATATTAAAGAGATGGATGTTGATAAAGAGACGTTTTTATGTGTTCTTCCTTTCCACAATGGATCTTGCACAACCTCTGGGTCTGTGCATCCCATTTTGGAACCGAATATGCCACAGATGCGTGATGCAGTGAACGAGGGAATGAGTGAATGCCCATGAACCATGGTGTTCAAGAGCCGAGGCTCTGGGCTCAGATTGTTTGGTTGCCTTCTTCACTTATTAACTGTGTGTCCTTGGGCAAGTTACTTAACCTCTCTGAGCCATAGTTTTCTTATCTATAAAGCGGAGATGGAAATAGTCTTGGCTTCACAGGGCTGTGGTAAGGACTAAATGAAAGCTCGTCATCAAGTCCCCTCTGCTCTTTGTCTACACTGACATGGGCTGGAGTTGAAATCCCTCTTTGCAAACAGCACGTGAGGGGAGAGTGTGGAGATTGGGGAAGACTCAGCCCCGCCTCTAACTTGTGTGCGGCCAGATCGGGCTCTCCTCTGCAGTGCACAGCGGCTGGATGACTTAGTGGCGTGAATGTGCTCTGCCAGTCGGAGGAGAGTGCGCTGGGCTCTGGGTTGCTTGACGGGGTCATAACTCGTTCATCTTCTGCCCAAATTGGCATCCTCAATTCCTGGTTTACAGGGATAATTTTTCCTCAGCCCAACTGTGGACAGAGTACATCAGAATCACCTGGAAGGCTATACACATATAAAACCAGCAACCCTGGCCTTATTACAAAGGGTAGACTCAGAACTCTGAATTTATAACAAGTTCCTCAGGAATGTACAGCACAGCCAATTTGGAAATGGTTGTATTACATAATCCACATTGCCTGCTTTATAATGTTTAAGGGACTCAGGATTTCTCTCTGTGAGGGGTTATAGACCAGTAGGCAGGATCAGACAGGGCTAGGGTTCAAATTTACCAGCAGTGTGACTTTGGATGATTTGCTTTTTGGCTGAGCCTCGGTTTTCTCATCTGTAAACAGGGATAGTAAGAGCACCTGTTTTCCTAAAGCCTCTAGCAGAGGCCTGCCTGGTAAGGACTCAACAAGTAGTAAGTATGATTATTGCTATAATAATAATAATAAATTGTTATTTGATGTAAGTATATATAAAATATAATTTTTAAATTATAACATAATTATATATAATTGCTATAATTAATAATAAATTAGTTGCTATAATTAATACAGCAGAATCGACCCCTCTTCTGTCTTCAGGCACCTCTAAGAGTGTAACGTACTGTGCGTGCGTTAACCACTCTGTCTTTCTGTTCAGTAAGGGAATGACTGCATACCCAACAGCTGAAGCTGAAAAAATAATACAGCAAATTATTAAAACAGACACTTTTCAATGCAAATACACTCAAAATTTTTCACATTAAAATCGTTTTCTTTAATTACTTTAAAAGACAGCAGTGCTCTGTAGTTCACATAGTATTTTTTTAAAAGCAGTTAAAAAGCCCTCTAATAAGTACTTAATGAAAATAAATTGACTGAAGGGTAGCAATGATGGCTTTTGCATTAACAATAATATTTGGAGGGTAGGTGGAGAAAATATCAAACAAGAATATAGACATTTAAAACTGCGTTTTATCCAGCCTTCATCTGTTTACTAAATCTTGTGTGTATTAGAAGAGGTAATTCAAGATACTCAGCTTCAGTCGTACTTCAAACGCCCAATAGACTTTGGCATCATTTGACATAAGCGAAATCATCGATTGACACATATAATAGGAACTCTTAGATGTTTAGGTTTTTGATTGGCTAGAGTCTCTCAGCTGAGGACTCCGGCCTTGTAAACCTTTTTTTTGGGTCCTCATTGGTGTGTTATAATTTTTAATTAGATAAAAGGGCATCTTATTGTGGGTACTGTGATGGCAGTTGTTAATGATAAAATAAGAACACACTTAAAAATTGGAACGTACGACTCACTATCACAAGAACACTCTAAGCAGACTCAAGGGTGGTTTGAAGTTTTCTCTATGTGATTTTTTAAATGTTTCATGCAAAGCGGTCATTGCCTTTGTAATTACCCTGATAGTTCATTTGAAAATTTTCTTGTGCTTTCAAAGCTAATACAATTGGAGTGAAATTGCAAAAAGAATACTTAGCCCTTGAAATCTTGTTCAAATGAGTGTATTTACAAAATCAAATGTTCAGTGAAAAATGCCTTGAAAACTTAGCCTAAGACCAGGGATTTGGCATCTGGGCTTTCCCCGGGTTAATGTGCAGAATTAGATGATGCAAGACATTTCTGTGGGCATTTTATCTTGAAGGGTGTTTGCTGGTTTCTGTAGTGAAAGAGCTGCATTTAATACCAGATGAGACTCATCATGATCTCAGCTACCCAAACTGATAATCAGAGAACCTGGTTTTAAAGAACAATGCAGGAAGGATGGTCAAGTAGAATCTGCAGACATTTCGTGATTATTTCTGGTACTGCATTTTTCATCGTTCATGGACTGAGGGTCATTTATGAAAGATGCTGGGAGTCATAGGAAATCACCGCCACCAACTAGAAGAATTATCAGGGTGTATGATTAACCAGGATTAAATCGAGCCTTTAGCAACGGAGGGACCAACAGATACTACCTCAGTGTGACCTTTTATTAGACCCGAACATCTTTGGGCCCTTTTAAAGTGACTTGAGCATTTAAAAATAGAAATAAATTCCGGCCTTAAAGACTAACCAAAAAAAAAAAGAAAGAAAAAAAAATTCCTGTGACATCATCAGAGCTTATCAAAATTTTGACCAAGGGAATTTGGGCTGTGGGAAACACAAATTTAAAAAGCTATTTTCCACATGTTTCTTATAAAGGCAATGCTATCGTTCTTCAGGTGTCCATGATTTCACCAAGTCCTGTCCATCCCTTTAGCGAAATGTCTATTGGCTTTCAACATCCTTGGATCAGTTTGTCTTTTCCAATATTTTTAAAGCGTTCTAAATCCTTTAGGCCTTCAACATGCTGGAGAAATACACATCCCAACTCTTTGCATCTTAAAGAAATGCAGGCAGGCTACTTTCCTCTCGAATGATCTTCAGAGGAGTTGGAGCCCTAGACTGAGTAGGATGAACTTGATCAGCGCAGCACGCACCGTCATAACCTTCACAGCGCGGTCCTGAAACCTCACCCCACAGGAGACTCCCAGTGCAGGAGGCCACGGACCCCACTTTGAGAAACAGCCATTTACAGCTCTGGTCTGTTTTTCCTTCGGTGCTAGGTGCGCCACTGACAGCATGATTTATTACCTTGTGGGTCACTGGAATGAGAGGCACACAGACATTTGTGGAATGTCATCGGTGGTGTTTTCACGGAGGCTCATCACTAACGTGGCAACGCTGGCGCCAGATTGCACTGAAACCCCAGGCATCCCTGTCTTGATCACTGGAGTTCTTAACACATCCTGGTATCTGATAAGGCAGGTCCTTGACCCTCTTCTTCAGGCATGTCCTGATTCTTCTTGCATTCTACGTAATTTTTGTGTGTGTTATTTATTCGTGTTTTAAATTGATATATAATTCACATATAATAAAAATCTATCATCTTAAAGTGTTCAATTCAGGGTTTTGTATTATATTCACAGGGTTATGCTTCCATCACCGTTATCTACTTCCAGAGTGTCGTCACCCCCAGAATAAACCCTGAGCCCTTTAGCAGTCACTGCCTATTGCCCCTCTCCCCAGGCAACTGCAAATCCACTTTCTGTCCCTATGGATTTACCTATTCTGGACATTTCATATAAAAGGAATCACACAATACATGGCCTTGGTGGCTGATCTCTTTCGCTGAGCATAGAGTTTTCCAGGTTCATTCCTGTTGTAGCAGGTGCCAGTACTTCATTCCTTTCTTGTGGCTGAATAATATTCCACTGCGTGGATAGACTACATCTTGTTTATCTGTTCATCAGTTGTTGGACATTTGGGTTGTTTCCACCATTTGACTGCTGTGAATAGTGCTGTAATGACGTCCATGTACAAGCTTTTGTGTGAACATATGTTTTCAGTATATACCCAGGAGTGGAATTGCTGGGACATACGATAACTTATGTTTAATTTTGTGAGGGCCCCTCCAAACTTTTTACCACAGTAGCTGCACCATTTTGCATTCCCACTAGCAACGTCTGAGGTTTTCAGTTTCTCCACATCCTCGCCAGCACTCCTCATTGTCTGTCTGTTTTATGAAAGCTGTCCTGGTGGGTGTGAAGTGGAATCTTCTTGTGATTTTGATTTACTTTGCCTTATGACCAAGGATGTTGAGCATCTTTCATGTGCTGTTGACCCTCTGTACATCTTCTCTGGAGAAATGTCCGTTTAGATCCTTTGCACGTTTTTAATTGGGTTATCTTTTTATTGTAAGAGTTCTTTATAAGTTCTGAATACTAGACTCTTGCCCATCTGTTTGTGGATTGCCTCTTCTCCTGTATCAGTTATTTGTACCAGGGTTTATCTTCCTGACTACATAAGAAGCTTCAGTAAAGACTTAGAGTGGCCACATGATCTGCTGGAGCGGAGAGGTTGACTTTGAACTTATACAGCTGGGGGATATCGGGAAAGTTATGTACGGTCTCTGTGCCTCAGTTTCCCCTCTCTGTAAAATGGAGATGATAATAATAGTGCCGACCCCCATCTGTGGCCGAGGGGATGGCACGAGATAAGGAATGTGAGAATGCCCGGAGGAGTACCTGGCCGGTGGCAAGGTCTCAGTCACTGTTCGGGTGGAGTTGCCATCCTCCTCCTCCTAGTCACCTCCAGCTTTCTCCACAGTGTGAAACAGACGACTGTGGATTCAGTGGATATGTGTCTGAATAGTGGACAGACCTCTCTGTAGCCCCCCCTTACCCCTTCTCTGCTAAGTGCCAATCTTCACCTGTGAATTCACGCCTCTCCAGGGGTCAGCCCCGTGGTCCTGGTGGGTCCACCCTAGCTCCCACCCTGACACATGTCAGTCTGTGCCTCACTGTCTCAGCCACAGCGATTGGGTCCCGGGTTATCACATGACCGAGGCCTGGCCAATCAGAAATAACCAGGCTCGACTCTAGGTCTTTGAGTTCTCTTGCCCCCAAGGACCTAAAGGTGGAAGGGGTGGGGTGTTGACACCTCTGCATCCCTCTCTTCACCACAACAGGGGACCTGCCTGGGCAAAGAGCCAGTGCAGAGTGGGTGACCCCATAGAGGATGTGAGAGAAATCAGTAGCAGGGACATACCTTGACCCCTGCATTAAGCCTTACCTGAAGGCGGATCTACTCTTTGCCTTTTCAATTAGTGAGAAAAAAAAATCCCCCTTATGCTTAAGGCAGCTTGGGATAGGCACCTGAAAGTTTCCTAAACCATAGTTATTCCAAGCCTGTGTGACATACAAATTTACATGTATTGCTACTTGCGTTTTTAAAAAGAATTTATTCTGCAAATGTAAAATACAGTGCATGCTGAAATCACAGGATACTTGGCCTTTGACGAGCTTTTGAATGCCTGTCTCCGCACCTCCCCCCTTCTGAAAACCGTTGGGTTACCTGCTTCCCTCCACACCCTCCCCGCATCCTGAGCTGCAACCAAGCTGTCTTGTGCCAGCACTGCCACCCTATGGCCAGGCAGTGTCGGACTCAGTGTTTTCCTATACCTTTTTCCTGTCCCAGGAAGGAATTATTATCACCTCTCCCCTTGTATCTCTTTTTATTAATAATCAATTCAGCTCAATTCAGACAGTTTCCTTCTGACCCACACACTGCCCTTCTCCTTGTCGAATCCCTTCTAGAAATCACACCCCCCAAACCCTTGATCTGTCCCTCTGTTTCTCTATCCACTTGTGTGTCTCCCCTCAGCCCAGAGGTGCTCTACTTTCCTCATTATGACCAGGGAGCCTCGAAGATGCTAGTGATGTTGGCAGAGGTGTGATTTCTTTTACGAGCTCACCACACCTCCCCCAGTCTGTGCTTAACCGTCTGTGTACCCCCTCCCTCACGGGCAGAAGGTCTGATCCAGAGGAGACCCTAAAAGTGTTTGTTGAGGGAACACACTGCAAGGCTCTGCCTGAGGCATATACAGTGAGCCTTCCTCTGGGCCAAGGCCCCGTGGCTTGGAGCTGAGACCCGCTGCCCTTCCCCTTCCACTTATAAGTATATTGCAGTGGTTCCTCTTCTCTCCTGAAATCGAATTCATAGATATTATTAACTACTTGCAACCCATAATCTAAACAAATCAATATAATGCCCCAGTTGTAATATTAAAGAGAAATAAAAGGAAAATCATTTGTAACAAAATTACACATATTTCATCACATGAATGCTCGGGCAGGACTACACCAGAAGAGAGGATAAAGTTGTCAAGTGATTGCGCCTATTTGTAATGAACGTGTTTAGATTTAAGAGAAATAGGACGCTCTTTAACTGAAAATTGTAATACTTTCAAACAAGGGCTAACACATGTATTTACACATATGCATAGAATGTACCATGTATACAACAGCTGCAGATGCAGACGGACACAGGTGTGGTTTATAGTAACTGGGGAATGCAAGTGATGTTATGAAACAGTGAACAACTCTTGGCAAAGTCCTGGGAGATAGAAAGCATCGCCTTCCCTTGATTTACACAGTGGTTCCACCCCTGGCAAGACCATATGTATTAAAAACAAAACCTTGCAAAAAATAATAAAACTGCGTGGTGTTTAAATGCAAAATAGAGTGAGATTCTAGACTCTGGGAATCACAAAGAGGGGTGCCGACAGCTCTTCCTGGTGGGACAGTCCTGTGTGCTGAGACGTCCAGCTTCTGGGATCCTGTCTGCTAAGTGGGAGTAGCTCCACCCCCCAACTACCGGGATGAACATAAACACCCCATAAAAGTCCACATGCCCCTGGGAGATAAAGCTCCCTTTGAGAAATCCTAGTTTAGAAAAAAGTCTGGCAGCTGCAGGGGCCAGAGTTGACTCTGTACAGCCTCGGGTAAAGGGCTCCCTGAGCCTCGGTTTGGTCCTCTGTTGAATGGGGCTTTTTTTTTTTTTAATTATTAGCACCTTTAATTATTATTTATTTATTTATTTATTTTGGCTATGTTGGGTCTTCGTTTCTGTGCGAGGGCTTCCTCTAGTTGCGGCAAGCGGGGGCCACTCTTCATAGCGGTGCGCGGGCCTCTCACTATCGCGGCCTCTCTTGTTGCGGAGCACAGGCTCCAGACGCGCAGGCTCAGTAGTTGTGGCTCACGGGCCCAGTTGTTCCGCGGCATGTGGGATCTTCCCAGACCAGGGCTCGAACCTGTGTCCCCTGCATTGGCAGGCAGATTCTTAACCACTGCACCACCAGGGAAGCCCGAATGGGGCTTTTTGATGTGAGGTAAGATGGTGAGTTGGTGCGTGACAGGTACTCAGCAGGTAGGAGCTCTCTCTTCCCTCCCCTGTAGTCCTCGGCCAGGCCTCGAAGCCCTCACTCTTACTCCCACTCCGGGAAGCTGGGCTGCAGGCCCACCTAGCCCTGTGTGCTTCCAGAAGCTTCTGTGGGTTGGCCTTGCATTGCATCTCAGATCCCTTGCCCTCCTAAAGCCTCTGCCAGCCAGAAGCCTGAACCTCTATAGCCCTCTGATTCCTTCACTCAAATATTGCTAGAGCACCTGCTTGCTGTGGGCATGGGAAAGCCCGGGGAGGGTATGAAAGGAGCACAGACTGGGGCTCAGATTTAAGGCGCGGCCGAAGCCCTGTGTTGTCCGAAGGCAGCACAGAGGGCTTCCTGGAGGAGGGGGTACCTGAGCAGGGCCCAGCAGGTGGGGAAGGTTTGGACATGGAGCTCTGAGGACAAGAGCATCGTGGGTAGAGGAAGTGTTGGGGTCAGTGGCTGAGAGGCCAGGACATGGGAGGTGGTCAGAAAGTCACTCAGTTTGTCAGGGGCCGAGTTCAGGTCTGCTGTGCTCTGGCCTGTGCCATGGCACCACACCTCCCTGGTCTCCTGGCTTCCAGCGTGCTCCTCCAATCCTCCTCTGATGCCTCTGCTAAGCGCCAGCTTCCCCAGTTTGCTGTTAACCTTGTGTAGCCCTGCTCAGACCCTCCGTGGCTCCCATCTCCCGCAGGGTGTTCAGGTCCTTGGTGACTTGGACCCACCTCCATACTCGTTCATACCCTTTAGTTTATTTGTTTCTTCACTCAGTACATACTGAGCACCTACTATGTGCCAGATCCTGCTCTAGAGGCCAGGCAATTAGTAAAACCCCAACACAAAGTTTCCTGATCTGATGGGACTGACATTTTGGTAGGGAAACAGACAATAAAGAAAACAAAAATATAAGATGATGGAGTTAAGAGCACGTAAGAAAAATAAAGCAGGGTTAGGAAACAGAGAGCAAGGAAGGAGTTTTCTTAAATATGTATATTTTAAATGTTAAGCGTTGATCAGATACCATTTTGTCATTCGTGGTTTTTTAAAAAATCCATATTTTGTTCCTGTGAAAGTTTTGTGTCTAATTCTGAGGATGAATTCTGACTGGACTTGGTTGATCTTGGCTGTCCCACTCCCCTTGGCCAGGGATTTGTTCAGGGGTGGGCACAGGTCCATTTTGGCCAATAGTATTTAATGGAAGGACTGCCAGGGGCTTCTGGGAACAATTTTACTAGAAAGAGATATGCATGGAGAAAGCCTTTTGGCCATAGCTTCCCTTACTTTTTGCTTGAGCTGCTATCATGAGAGGATGTGATACTGGGAACTGTGGCAGCCATCTTATGACCATGAGTAGAGATAACATGGCATGCAAAGAGTGGCAGAGTGGCAAAGTAGAAAAACTTGTGACCTCAGTGACATCACTGAACCCCTGAACAAGAGCAAGGCCCTTATTCAGTCAACACTAATGTTTTAGATAATACTTTTTTATTAGTGGGTGTTACTGGTTATAGGTGTGCTGAATTATGGCTTCCCGCAGACCTCAGGCAGTAGAGCAGGCTGAGTGGCTGGAGTCCCATGCTGGTAGCTTCTGACCTCAAAAGTGCCTTCTATTTCCCCCGGTAGCCAACCCACAATATCATCCCTCTGCACACCCTAGAGGGATGGGGCGAAGGTTGGGAAGCCCTGCTTGAGGCCCAGCAAGTCCAACATCCTACTGTTGTCAACCGTGCCCATCTTCAGTGATCGCCCTCTGCTCCAGTTGTTTGGAATTACTCATGCTTCCCCAGACAACCCCAGGCCCTGTCTAGCTCCATGCTTTTGCACTTGCTGTTCTCTCCTGCTGAATTCCCTATTTGCTCAGCTCTTTCTGGCAAACTCCTACTCACCCTTCAAAGCCCAGTTTGAGATTCAGTGTTGCCTCTTGTGTGAAACTTCTCCAGACCTCTGCTCCAGTGTCTCTTTTGTGCTGCCCTGCCACTCCCTCCCATTGGTGGATGGTCTCTCCAGTTGAGGGCCTTCCAGGGACTGGGTTTCATTTCTACCTGTGGTCCCTGTTCCTAATTCAAGGACCAGAGGGCTCAGACCAGAAGCTAATGGTTTTTGTTGGTGAGTGAGTGAGTGAGTGAATGAATGTTCTCAGCTGCCAGACTGAGGGCAGAGGCTGGGTTGGCCTCTCCTCTGCAGAGCACAGCGCAGAGGTGGTGCTGGCACCGTGGTTGTTCCGACGATCTGGAGGTGATGCCCCAGGAAGGCGGGGCAGGTGGAGGCCTGCCTGCTCCCAGCCCTCCTGCTTTCTCTAATCTCCGCTCTCTCCCTGCATCTCCGGCGGGCAGCTTCGCAGGGGCCAGTTCCACCCTAGTTCTTCCCCAGGCCTCCGCCAGCTGAGTTCTCCTCTCTGCCATCTCTGGGATTCCGGGAGCAGCCCCCCCTTCCTTCGGGTGTGCTTTGGGGGTGGAGTGGGACACTGGAGAGGAGACAGGTGACAGTCCTTGCTGCTCTGGGGAAAATTAATTAGCCTGGGTTCCGCAAAGCACTTTGAAGACAAAAAAAAAAAAGAAAGAAAGAAAGGAAATTCACGCAGTAGTCCCTTATCGGGACAGTTATTACCTGGAGGCTTACCTCTCCCCTCTGCTAGGGCAGGCTGTGTCCCCATTCCACTACATACCTGTTTTTCTAGAAAATCCAACTTCTGAAATCCAGGCACTTTGGTGCACAGAGCAAGGAGAGGCGCATTTGGGTTCCCTCTAGGTGGGGCCCCAGCTGCTGAAAACCAATTCCCAGTTGCCGCTGGGATGCTGGGCTTCAGATAGGATTTAGGATTCCAAGACCAGCGACCCTGGCCGGGCCTCACCTATTTGAGCCTCCGGATTTCAGCAAAGTGAGGGTGGTGATGCGTCCCTTGGAACCAGCGTATGACACGTACTCAGTCCACCGAGCTCCCGGCCTCTCCTGTCAGGACAGAGCAGACGGAGTCCGTGCAGCCCGCAGGTAAAGGCTGGGCCTGGTGTCTGGGCTTGGTTCCCCACAGACCACCCAGCCAGCCTGCCCGCTACAGGGCGGACTCCAGCTCAGAACCGCAGAGCCAGCTGCCAGCTGCCGGGAGGCCAGCTTCCTCCACACAGTCGGAAAGGCCTCGCCGGGCCACAGGCAGGCAACATAGTGGACTCTGGATGACCGGAGTCATCTCCTTGAGATACACTGGAATGTTCCCTCTGCCCTTTCCTGAATTGGAAGCAGAGGCTCAGAGAGGTCCAGTCTCTGGTGACTGGATCCCCAGCTGGGCTTCCCGGCTTCACACCCCAGCTGGGCTGGGGGAGGGAGTGGCCGACAGGCAGGCAGGTGAGGTTTGGCAGAGGGAAGCTCTGTGAGCTTTTATGGGGCTTCAGAAGTTTGGCACGGTTCAGCTCAAGGTGGGTGATGATTCCTTCTTGGGGACCCCTCCCCTTCTCGGGTCCTGGCATACCTGTCAGGCGACAGGTGGGCCTCAGAACCAGCTCATTTATGGTTCCAGGTGAGCGATGGGGGGCCCCCCCACTGAGGACTGAGGAGGAGGGGCCTCGGGCTCCAGATGAAAGGCCAGAGCTGCCCCCCATCTCCACCCCTCCCCACCTGGAGCTCAGGACCCAAGAGCATTCTGGGAAACCAAAGTTCTTCTCTTTCATTCTGTGCCCCCCGGGGGCCCGCCTCTCCAGCTGGGTCCCTTCTGCCGTGGAAGGGGCATCACAGGTGCCTGGTGGGTGCAGGCCTGCACAGGGCGCTCCAGGGGCCCCCGGAGAGGATGCACTGCTGGCGGGCGTGGTGTAGAGCAGGTCCCTCACCTCGCTGAGCCTCAGTGTCCTCTTCTGTAAAATGGGGGTAAGAGCAAACGTCCCCTGGCCCCCCAACAACGTCACTGAGAAGATTAAGTGAGATGAGAAGTGACTGAATCAGGGGCTCCCCGGCACTGGCCCAGCTTGTGCAGGCACAGGGGATGGAGAGAGAGTGAGCACGGGGACGCCACGTCCTGAGGGCAGGTGACAGGGCGGCTGTTGTTGACGTCTGCCTGCTGATAGACTCTGAGCCCCCCGTCTTTGCCCCCAAGGAAGCCTGGAAGCAATGTGGGAGATTAAGACAGGGAGGATGACGGTGATGGGGTGATAGCAGGGACCAGGTTTTTCCAGCGCTCGCTATGTGCCAGCCCCAGTTTTAAATGCTTCACCTGTTCTGAGTCATCTAATGCCTCCACCACACCACCCAGGAGGCTGGTATTTTATGGCCATTCTCAGCCCTGGGGTGAGGGACGGAAGCCCAGGGAGGTTGGGTCGTGGCCTGAGGATGCCACACGCAGCTGCAGAGTGCAGCCCTAGGATCCGAACCTGTCAGGCTCTGAAGCCACTACTTCTAACCATGGAATCACTGTGCCTTCCAGAGAACAAATGCTCAGGATCTTTATATAGCAAAGAAATATAGGATCAACGTCATAAAGCAGAGGGAGGAGGAATCTAGGAGATGCCCATTGTTCTTCCCAAACTACAGCTTCTCCTGCTCACACACCATCAGCGGCTCCCCAGTGCCTATGGGACCAATGCAGGGCCCTGGGTCCCCTGAACCCTATGTCCTCCTCACCCTCCACCACCCACGTCACCTGCTGGCCACTCCTTGTCCGGCTGGTCTTGCTGACCCCGTTGCTCCACCGACACTGCTCTCTGCCCAGCCCCCCTCTCCCTTTGCACAGGCCCAGCTCCCCGGCTGCCTCGGCTCCCGGGTCGCTGTTGCCCCCCATCCCTCCTTGGCTGGTGGGTTCCTGGTCCTGCCAGCGAGACACAGTCGCTGCAGGAGGTTCTCAGACGTGCCAGGTTTAATACTGTGATTGTTTTATCACATTTTTGTTTCTTCTTTTTAAACCTTCAGGGTACCGTAGACACATTAAGTATCATAGAAGGTCAGGAAAATAGAAAAGCAGAAAGCAGAGAAGGGCTCTTAAACTGCACCCCTCCCCAGGAGATGGCTGCTCTTACTGTACCTGGGGTGTGGCCAGCAGGCCTCCTCTCTTTTTTCTACTCCTGTGTGGTTTCGCAGGCAATGGGAAGTCCCACCTTTTCCTTTATTTCAGGGCCTATCCCCAGGGGATGAGTAAGTCCTCCTGCATCTAACCTACGTCCCTCTTATGGGGTTCACCGCGGGTCCTGCCCTCCAAAGCAGTGGACCCCCGAGAAGCTGCCGTCCTGGGTTGCAGTGGTGGGCACGAAAGAGGGTCTTCACTGGAATCTGGTCAGAGGGTCAGGGGCTCCAGGAGCCCCAGAAAATGAGGGATGGAGGGTCACTAAGTAACCTTGGCAACCTGGAAGACCAGCCCCAGGGAGCCAGGTGCCTCTGCCTGTCCTGTCCGCTCCGTATCCCCATGGCCTGCAGCAGGGCTCCCAGGGCAGGCGCTCCTGCTCGTGGAATGAAAGAGGCAAGAAGTACCATGTGGAGAGGCGGGGAGATGGACCAGACCAGGGAGGAGGAGGCCTCGCCCACCATCTAAGGCTTGGCCATCAGAGGCTGGGCAGTCCCTGCAGGGTCGGGGGCCAGGGTGGAGTGGAGGGGCTTCCTGGCAGCCACCCAGCCATCATCGCAGAGGAAGTGGAGGCTACCAAGTCAGAATGCCTGAGGGCAGCCTGGCTTTGGAGCCGTTTATCACCTGCAGCAATTCCAAGAATGCGGAGCCAGAGGAGGGAGGGAGGCTGGGGGAGCGGGGATGCCCCGCCTTTCTCCAAGAAGCAGAGAACCCAGACCCTTGGCATCTGGAGAAGGCAAGTCTCGCCCGAAGACTCAGACTCACAGAGCAGTGGGGGACGCTGGCTTTTAGGGGGTGCCCACCGCATGCCAGGCACTGTCGTGACCCTTACGGCACTAAGTGCTGCCACAAGACCCGAAGGTCACACCCCTGGGGCCTGGCAGAGCCAGGACTCACACCCAGAGCTCACACATTGATGGAGAGTGCTCCGCTGGAACCCAAGCCAGGCAGGGCCTGCTGTCTGCTCAACTCCCTGCATGGCTCCCACCTGCTCAGAGGAGAAGCCAAAGCCCTCACAGTGGCCACGGCGCCCATGTGCTGCCTCAGGGCCTTTGCACTTTCTGGCCCCACTGCCTGGGATGCTCCTCTCCTGTTACCGGCTTGGCTCACTCCCTCTCCTCCAGATCCCTGCTCAGAAATCACCTCCTCCAAGAAGCCTTCCTTGACCACCGTGATGTGACCTGCTCTCAGACAGCAGCCACCAGTTACTTAAAATGTGCGACTCAGAATCCAGGCGTGTCCTGAGTGTCAAATAGGCACCTGATTTCCAAGACCTGGTGTTTAAAAAAAAATGTAAAACAAATCACTAATAATTTTTTGTATTGATTACATATTGCCATGATACTGTTTTGGATCTATTGGATTAAATTAAATATACTATTAGTATTAATTTTGTCTTTCTTTTCACTTTTTTCCAAGTGGCTGTGAGAAAATTGAGAATGACGTGGCGCTGCCTTCACTCTGACCTCTTTTCTCCCAGCGCTCACCCGCCTGCCCGTTACAGGTGCCCCTGCCTGTCTATCTACGATCTGCGCCTTCCAGGAGGAGGACAGATCTGCTCCTGTTCCCTCGGCTGTAGCCCAGCACACGGGGCAGTAGCTGTCGCTGAACGAGGTGCCTGCTCTGTGTCTGGCGTTGCCCTGGGCTTTGTTCCTGAGCATCTGAACTTGGGGTAGGGGTGGAAAGTCACGGGAGGAGGGCTGGGGTCCACAGGGGTGGGGGGACAGAGCACAACGGGGATTGGGGTCCAAGCAGTGCCTCTGGCTCGCTTTGTCCCTCTGCATTTTGCTGTCTGTCCTCTGAGGCCCTCGTTCTGCGCAGAGGTTCTGATGGGCTCCATGGGGTTGTGCCGTGAGCTCCGGTGGGCCAGAGGGGCTGGGGAAGCTGCCGTCTCTGCTGATTTGCACCTGAACCGGGCTGCATGGTTGAGTGAACCGTGCCCCGGGGCACTGCCACCTTTACCGTGGCCCCGCAGCGGGCAGTGGCAATGGAGGAGCCGGCGATTTGGGCAGGAGGTCCCCGCACCTTCTGGGATGGGGGCAGGGGCCAGACAGAGGGGCCTGGGGACACACACAGTGGGACATGGCCTGGTCCTCCTCCTTGACAGGGGTCTCGAGAATTCCAAAGAAGTGAGGCAAGGGCAGGGGGTCCGCAGAGAGGGGCTGCGGGATTCCAGAGGCGAGTGTGGCCTCTGCCTGGCTTGAGCAGAGGATTCCCAGAGGAAGTGACGTTTCCCCTGGGAGGGGAAGGCTGGTGGCACCTGAGGGCAGCTGAGCAAAGCATGGAGGGGCATGGGGTGGGCAAGGAGGTGGTGACACTGGAGCCGCGGCCCCCGGTGGTGGTGGGAGCCCGGCCAGAGGGGTTGTCAGGGGCCCGGGTGCCCTCGAGGGTACCCCGGCCTGCCCTGGGGCTCCGTGGCAGCTGCTGCTCGGGGTCTGCTGAGAGCCGACCAGAGGGCCCAGGCATCCCTGCTGAGAGGGTGCTGGGAAGTCGGCCAGCCCGCAGTTTGTCTCTGGTACCCAGATGCCTGTCCAGCCACAGCTCGCACACCTCCACTCCCTCCAGGGCGGCCCATGGCTGGGAGAAACGTCTCCTCGGGCGTTTTAGGGGGATCTCAGGGGGAGGGGAGAATGCTTAGACTCCGTACAACTTCTCAGTGTCTTGATTTTTAAAGAACCGTTCAAACCCTAGAGTGTTCAGATGCCTTAGACCAGGGTTTTTCAAACGTCTCCTTTGTCTCTACCAGTTTGGTATTGTTCTTTGGTCTTTGGTCATTTATATTTTGTTTTATGTTGTGAAAGAATGCCCATCAGTTATTTTGTTGACGGACCTTCAGCGTGAATCTGTCTGGTGTTTTCTCATGATTAGAAGGAGGTGACGCATTATTGGCAAAGATGCTGCAGACATGCTTCTTGGAGCATCTTATCAGGGGTCTCCACCTCTGCTGTCATTTGTATTTTTATCGAAATGGATCCCCTTTTTAAATTCACTGCCTGACTTAATCTAACCATAAGAAACACTGTCCCCCGAATTATGATGGGTTTGATATGCGATAGCTGTTGAAATGGAAAAGCTTTTTTCCTGTTCCACCTAAAATCAACTCGATGCCCTCCAGGGCGATGTGCACCACTTTTTTAAAGTATTTTTTTTTTAATATTTTATTTATTTATTTATTTATTTATGGCTGTGTTGGGTCTTGGTTTCTGTGTGAGGGCTTTCTCCAGTTGCGGCAAGTGGGGACCATTCTTCATCGCAGTGCGCGGGCCTCTCACTATCGCGGCCTCTCTTGTTGCGGAGCACAGGCTCCAGATGCGCAGGCTCAGTAATTGTGGCTCACGGGCCCAGTCGCTCTGCGGCATGTGGGATCTTCCCAGACCAGGGCTCGAACCCGTGTCCCCTGCATTGGCAGGCAGATTCTCAACCACTGCGCCACCAGGGAAGCCCTGTGCACCACTTTTGACAAATGTTGCTGTAGATTGTGTAGGATCTTTGGAACTGCGCAATGTTGCTCTGGTTTATTTTGTTATTATTGTTTTCAAAGAGTCCTCATAGCCGTCAGAACTTTTGCCTCCTTGGTCCCTCTAAGATTCAGTGTGTTGACTTTTAGGAGTTCAGGCCCGAGTCCTCTGTCTCTGCTCCCACCCGGCCTCCTCAGCTTCCCAGTTGCCTGGAGGGGCGTGGCTTGTTTAAACTGCACATTTCTTGACCCTGAGAAACCTTGGCCAGTGTAGTAGCTTTGAGGTGAGGCCCTGGACTCTTGATCAAGCCCCCACCCACGGGGGTGAGATTCCCACACTGCCCCTTCAGCACCCCGCAGAGGCATTTATCACACCTTGGCTGGTATAGAAATTCCAATCAGGAAAAGCAGAGAAGTCTGGGGAGCTCTGAGGTCTGGCTTCCCAGAGTCAACCACGCACGACCCGGGAGCTTGTCTGGATGTCTGTGGAAGCTGCCACGTGAGCCCAGGCCACGCCAGAGCCATGTCCACTCTGCCACCCTGTCTCATGGGAATTCCGCTCCCAGGAAACTCTTCCTCCAACGGGACGGGGAAGGGACCCTGGGAAACGCTGTTCCCAGGCTGTGTGGGGTGTGAGGCTGGGCGACAGCCATGTTTCGTCCCGTCAGCTTCCCTAGACGTGCGTAACGTGTTCCCTTATGTTTAGCGATGTGACAGCACCATGCTTATACCTACCCTTCCACCAGTGGAAGGCAAAGTGCCCCCCACCCCCAAAGAGGAAGCGTGGCATCTGTCACTGGGTCTCTTCCAGGCGAGCCACGAGTCCTTTGACACTGCGACTTGAATGCTGAGATTCGTGTGCCTTGTATCTCGACAGATGGAGTTGGGGGGGCGGGGAGGAGAAAAATCATGGGTTAATATATACAAGGATATTCATATGAAAGCAAGAAAAATGCACATAAATCCTAGTCCTCGTTTCTGCCATTAGCCCTGTGGCCTCGGCCGCGTCCGGAGCTTCCTTTTGCCCTCGCCGTCCCGTGTCCCGTTGGTTCTCATCTGAGCATGGCTCCTGGCCTCGTGGCTGTGTCCCTGAGGGGGCTGTGCCGTTCGTGCTCCTGCCTGTGCTGGCTGGGCTGCTGTAGTTTCCTCTTAACCACAGGGCACGGGTGTACCTACAGGTGGCCCTGCGTCCAGGGGCCTGCCCTGTCGCTCTGCTGCCAGCACCCCACAAACCTCCGCTTTAGGAGTGCCAGGCTGCCCCCCTGCTGAGCCCCGTGACTAGGAAGGGGGGTTCAGTGGGGAGCAGAAGACGGGGCATGTCCTGGTGGGTGCTGGACAGCAGCCCAGCTGCCCCCCCCCCCCCCGGTGCCAGGTTTGAGCCCAGCTGCTCCAGGCGCTTCAGGAGGTGGCCTGGGGCCTCTGGGGACTCGCTTGGGCCTCTTTTATCTTGCCCTGCCCCTGAGCCCTGCCGTCTGCCACCCAGGAAGCCGGGCCAGTTCTGGGCTTGGAGTGTGGGGAGGGCAGCCTGGCAGGGCCGCCGGAGATGTTCTATCTCTCGGGGATGTGGAAGGATGCACCGTGGGGTTCGGGCGGAGCCAGGGCGCGAGCAGTGCAGGCCGCGGTGGGTTCATAAAGCGCCCTTTCACTGTCTTGTGGCGTGATGGCAACTCGGGGGATCCCTCAGCAGCCTTGGGGTGCGGGGAAGCCAGTTCCCAGGAGACAGCTTGAGGCCCATGTGGCATGACATCTCGGTGGGTGACACTCCTCCAAGATGCGCACACACAGAGCCTGAAGCCCAGGCCTCAGGAAGACTTCCTCTGGGCACCACGTCTGAAACTTCTCACCATCTTCCAGGACATGTTGCATCTTCCTTCCCAGGTTCGTTGTCACTCTTTAGCCTTTTTTTGTGCTCTAACGCACCAGACACCCCAATTACATTACTCATCTTCATGGTTACTGTTTGTCCACAAGGACAGGGGTTTTTTTGTTTGTTTTTTATCCAATACATCCACTGCCATAACTTCAGCAGCTGGTGAGTGCTTTGCACGTAGAAGGTTCTCAGTAAAGACTTACGGAAGGAACACATGCTGTGTGCTTAGAGTAGGGATGTGGGAAGCTGTCTCTGTCCTCAAGGAGCTGACATTCTTGTGGTGACAACAGATGCAGGGACTGGTGACTGCCATCTGGGAGGTGGCAGAGCCTCTGGCTAAAGCCAGCCCAGGGCTCAGAAGAGCTGAAGGGGGCGCTGGGCCCCTGGCTGGCAGGGGAAGGACATCGGAGTCGGGGGAGGAGCAGAACACGGAAATTTAACATTAATACCGCAGGACCTAATTCATGAAAACATCTAATTACAGGATGCCGGTGTTTAATTGTCATTTTGGCAATGACCTGCAACTGCATACAGATTATACGGTAATCAACTCAAACGTGCTTACAGTTGCTGTAAATGCCATTTAATCTAACGTGGGGTGCAGACAAGGGCAGGGTGCTAGGGACGTCCTCCATTTGGCTTGTAACGTCACAGCCAAGGAGGTGACTAGCATGGTGCTGGGCTGCAAATGCCAGCTGCCGTGCATTCCCCCCCTCCCCCGTGCATGAAGAGTGGCCTGCACATAGGCCCCAGTTGAAACTGCAGCGAGAGAGACTTAGGTCAAACCCAGGCTGATCCGGAAGGGCTTGGAGGAAGAGGAGGAAGGTCGGCCTGCTGGTTGGTTTGGGCAGGTGGGAGCCAGGAGACAGGGGCTTGGCCGGGTTGGCTTTTTTCGTACTCGGAAGGGGTGGACCAGTTAGAGGTTGCAAACCAGTGGCCGCGGAGGTGTTTTATTTGGGCTGCGCAGCGTTCTGAAGGAGCGGATCTGAGAGCCTTGGACGGGGCGCCCGCTCTCTTGTAACCGCATCCCATCTTGCCCCCTGTGGTCACCCTGCAGCCCACTGTCTTTCACCCTCACTTGCACCTTTACTGCCTGGGCCCTGGAGGCACTGAATCGCCCACACGCTTCCAGAGGCAGAGACTCTGGTAAGAGGAACATGGGCTTTGGGGCTGGACACCCAACGATTGAAATCCACACTCTGCCCCTTGCCGGCTGAGTGGCATTGGGCAAGGAAAGGGATCTATGAGCCTCTCCGTGTGTGAGAGAGATTATGCACATGTATAAAATGCCCAGCTTTCAGGGTCAGCCAACACGTTCTCCAGCTGCAAGAGGCAGTCTAGCGTCGTGGATAAGAGTGTGGGCTCTGGTGCCGGCTACCCGGGTTCCCATCCCAGCCCTGGCACTTGTGGGCTTTCCAAACTTGCATACCCTTGGACACCCTCATTTCTCTATCTGTAAAATGGGGATGGTTGTAAAGACTGCTGCCTAGCTCAGAGGGTTTATGGAATGAGTTCATGAACAGGAAGGGCTTAAAATAGTGCCTGGCACACAGTAGGCACTCAAGAAATGTTAGCCGTGAATACCTGCCGTGTGCGGGGAGCTGTGGGTAAAGTGGAAGACAGGATAGCTCAAGTTCCTGCACGGGCGCATGAGTCTCCACTCCCTCTCCTTGAAAACTTTCCCTGGCTGATCTGCCTGGAGAACTTTTATTCATCCCTCAACACCCAGCTGTTTTTTCCCTCGTCTGTCCAGTCTTGGCTGCTCCCCTCCTCCTCTGGGGTAATATCTGTTGGATGCTGGCTGCTCTGGTGGCATCCAGTTCAGGGGGCCATTTGCTTGTCTCTGTCTCCGAGTGGAAGTGTTCGGGAGCGTTTTGGCGGCTGGCATCATAACCACACTGGGCGCGACACCCAGGAGAGCTTGCTAAGTGTTGGTTGAACTGGTCCTATTGAATTAGCAAGCAAGGAGGCCCCTCAGAGGACTCAGTGCCAGGGTAGATGCTTTTTTTTTTTTTTTAATTATTTATTTATGGCTGTGTTGGGTCTTTGTTTCTGTGCGAGGGCTTTCTCTAGTTGCGGCAAGCGGGGGCCACTCTTCATCGCGGTGCGCGGGCCTCTCACTATCGCGGCCTCTCTCGTTGCGGAGCACAGGCTCCAGACGCGCAGGCTCAGTAGTTGTGGCTCACGGGCCCAGTTGCTCCGCGGCATGTGGGATCTTCCCAGACCGGGGCTCGAACCCGTGTCCCCTGCATTGGCAGGCGGATTCTCAACCACTGCGCCACCAGGGAAGCCCTAGATGCTTTTTAATTAACTTTTTTTTTTTAAAGGAAACATGTTTGTAAGGAAAAATGTATGTATTAACAGTAACTAATTATATAGGGTAAAAGTAAAACTTCTCAACCTCTTGAATTCTCTAGAGGCGGCCAATGTTTATAGTTTCTAGTACTTCACTGCAGACGTTTTCTATACATCTACACGCCGTGTATATTTCTCTACAAATGGACCCTCAAAACACACGTGTCTGCATCTCCTGTTTCCACTTGCTAATATTTCTTGACCATCCTTCAATTTCAGATTTCACAGACCACCCCCATTTGTTTTAGTGGTGCGTGGAGTTCCAAGGTACGGATGCCTCATGATTTATTTAGCTGGCCCCCTGTTCACAGACATTGGGCTGTTTCTGATTTTTGCTCCCCCAAGCCAGGCTGCACAGGCGTCTCTGTACATACCCCTCGGCATGCGGATCTGCTGGTGGTGAAGCAGTGGACAGTGGTGAGGTCTCCTGACTGGCCCGGGCTGCCCCCCACTGCTCGGCCTTGCCGTTGCTTTCTGTCCTTTGCTGTTTCACGGGTCTTTTAGCGGCTTAGTGCTCATTCTGCACTGCTTTAGAAAGAGCCTTATTCCCGCCACCGTTCAGGAGCTCCGAGGTTCTGATGGGAAACACCCTCGAGGGTGAGAAGATGGACAGACAGGTACATCTCTGCCATCTCCGTCCCCTATCACCACCAGCCAACTGGGGCGACTCTGCTTTGCCCAGTTTTATGTGGATTTTTTTTTACTATAAATGTGGAGTTTCTCAGCTACGGAACCATGTCCAAAGGCTCTTCTCTCTCCATGTTTTAGACCCAGGGAAACTGAGGCCCAGGGAGAGGGGCATGGAGGCTGAGGCCCTGCTCGGGCCTGGGGCGGGGGGGTTAGGGGCCCTTTGCCGGCACAGCCCCCCGTGGGGGCCCTGCAGCCCTGTCCCCCGCCTAATCCCGTTTTCTGCCCAGCTGAACAGCGGAGAGGGCTTATTTCTCATCCCATTTTAATGCAAAGGAGGCTGCCAGGCCTGGCTTGTTCTGAGCTCGGTGACAGTGGCCGTGAATGGGGACCCCAGTAACCGGGACAAAAATGTGACAGGGCCCTCCATCATGGCATTGTCCGACAATCAGGACATTATAGTTGCTCCTGGAACCCTCTCCGGGAAGGGCGGGGGCCTCCGCCTCGTATGCTAAGCAGACAGGGGCCGGCCCGCCTTGGGCCACCCGGCCTTGGCCTGGTCAGTACTTCCATTGTGTCAGGAGCTTGGACCTGAGCAATTCAAAGGGTCCCCCAGCTAGCCCCTCCCTCCCTCCCTCCTCCCGCCACGAGGCCTGGACGTGTGCGTGTGGTGGAGGGGATCCCAGACCGCCACCCCGGAGAGGCTGCGACTCCCCCTGCCCTGCTGCCCGACGGCAGGACAGGTGCTCCCCTCTCTGGGCCTCAGCGACAACAATAACGATCACCACCCAACAGCCAGCGTTTCTGAGTGGCATGGAGGGGCGCGGGAGGCGTGGCTGGGGGGCCCCCAGACTGCGGGGTGCCAAGCGGGGGCAGTGCTGTCCAGCAGAAAAGGGGCCCAGACCACACGTCATCTCAGACTTCCGGGTAGTCACGTTAAAAGAAAGTAAAAAGAAACAGGCAAGATGAATTTTAATAGTATAGTTTATGGAACTCCACCCAAAATAGCATTTCAGCACGTAATCTATATTGAAAATACCGTTAACAAGACATTTCACACAACTTTTTTCATACCGAGCCTTTGAAATCTGGTGGGTATTGGACCCACACTGCACATCTCAGTCCCTTGCAAGTGCCCAGGGTCCACACGTGGCTGCTGGCTGTCGTGCTGGACGGCTCAGCTCTAAAGGGGACCAGCGGGCACGCCCACACTCTGCCAGGGCTGCTCACCTACTCTGTGACCCCGGGCAGGGCGCTCCGCCTCTCTCGGGATCAGTTCCCCCTCTGGAGCTCCCTTCACAGCCGGGTGATAGAGAGGAGCAAGGCCATCCCCGGGGCCCTGGCTCGTGGCACCTCGTGCGTAGGCCCTCTGCCAGGCCCTCTCTGGGCCCCCTGATCATTCTGCAGCCACGCCCCCCCACCACGGGCCTTCCCCCCAGACCCTCTCCTCTCTGGGCACCAGCAGAGCCCACGCAGCTTCTGTCCCACTCCTCTGGGGGGCTGGGGTGGGAGCGCTGGGGTATTGCAGGTTGGGGTGAACTAGATGGGTATCTCCTAAGCCAGGCGGCAGTCCCAAGATGGTTTCTCTTTGCTAAACCTCCCCTTACTGAACCCATTTTGCAGATGTGGAAACAGAGGCCCACTCGCACAGAGACACAGGGGGAGGGCGTGGCTGAGCCACTCTTTGACCTGCCTCTTGCAGACGTTTAGCTAGGACAGCCGTCCCCACTCCAGTTTCTTCAACGATTGGTGAACCTCCTTCACTTACAGATGCAAATGCCACTACTGCCCAGGGTGAAAACCCAGGGTGGGGCAACTGGGAGGGGCCTGCGATCAGGAATCAGGCGGCCTCCAGTGTGTGTGATCAACAACTGTAGGTAAGTCATCGCCCGCCCCACCCGGTTTCCCACGGGCAAGTCCAGGGTCTTTGCATCCAGGGCAGGGGGGGCAACGTTTGCAAGCTGTGATGGGCAGTTCCCACGCCAGGGGTGGGAGGGCAAAGGGAGCAGGTGTGGACACAGCACCTCTCTCTCCTCCCCCACCACCCTCGCCAGACCCCATTGATCGCAGGAGGCTCCTGTCCTCAGAACCACAGGCTCGCCTGCTCTCGGCTCCCTTCCATTTGCGACTGGACAACTTCCAGGGCCGGAGTGGGGCAGGCAGTAATGGACCACAGAGTGAGTTATGCAGCCATGGGGGGGGGGCACCTCGGAGGAGGTGATGGGGGCTGGGGGCACTCAGGTGTGAAATGCCTGCGCCCTCCGCCTCCCTGCCTGGCTCCTCCTCGACGCCCCAGTCTCCTCTGAGCCTCTCGCCCGTCCTCTCCCCCCTCCACCCCAGGTGGGCTGGGCGGCTCCGTTATCCAGAATTGGAGACTGAGGCCTGGAAGAGGGGAGGGGCTTGTCCAAGGTCACAGAATAAGTGACCTCTAGAGTCTGAGGTCCTTTGTCCTGGTGCAGAGGTGCCTGGGGACCCTCCCAGCAGCCTGAGCCGTGAGCCCTCCCCCTACCTGCTCCAGTGGTGCGGGGTCCAGCCTTGAGGCTCCCAAGTCTGCTCTGTCCCTGGCCTTGGATTGGGTCTGCATGCTGGAGGGTGCTGGGCCCACTGCTTCACCTTTACGTGCTGTGCGACATTAACCAAATCACTTCTCACGTGAGTCTTTCCTCATGTGTAAAATGGAGAATGATTTTTACACCTGGTCACAGAGCAATTGGGGACAATGTGAGAAAGCCTATTAGGGCCTCTGCCCTTTGGGGCACGCTTGCCTGAGCCTTGACACTTGGCGTGCTGGATCCTGGAGCCCAGATTCAAGCGGGGGTCCTGACAGCCCTGGGGTAGCCCCGAGAAGGGTGGACCTCTGTCCCCCCTGCCCCCCTGGAGCTTCTGGGGCCCAGACCCTGGAGTTGCCCCCTGACCACAGAGGAGGCCTGGGCTCTGCTGGTGCCTGAAGGGAGGAGAGGATGCCCAGACACAGTCTGGGGGAAAGGCCCCAGATGGGGTGCTGCAGAGTGATCCGGGGTCCCAGGGAAGCCTGCCCAGGGTCACTGAGTGGCTGAGCAGCCCAGGCGGAGCGTGCGTGTGTCCCTAGGTCCTGAAGCTGGTGGTCCGTCACCTGCCTGCAGCGCACGGTGGGCACATGGGGGCCACGCACTCATTCCTGGAGCATTTATTGAGCACTTGCTGTGTACTGAGCACCAGGTGTTGTAGACCAGTCCCAGCCCCCAGGAGCTCCCAGCCCACTGGGGACCCCATCAACCGAGTAGGGACAAAGGAACAAACGAAAACCTGTACCGGTGATGGAGGAAATGAGAAAGTCATCGGTGGGGAGCCGGGGGCTCAAGGAGCGCCCTCCGAGAGGAGACTGGAGCTGAGGCTGGACAGCAGAGCTGGGAGAAGGACATCCTGGGCAGAGGGACCGCACGTGCCAGGGGCCTGAGTGGGAGCAGAGCCCAGGAACAGAAAGGGCCTGTGTGGCTGGGAGCAGGGGGGAGGGGAGGGGCAGGAGTCAGTGCCAGAGACAGGCCACGGTGAGGAGTCACTTTGCTCCCAGTGGGGTGGGGAGCCCTGGGCTGTTGTAAGCAGGGCCATAACCTGGACGAGAGATGATGGTGGTGCGTCCATGTGGCAGTGGACGGGGAGGGAGAAGTAGATGGATTCCAGATCTGTTAGGAGCGGGGAAGGGCAGGCTCAAGGGTCAGACGTGGGAGCTGAGGGAGAAGTGAGGAACAATGCTGAAGTTGGTCTGAGCAGGAAGATCTGGGGGGTAATCAGCATTTCCACACTGGCCTCATCAGGTTGCCTGTGAGACCTTCAAATGGACAGGACACGCAGGCAGTGGGAGGCCTGATCTCACTGGGGTGGGTGTCTCACAGCAGTGGATGAGATCACTTGGAAACAAACACGGAGCGAGCAGGGAGGATGGGCTCTT
Organism: Balaenoptera acutorostrata; assembly: GCF_949987535.1. Taxonomy (NCBI): domain Eukaryota; kingdom Metazoa; phylum Chordata; class Mammalia; order Artiodactyla; family Balaenopteridae; genus Balaenoptera; species Balaenoptera acutorostrata. The sequence continues at coordinate 3,143,220 of NC_080073.1, forward strand.
AGCCGGGCCAACTTGAGCTCGGGTCCCATTAATCAAGGTCTATACCTAGAATGAGGGAGGTGTAGTTGTGCTTTAGGCTGCTCAGACCCCTCCTGGATCCTGTGCCTGGGGCTGGTTGAGAGGAACCAACCAGCTTTGGGAGGAGTCTGCAGGCACCATTCTATGAGTGGGGCTGGGGAGATGCCGAGCTCCGTCTGGAGTCTCTGCCGGCTGCCCCAGGCCGGGGAGGAGGTGGGCCGTGGGCCCAGAGGGCCAAGCTGGGCTCCAGCGGCCAGAGCACAGAGAGTCAGGCTCCAGCTTGGTGTGAAGGAGAGCGTCAGACCAGGCAGACTCAGCAGGGATGGGGCGGGCTGACCAGTAAGGGGTCAGTTCCCTGTTCAGGGAGCCTCACCTGGAGGGTGATGAAAGTGGTCTCCAGCATTGGGTGGGGGCTGGACTCCGGGATCCGCAGGGCCCCTCCTGCCCAAAGATGCGGCCGCCAGCGGGGAACAATGTTCCCAGGAAGCAGCAGGAACCACCACTGATTACAAATTGCCCTGTGATTTTTCTCCCGTTACCAGGGCGACAGCAGGCTGAGCATCTTAAGCAGCAGTGGGATCTTTTAAAGCCATAGATGATTTCTCTTCAGGGTTCTACACCTCCTTTCTCCACTTCCCAGCCTCCCCTTCCCCTTGTACCACCCTGTCTCCTTAACACTGTTCGCTCCCTCCCTCCCTCCCTCCCTCTTTCCCTCTCTCCCTCCCTCTCACCAACCCTGTACTTGGCAGTAGGGATCATACCTGTTCCCTACTCACCTTCTAAATACTGTGCCTTCTCTCTGCAATTCATGCCAAGGCTTCTTGCTCTCAGATTCTCTGGGCCTCAGTTTCTCCATCTTTAGAACGGGAAGGGCATGAGCCTGGGCGACCCTCCCCGTCCCCACATGTGCAAATCAGCTCACCCTGCATATCCAGCGCCAATACTTCCTCCTACAGGAAGTCTCTTGAGTGTCCTAGCCTGAAGCAAACACCCATTCATTCATTCATTCATTCATGTTTGCAGGCATTCATTAGCCTGCACTGTCCAGTGAAGTAGCTACGGGCCACATGTGGCTACTGAGTCCTTAAAATGTGGCTGGTACCATGTTTTGAACTAATATTGAGTTAAATAACATATATTATTAGAGTTACTTGCATTGGTTTCTTTTCACTTTTTATTTTATTTATCTTTTTTAACGTCTTTATTGGAGTATAATTGCTTTACAATGTTGTGTTAGTTTCTGTTGTTTAACAAAGTGAATCAGTTATACGTATACATATGTCCCCATATCCCCTCCCTCTTTTCACTTTTTAGAAAATTTTAAACGAACTATGTGGCTTGCCTTGTATTTCTACTGGAAATGACATTAAACTAACATGTGTGACCACAGAGTAGCAAGGACAGTAGCAGCTGCTGTGGACAGAGCATGGGGACTCATTTCAGCCGACAAAACCCCGTGACATGATGTCTATACCGTTAGTCTGACTGACAGGGAGAAGGAGACTCGGAGGAGGGAGGGGCTTGCTGAAGGCGCCCTGCTGGGTGGTTGTGCTAGGACCCCATCTCGGTGCGGGGGCTCTGGAAAACAAAGCCCCCAGACGCGGGGGTTTAAGGCAGAGACCAGGAGCCGTCAGAGCTGGGTGGAGGCTTCAGAGCTGGGTTGCAGCTTCAGGGCGTTCAGGTTGGTAGCAATGCCAGTGGCCACCCCTGTCTCCAGGATGTCAGGTCGTGGTAAGCCCCAAGGGGGTCCTCACCAAGCTTGGAGCCCCTCCTCAACCTCATCGCCCTGAAACTCTGGCATCATCACCTCATCCGGTTGGATCTAACACCCAGGTCCCACCTGCTGTTCTGTCCTGGCCCCGCACGTGTGCAGCTTTGTAGCAGCTTGTGTGATACCCTCGTCCGTGAGTAAGCTTGGTATATACAAGCTTGTGTATATGCACACATGTACGCACACGCATATACACATACATATATCCAGTGTGTGTGCGCATATATGTACGCACATGTGCATATAATCCTATACATATGTGGTGTATATGTGCACGTATATACATATACACATATGTACACATTCACATAATACGTGTATACATGTATATACATATGTATGTATGTACGTGTATAAAATTTGTAAAAGTCATTTAAAAATGCCATGTAAGTGTCCAGACTGTGCCCTGCAGATGCCAGTTGGATGCCTGGGTGAGCCGGCTTCCATCCTTGGATGGAGGATGGAATGCTTTCTGCCGCCTCCACGGCTTACCTGGTTCACTCTGTGTCCAGCTAGCATCTGGCTCGGTGCCTCCAGTCCCCTGGACAGAAAGGAACGGAGACACCATATTCCTGGGACTTTGCGTCATCTCTGTGGCCAGTGCCAGGGCTGAGCACTGGTGAGGCGAGCTGGGGACCAATGGCAAGCGTGCGTGTGGGCAGGTGCTTGCGCCCTGCGGGGGCCCAAGCTCTGGCCTTCGCCAGCTCTGTGGAGACAGCTGGGCTGGCTATTCCCCATCAGCCCCTCCAGACCCCCTCGCGTCCTGGGGCTGGCCCTGGGGCTGTCCACAGCCTCCCAGCTGCCGGTCAGAGTGTGAGTGGGGCTCCCTGGCCCTCCTGCAGGGCGGCAGGTGGCTGCGTCCACCAAGGCCCGTGGCTCCTGCCCGGCAGCCCACTCCTCTGCTGCCTCTGGTCCCAGGAGCAGCTTTTCTGCGCCTCAGGCCTCGAGGGAACAGCTCCCCGCTGCTGCCAGCCCCCAGGTGCCTCACCATCCCTGCTGATTTCTCTAGCCACTGCCCACGCCTCTGTAACTGTCCCCTGTGTTAATTACCCACTTGACAGTGCTGTCTGTTTCCTGCCAAGACCTTGCCTGGTGCACCGGGCACACCCCTTCCCATAGCTGAGTCTTGTTTTCTGTAAAATGGGAGTGATCACAGGAGCTACACCTGGTTGAACAGGTTAAGTGAGAAAATTCATCCAGCGGCGTGGCCAGCCCATCACCAGTGCACGGTAAATGGCTGTTATTTAACTGGGCTATGGGGGTGGGGAGGGTACAGCAGTGGTCAATAACATGGACTCTGGAGCCAGACGGTCTGGACTCAAATTCCATCTCGGCCATGTCACAGCCGTGTGACCTTGGGCAAATGACTCAGCTTCTCTGCGCCTCACCTGTAAAATGGGGGTGGTAATTATTAGAACACCTATCACATGAGGACTAAGCACGCTTACAAATGGGCTGTGACTGCCATTCCCTAGTGGCCATGGATGCCCATGTGTGCTGGTGAGAGGCTGAGTGCCCGTGGTCTGTGGGGTGCAGTGGGCGCCTGCTTTCATTTACACCGTAGAAGCTGACAAACACGGCACATGGGGCCTCTTCCATTTCCCCAGATTCTCCTCGACTTCCTCTTCCACGCTGATGGTCGGGTGGATGTGGCCATGCGGTCCTGGAGGGTGTGTTCATGTCCTCTCCTCTCTGGGTGAGGGGTCTTGGGTGAGGGCTCTGTGGCCTCGAGGCTCTCCCCCTTCCCTCCCCCGCGTGGATGTGCGGGGCCTCCCGCAGGGCCAGCAGCACCGCGGCCCCTCCTGGGGCGGGCGCCCCCCTCCCCTGTCCCGGCCGTGTAACCGGAGCCGCAGCCCGGGGAGCCAGTCCCGCACCGGATCGCACAGGTATCAGCTGACCACCTGTGTCCCGTTTTCCTTCACATGAGGGCAGCTAACAATGGCTGACAGTCCTCACGGGGGGCCCGGCCCCCCCAGGGAGAGGCCCCTGCGAGCTATCGGGCCACACGATCTCGCCCCTTAGAAGGCCAGCCCTCCCTGCTGACACGGTGCACAAACGGGGCCTTCACCGGCTGCCAGCGCCCGGGGAGCGGCCGGAACCCGGGCCCCCGTGCCAGCCGGGCCCGCACGGCGGCCTCTTCCCCTCCATGTGAACCTGCCTCTCCACACACCTGACCATTCTTCTCCCCTCGGCCTGGATTACACCCCGTGAAAGCCCTTTGTTCCCGGCCCTGGATGAAACAGGGCCCAGCCCGGTGAGGGCCCGCCCTGCCTCTGCCCGTGGAGCCTCCTGCCCCCCGCGGCCCTCGGGCTGTGACCGGCTCGGTGGGACACCAGGCCCAGGCCCAGGAGGCAGGTCGGGGGGCGGCGGTGAGGCAGGGTGCTGCGGTCGCCTCAGGTGGCCCTGATGTTGTCTCTTTCCTGCCCCCAAGATGCTGGGCTCCTTTGCTGGAGGAATTTCTCCGCAGCAGCACCTGGGAGACTGGGATTTGCGATCCAGCGGGGCCCAGCTCTCCTGGATGAACGGGGGAAGCCTCCGGCCCTCGCTGGACCCTCTCTTCTTCACCTACAGGTCGGTGATGATGGCGGCTGCCTGCCTCATGGCTGCAGGCCTGCCTGTTCACGCCCGCGCACAGTAGGCCCTCAGCTCACACTGGCAGCGGCGGCCACAGGCCCGGCAGCCGCACAGTCACGTGTGAGGGTGTTCACACGGGGCAGAGAGAAGGCCAAGCTCAGCTCCAAGCACTGGGCTTGAGACCTTCAAAGCCACACCTTTCAGGGCAGTGGGGAGGGTGGCCTGAAGAGCCCCAGTTTCAGGCCAGGACTGGGGTTTCTTGAGAGAATTCAGCCTAAGCGGTGGTGGCCTGTCCCCGAAACAGGCTCTCAGTCTGTGGGAGAGCCAGGTCCTGGGAGAGCCAGACCATCCAATGCAGGAGCTGCTTGTCACGCGCGGCTACTCACATTTAAGAAAGATAAAATAAAAACTAGTTCCTCACTTGCACTGGCCACATCGCAAGAGCTCAGCAGCCAGGCATGGTTGTCGCTGGCACCCTGGACACTGCAGAACATTCTCTGGGGTGGCGCTGCTTTAGAGCCTGCGGAGAGTGAACCAACACACACTTGCTGGGCACCTGCCGTGTGCCAGGCCCCAGCCAGGCTGTCCGTGAGCTGGCCGGTCACAGGCGCCCTCCAGCCTCGCGGCTGCTCTTCCCACGCGCACGTGTGGGGCACGCACTGTGCTAGCACCGGAGGGAGGGGATGCCGGCTGGGCCCTGGGCAGGCTCGCAGCAGGCAGCGGATGCATGTGGGGTAACATGGCCCTGGGGTGTGATGATCCCTGAGGGAGGTGCCGGCCGAGGGCTGGGGGCCTGGTGGGGAGGAGTCACCCCCACTGGGGCAAAAGGGATGCTTCAGTTTCTCCATCCCGAAATGTGCAGGATGGGCTGAGAGTGAGTTCCAAGGTTTCAGGTCTGAGTTAAGCACCCATGACTCCCACCACCAGGGTTCTGAGTGGGCCTAAGATGTGCTTCCATACCTCCGGGGACGGGGAGATCACTACCTTAACTTTGGCAAGACACAGCCCAACCTAGCTGTGGGAGACAGGATAACGGCCCCCCAAAAACTCCTGTGTCCCAATACCTGGACCCGAATATGTTACCTTGTATGGCAAAAGGACTTTGAATATGTGAATAGATTAAGGGTCTTGAGATGCGGGGGGGTTGACCCTCAACTGCACAGGTGGGCCTGATGTTATCTTAATGGCTTTCTGAGGAAGGCAGGGAGTGATGTGCTCTGAAGACAGAGGAAGGAGCCAGGAGCCAAGAAATGCAAGCGGCCACTAGAAGCTGAAAAAGCAAGGGAATGGATTCTCTTCTCAGAACCTCCAGAAGGAACCAGCCCAGCTGGCGCCTTGCCTTCAGCCCAGTAAAAGTGATTCCAGACTTCTGACCTCCAGAGCTGTAAGGGGGTAAGTCTGTGTTGTTTTAAACCGCTAAGTTTGTGGTCATTTGTTAACAGCAGCAAGAGGAAACTAATACACTAGCATAGTGGTCGGTATCATGGGTTTTGGCGCTGGACAGAAATAGGTTTGAATACAGCTACTACCTTTTTTTTTCTTTTTTAAAAATATTTATTTATTTATTTGGCTGCACTGGGTCTCAGTTGCGGCACGCGGGACCTTCGTTGCGGCACGTGAGATCTTTAGTTGCAGTACGTGGGATCTAGTTCCCTGACCAGGGATCGAACCTGGGCCCCCTGCATTGGGAGCATGGAATCTTAACCGCTGGACCTCCAGGGAAGTCCCCCAGCTACTAAGTGGATACTCTTGGGCAAGTGGCTCCATTTCTCTGTTCCTCAGTTTACTGTAGCTGGAAAATGGGTCTCATAACGATACCCACCTAATAGGGTATCGTGCAAGCAGACTATTCGGAAAATGCCCCCTGTTGGCATCATTCTCATTATCTCTTGAAAGGCAATATGTGGTTTCTTGAGCGTGTAGTGCCCAGAACTGGACCATCTGGGCTGTAAAATTACTCATAAGGATTTCTTTATCTGTAAAATTGCACTGGTGATGGGATGTTATTAAGATTAAATGAGGGACTTCCCTGGTGGCACAGTGGTTAGGAATCCACCTGCCAATGTGGGGGACACGGGTCCGATCCCTGGTCTGGGAAGATCCCACATGCCGTGGAGCAACTAAGCCCGCATGCCACAACTACTGAGCCCGCGTGCCACAACTACTGAAGCCCGTGTGCCTAGAGCCCGTGCTCTGCAACAAGAGAAGCCACCGCAATGAGAAGCCCGTGCACCACAACAAAGACCCAGTGCAGCCAAAAATAAATAAATAAAAATAAATAAACTAAAAAAAAAAAAGATTAAATGAAATACTCTGCATACCTCACTAAGAATAGTGCCTGGCCCCTGGTTAGCATTAAATCAACGCTAATTATTATTATTGATGTTATTGTATTCCCAGCCCCAGCACCCCATCCTGGGGGCTCCGTGGGCGTAGCTGAGCGTGCGGCCAGGAAAGCTGCTGGGCAGTGCCCTGCCCGGCGGACAGGCAGGGTGAGGGTCTGGCCGGGCCTGGCTCTCTGCATCTCTGCTTGCTCTGCCCCGCGCGCCTCAAGCTGTCCAAACACGGGCCGGGCGCCCGAGGAGGACTCCCAAGGAGCAGCCCTGGGAAAGGCTGGCTGTCCACAGTGCACGGCTGGAGGAAGTGGCCCTTGTTTGCTTTCCTGCAGCCCCGGGAGCTTCCTTCCCTCTGCGTGTTTGCTTTACTTCCCAGCAGCTGTCTGCTGTGGAGGGCTGGCCACCCAGTGGACCCGGGCCCTGGAGCCCCAGATGCTTCCAGAGCCGCAGAGGCCGCTCAGGACAGCTCAGCCCCTGGTCTCAGCTCCCAGACTCGGCTCTTGGATTCCTGGCCATTGAGACGAGTTGTAAAGCAGCTGAAGCCAGCATTGCCGAGCACCCACTGTGTGCCAGGCCCCCTTTGCAGCGGTCCACGTAGGTGAGCTCCTTGAACCCTCCCTGGGACACTTTGAGCTGGTACCTTCTGTCCCCATCGACAAGCCAGGAAACCGAGGCATAGAGCCACCAGGCAGAGCACCCAAGTTCTCACCACCCCTGGGAGTTGGATGTGATCTCCAGGAACCTCGACCCAAAGCCGCCCGCTCTGTGTGGCCCCCCTGGAGCTTTCACGTAGACTCAGAGGCTCAGAATGACGTTCTCAGAGCATTTTAAAGCAGTGTCGTAAGATACAGGAATCCGATGATGGAAATCCTCAATGGTATTACAAGATCTTGTAGTAAAATCAGAGATCCTTATTCACAGGCTCCTTACATCTCACTACCGGGAGCCCCTGAGTGTCCTGCGGTCCCCCTCCTGCTCAGTCCCTCCTAGGATGCATTTTCTTGCACGGCCCCACTGTGAGGCTCTCCCACCTCCACAGCCCGCATGTCCTCCTAGCAGCCTCCCTCCCATCTCCCCTTCCTACTTGCCTGCATAAATTAGCACCCCTGCCTCTGAACATCTGGTGACAAACAGTGGCACGGATTCTACAAGGCTGTGCATTTCTTGTGTGGATTTCACAGGGCCGTCCCCGGGGAGGATGGGGGAGTGTCATCCTGAGGCCTGAGGCTTCTCTAGTTCCCTCAGCAGACCCCACCCCCCCTTCAGATCATGGCTGTGAAGGAACCTCATGCAGGTCTCAGCCAGGATCAGCCTGCAGTAGGTTGGTACAAAAATAAAAGCTGCTAGTGGGGACACATGAAAGGTCGTCCAGGGCAACTCAGACGTTGATGGAGGAGGCCCCGGCTGCGGCACCCTGTCGAGTGGCGGTTTAAAAATCCCTTGAATCCCTCCAGCAAAGGAAAGCTCACTACCTCAGGGGCTCTCCAGGGCTGATCCAGGGTCATCAACCCCCTTCCTAGGGGATGATCAACCCCCTTCCTGGGAGGTCCATCAAAATGTAAAAGCCACCACCATTTGACCCAGAAACCCCACTTCTAGGAGGCAGCCTTACAGCAAGGCTCACACCAGCGTAGAAAGGTAAACGTTCAGGGGTCTTTGTCACCGTGTTGTTTGAGATGGTGGAGAAGTGCACCGAGCCCTTTCCCGTGTCCATCATCAGGCAGCTGATGAAATCATTTGGGTCCCTCCGTGCCGTGAGATACTCTACGACTGGTAAAAAGAAGGAGGTAAGTCTACGTACGTGGATGGTGCAGTTAGCGGAACAGCCTGGGAAACGGGCCCGGGGCGGAGATGAGGGTGTGCACGTCCGTGTTCACAGAGACACGGTGCGGTCCTGGGGCTTCCCTCCCGGGAGTAGGATTTTGGAGGAGATATGCATATTTCCACCTTTCACTTTAGACACCTCTGTGGGGTTTTAAACCAGGGGACAAGTATTAACTTTTGTTACTGAAGATGTAAAGAAAGAGGGCGTCCCTCCTGTGCCTGGAGCGAGCACAGGAGAGGGAAGGGCTGCTCGATTCATCCCATCTGTCAGTGCTGTCACCAGACTTAGGGCCAGGCCTCAAGCTGCTGAGATGGACACGGCCCCAGTCCCGCTGTTCCAGCTGGTCATTCCTGCTGCTCTAATAGCGAAACCTCGGCATCTTGGTGGCTTCATGCAGTCGAGGCCAGCCCCTTGCTTTTCCGAAGTCTGCAGAGGGCACATGTTGGGGTGGGTGGGGGGCGCCTCTGGGAACAGGGACCTGGCTGGAGGGGAGGACGGACAGAGTCCCCAGAGTAGGAATGAGCGTGGCAGGTCAAACCCAGCCTGGAAGCCCCGGCTTGGGCCGCCAGCAGGCCGTTCAGGAGAGGTGGGCTGCAGCAGGAGCCAGGTCCCGGGGCCCCTTCGGCCACGGTAAGGAGTTTGAATTTATTCCAGTTGTGGTGGGAAACCAGTGGATGAATGAATGAGGCAGAAGAGCAGACGGGTGAGAAGGCAGCGTGGTCTGTCCCCGGCGGGGAGAGGGCAAGCGCAGGACACCACCCGAGTCCAGAAGCCCCCCAGACATGAGGAGACGACACTGGGGAGTTGGGAGGTTGGCCAGGCCGGGAGCTCAGGAATGTTTGCTCAGGCAGTGGCCCTGGTGGGCAACGAGGCCAAGGGTGTAAGCAAAGCCATTCACGGCAGAGGAGACAGAAAAGGCCCCAAAGCACGTGCAGAGATGGACAAACTCACCAGTCTCACTTTCATCCACTAGACTGGGAAGGGCAGGGCTGGGTGCTGCCAGGTGCGGGCATGGGTGTGGGCGTGGAGGACCCCTGGTGCCCTGCGCGGGAACAGCAGCTCCTGGAGCCAATCACGAGAGCCAGCTCTGGGGCTCATGCAAATGAAGTGCCCCCGTCCTGGGATTCAGCAATTCTGCTCCTGGACACTTGTCCCAAGACTCCCTCACAGGTCCCTATGGCGCCCTGTGGTGCTGTCTGGGCCAGCGGGCATTGCAGGTACCTGAGTGCCCATCACTCGTGACTTGCAGGCACTGTGCTGTGCACTTGACCTCAGGATTCCACTGCAGAAAGAATCTCTGTTGTGCCCATTGTACTGCTGAGGAGACTGAGGCTCAGCAGGTGGGACCCCTGGCCCAAGGCACTGCCATGTCCGGAGCTAAGGTCTGACCCAGAGTCAGCTGTCCCGGTGGCTTCAGCTCCTGACCTGCTCCCCATCACAGGGGCAGCTCCTGCAGGGACGGTGGCTGTGAGGTGGGCAGGAGGTGGTCTTGCGCCCTGGCCACCGTCAGGAGCCTGGTGTGAGTCGTGGCCCTGCTACTCAGCAGCCCCACAACTTCAGACAAGTTGCCCCTTTGCTGGGCATCCTCAGGCTTCCCACCTGTCAGGTGGGCACAGGGGGACCCACCTCAGAGGCCTTAGTGGGTTTCTTTTTTTTTTTTTTTTTTTACTTATTTATTTTGACTTATTTTTTTTTGGCTGTGTTGGGTCTTCGTTGCTGTGCACGGGTTTTCTCTAGTTGTGGGGAGTGGGGGCTACTCTTCGTTGCGGTATGCGGGCTTCTCATTGCAGTGGCTTCTCTTGTTGTGGAGCACGGGCTCTAGGCACGCAGGCTTCAGTAGTTGCGGCACCCAGGCTCAGTAGTTGTGGCGCACGGGCTTAGTTGCTCCGCCACATGTGGGATCTTCCCGGACCAGGAGTTGAACCTGTGTTCCCTGCATTGGCAGACGGATTCTTAAGCACTGTGCCACCAGGGAAGTCCCTTTAGTGGGTTTCTTATATCCAGCCCCTGACACAACTGATGTGTCTTCCCCTTCTCCCCAACTCCCCATGCACACGGGGGAAGTCTCCCATCACCACCCCAAATTTCAATAAGGAAGGCTTCTCAGCCGGGGAATCATAGAAACTGGTTTTGCAGAAGTTGAATCCAGGCTGACTCAGCTGTGAGGCCTTCACTCTCGGGCCTCCATCCCCCCAGTATTAGGCCAGATGGTCCAGGGGAGCTGACACTCTCTGACCCAAGCAATGCTTCCTGTTGGGGGCCAGGAACTCTGGGTGCTCTTGATGAAAGAGCCCGGGGTGGGGAGAGGGAGACTCCCCAAGGGAGTGTGGACTAACCTGCACACCGACGTGGGGGCATGTTGAGGGGTTCACAGCAGCCAGAGGCCCCAGCCGTTTTCTCACCAGCAGAGCCTCACCCACATAACTGCCTTAGCAGAGACCCTTGGACCTGACACCCATTGCACTCTGCCTGGGCCCAAACAGAACAGAGAGGCCAGACACTGAGCTGCCAGCCTTCCTTGGGGGGCAAGCTGGCCACCGGGCTGGGGTGGCTGGAACCTTCAGACCGTCAGGGAAGAAACAGGAAGCAGCGGAGGGTGGCTCACGGTGAAGAGTCCAGGCACTGGGGCCAGACGGCCTGGTTCGCGGCCCGCCCATCTCCCGCGGCTCCCTGGGCAAGTGTGTCGCCTGCCTGTGCCACCACAGGGACAGCAGCGGGGCCTAGTCACTGGGTTGCTGTGACCACGCAGCAGGGCAGTTGTTGCGTTAGGCACACGACACAGGTAAGCCGCTGTCATTGTGATTCTTGCACGTCCACCAAGCCCTCTGGCGAACACGTGGGCCACGGCATCCCATTCATCAGGCCTGTCAGTCAGGAGAGGCTAAGTTATGCTGCGGTAACAAAAGCCCAAATCCCGGGGGCTTAATACAACAAAAGTTTATCTTTCACTCATTCAGCACGCCCCAAATGGCTCAGCTGTGGCTTTGCTCCGTCATCGAGTCAGGCTGACGGGGCAGCCAGCGTCAGGAACACTGCCAATTGCTGCGGCAGAGAGACGGGAGCAGTGGCTGGTGCTGGCTCTTAGAGCGTCTGCCTGGACGTAAGACACATCACTTCTCCTTCAGACTGACCAGTGCAGGTCACATGGCCAGTCCCAAGGGAGGAGCACGGCCCTGGATGCACCTGGAGGATAGAGAGGCAGCTTAGGTATGAGCAGCGCCAGTGACTGCCCGCCCCGCCCACCTCCTGAATCACCGTCATCACTATTAGTCTAAACGTTGGGCTCAGAGGGACCCAGGAGCCGGCCCCAGACCACAGGGCAGTCACCGGCAGAACAAGAGCCGTTCCCTTGGTTGACGATTCTTTATTGAACAGCTACTGTGTGCTAGACCCTGTCTTAGGCATTGGAGAAATCACACAGAACAGGGAGCCAAAAAGCTCTGTGTTTAAGACAAACTTTATTTTTTTCTGGTGGTCGTGGGAACAGAGACATAAGCAGTCAACATAATAAGTGAGTGAGGGATAGCCTCGGTGAGAAGGTGGAAACAAGAGTCAGGGAGGGGAGGTTGGCATCCTGGACGGAAGGAGGCCCTTCAGTTTTAAGTACGGTGGTCAGGCCTCATTGAGAAGGTGACATTTGAGCAAAGACTGAAGAAGGTGTGGGGGTGAACCATGGGGGTGTCTGGGAAGAGCATTCCAGACGCTGGGAGCAGCACGTGCAAAGGCCCATTCTGTCACTCAGTCGACAAGCACTTACTAGGCCCTACTCGGGCTGGGCACGGCACACAAAGCCAAATGAAATAATCCCTAACTCTGAAGACTTCAGAGCCCAGTGGGGAAGAAAGGAAAGGCCTGGTCATTAATGAATTAATCATCCATCCATCCACTAAGCATTTATTTAGTGCCCACAGAGTACCCTGCTCTGTGTGGGGTACGGGGGCTTTGGCACAGGTGTCTGTGCCAGCCTGGCAGGGAAGGCAGTTGCTATCCAGTGTGAGAGAGAAGCACAGAGGTCAGAGCTGCCCAGAGAGGGGCCTGGGGCTTGGAGAGCTCTGAGACCTGGGCCACAGTCCCAGGGAAAGATGACGAAGGCTGACTATAACAGTGGGGCTGGAGGGGAGGGATTTAGGAGGTGGAATCAGCAGGACCTGGTGACTGATTGGATTTGGAGGCTGGGAGAAGGGATAACCCAGGGTGACTTTGCGGGTCCCACCTGGGGTAACTGGGAAGCTTGAGAAGGGAAGATTAAGAACGTGGGATGCAAGATGAACAACACAGTCCTACCGGACAGCACAGGGAACTGTGTTCAATATCCTGTGATAGACCACAGTGGAAAAGAAAAAAAAAAAAAAAAAGGTGGGATGCAGAAACATCTTGGCAGAAAATGATGAGTATAGACTTGACCACATGGTGTCTGGTGGGACGTTGTGCTGCTTCATCAGAGGCCTGCGGGGTTCGAACCTGGGTCTGCCCTTGCCTGGCTGCACGGTCTGGGACAAGTCAGAAGCCAGTCCTTCTCTGAGCCTTATTTTGTCACTTGTAACCTGGGAATGAATATTATGTACTTTGCAAAGTTCTGGCATGGGCGGCGGGGGGTGGGGGGGGGGTGGTGGTGGTTAAGTGATGTCACCTATGTGCCGCATTGGTGGCCCTCAGCCTCAGCTGCTCACAAGAATACCAGGGAGCTCTGAGAAAACCCCACGCCCCAGCGGCTCCCCAGCCCCACTCAATCGCAGGGCGGGGGCGAGGCATTGTCCTTCCAGAGCTTGGCAGATGAGGCCAAGTGCAGCCAAAGTTGGGGACCACTGCGCCACCTGCTCTGCCTGGCACACTGGGGAGCTTTTCATTTTCAGGTTCGATGCTGTTATTTTCTGTACCACTATTTAGGTGGCGACATCCAGAAGGCAGCTGGAGAGCTAACTCTGGAGGGAGGTCCTACCTGGTGCTGCAGACCCTGGTCTCTGGCCATGTGGGTCAGAACACTTCCCAGTGGGAGTCGCTGCCTTGGGCCTTCCTAAAAGGGGACCTTGTGGGGATCGACTTCAAAAAATGGGTAAGAAAGGAAGCTGATTGTGAAAACAGTTCCCACACGCCCATGTAACCGGGAGCTTTATTCCTCTCAAAGTAATTGAAAGTTTTTACACCAAATCGGCATAAAGGAGAATTACAAAATACAGGTAAGGAAAAAGAACACAAAATGCCTAAGTCCACCACCTGGGGGAAAATCACTGTGAATAACCTTACAGGCAAATCACAGGTAAATATATTAATTATACACATATAGATTCATATATATGTATGTATATACAAGTATTCATAACTATAATACTTTTATTTCCACCAAAAATAAAACCAAACCCTTAAGCTTCAAGCAGACCTGGAGTCACACCTGCCTTCACCTGTTAGGCAGGTAACTTAACCTTTCTCTGCCACGTGCTCCTTGTCTAAATGATAACTCCCACAATAGATGCGTCGTTGCTTGTGTTTAAACAGTTATTTTGAAAGACATTTAAATACTGCAAAATATCATCTTTTACATTTCCCCATGGAGTCACCATTTCCAGTGCAATCTGTTCCTTTGTGTAAATCCAAGTTTCCATCTGGTGTCATTTTCCTTCCTCCGAAAAGACTAAATGCTAATTCTTCAGCATTTCTTGTAGTCTTTGTTTGCTGGTGATGAAATAGTTTAGTTTTTGTGTGTCTGAAAAAGTAGCATGTTTTTTTCCTCTGCCTTCTTTTAAGATTTTCTCTTTATCACTGCTTTTGAGCAGTTTGATATGATGTGACTTACTGTGATTGTCTTTGTGTTTCCTTTGCTTGGGGTTGGTTGGGTTCTTAGACCTATTGGTTTATAAATTTTCATGACATTTGGAAAGTTTCCAACCATTACTTCTTCAAGTATTTTTTCTGCCTCCCTCCCCGCCTTCTCCTTCCCAGACTCCAATGACTTGTATGTTAGGTGGCTGAAAGTGGTCTCACAGCTCACAGGTGCACTTTTCAGTTTTTTAAAATTTTTTCTCTGTGTCTCTCATGTCAGATAGTTTCTGATGCTGTGTCTTCCAGTTTCTAATCTTTTCTTCTGCAGCGTCTAATCTGCCTTTATCCCTGTCTAGACCTCATAGTTCTTATCTTGAGAAGGTGTTTTTAATATCTTCCACATTTAAAATTCCTGAACCCGTGACACCCAGTTACAGTAACTATTTTAACATCCTTCTCTGCTAATTCTAGTGTCTATGTCAGTTCTGGTTTGGTTTTGATTAGTTGATTTTTTTCCTCTTCATCATGGTTGTGTTTTCCTGCTTCTTTGCCCCCTGGTGATCTTTGGATGCCAGACATTGTAAATCTGACCTGGTTAGGTGCTGGTATGTTTGTGTCCTGTGAATCTTCTTGAGCTTTATTCAGAGATGCAGTCAAGTCACTTGGAAATGGTTTGGTTCTTTCAGGTCTTGCTTTTATGACGTGGTCGGTGGGTCTGGAGCAAGGCTCAGTCTATGGCTAGTCATGCCCGGCTCCTGAGGCCAGGCCTTCCTGAGTGTTCCACTTACTGCCCTGTGAAATGGGAGACTTTTGGTCTGGCTGGCGGACACAGGCACCATTCCCAGTCCTGTGTGATACCAGGCCACCGTCTCTCTGATCCTTTCAGCTGGCTCTTCCCCGGCCTCAGATAGCATCCTCACACGCCTGCACAGGTTACCTGCGGGTGCTCAAGGGGGCCCCTCCTTGGATCGGCAGGTTCTCCCTCTGGGCACTCTCTCCTCCTGTGCTCTGCCCTTGAACCATGGCTGCTGTAGTCTCCGTGTACCCCAGGAGTTCTCTGAGCCCTGTGAGCTCCCCTTCCCCACGACCCAGCCTGGAAGGTCTCAAGGCAGCAAGGTGGGTAATCATGAGAGCCCACCGTGTTCATTTCCTGTGTTGCAGCGATCATGGTTCTTTGTGGCCTGAAGCCAGTGTCTTGATAATCGCTGAGTCATGTATTTTATCTGTTTGGTTGGTTTGTTTCAGGTGATAAATCGGTCCCTGTGACTCCATCTTGGCCAGAGCAGACAACCCCCAGTGATTCTGGGCCTCTGCACCTGAATTAAACTTGTTTCTTCTCTCTCCTCCCTCTGCCAGCCAAGGCTGATGTGCATCCTGGGTCAGACCTTCTGCCACCCCTGAGGGAGGCCACATGGAGGCCCAGAGAGCCTTGGGCCTGGAGAGGTCCCAGCGCCTGGGGAGAAGGAGGGGTCACAGTCAGCATGGTCCAGGCACCCGGCAACACGTGTCATCCACCCCACCTCTCCCAGGTGAGAAAGCTGAGGCCCAGAGAGGTGGAGCCCCCCCCCAAGGTCACACAGCATGAGAAGTCAGGGCAGGATCTGAACCCAGGCCTGGCAGACCATACTATTAATAGCTAACATTTGTTCAGTACTTACTCTGTGCCAGGCACTGTTTGAAATGCCTTCTGTGGCTCATGATGTTTAATCCCCAGCACAGCCCTGTCAGGCAGAAGTGGTTGGCTCAGTATTGAACCAGCAGTGCCGCTGAGGGTTCGAGAGAGAGAGGGCGTCTGGAATCTGGGTTTGAATCCTGCTTCTAGCTTTTAAAGCATGTGTGATCTTGGACCAGTCACTTAAACTGAGCCTCAGTTTTCTCGCCTGTAGCTAAGTGTTATAGGTTGAATTTCCCCCCCCCCCCAAATTCATATGTTGGCATCCTAGCCCCCAGAACTTCAGAATGTGACCTTATTTGGAATGAGGATCAATGAAGATGTAATTAAACTGGGATGAAGCCATTAGGGTGGGCCCTAATCCAGTATGACTGGAGTCCTTATAAAAAGAGGAAATTTGGGTGCAGAGGCATGCATTGAAGGCAGACAGTGTGCAGATACTCGGGTTGAAGAGTGTCATGTGCGAGCCAAGGAGAGAGGCCTGGAACAGATGCTCCCTCACAGCCCTCACAAGGAACCAGCCTTCTGATGCCTTGATTTTGGATTTCCAGCCTCCAGAACTGTGAGGAAAGAAGTTTCTGTTGTTTAAGCCACCCAGTCTGTGGTACTATGTTACAGCAGCCTTGGTAAACCCATATGTCAAGGCTGATAACAGTACCTATCTCACATGGAGAGGATTATACGAGAGCAGATGTGTGAAAGTGCTTAGAAAAGGGCCTGGCCCACACCAACACGCAATAATTGATGAGGTAGCTTAGGCCCAGAGAGGTTAAGCAATTTGCCCAGGATCACACAGCTCCTGTGCTCCTGATCTCTTGATCACCCTACTGAACTCCAATCTAAGTTCTCTCCAAGTATGCTTTGTGGGGTTCCTGCCACCCTGAGCCTTCTTTGCCTGTAGTTGGTGCTTAACCACACCAATCGATCATCCTTTCAGAGGTCAAAGGAAAAAACTGAAACAGCAGAGAAGGGGGCCAGGCTGGCGGAGGAAGGATCTTACTCAAGGAAGTAATTATATATTAAGTGGAAAAGTCCACCAGTGTGTTCAGTGATTCAGCACTGCCATGTCCCTGTCAGATGTGCAGCCCTGGCTGCCTTCCAGGGACTAGAGCTGTGTCAGAGTGTCTGCTGTAAGTCACCTCTCTGACACCATCCAGGTGTGCTGGCTTGTGGGGGCTGGCAGGTGGGCTGGAGGCTGCTCTGGGCAGAAGTTCCCGTGGAGAGGAGGGCGTGGCGTTTCAGGATGCAGCGGCCTGGCGCCTAATTAAGTGCTAAATCACAGGCCCTGGGAGCCGAGCCTCAGTTTCCTTGTCTGTAAAATGGGTGTCACTGTGATGGGGAAGCCCCAGGACCTGTGGACGTTCAAGAGCCTGTTGCCGGGTGGCACCTCCCCAGCCATGCCCTGCTGGAGGCCAGAGAGAGAGTCAAAGCAAGGCTGCAGAGGACACAGTCCTTCCCAGTCATTCAGGGCTGGGGAGAGGGTGGGAGAGCAGATTGCAGCAGCTGTGGGACAACCTCTCCAAGTAGACCTGACTGGCTATAGCGTGTGGGGTACAGGGGCGGGTGTGTAGGGTGGGTGAGTGGATGTTGTGGACCCTGAATTTTAGGGAAAATGTTACTAGAATGAAATGTGCCCACAATCACCACAACTCTGCTCCCGCCACCCCCTCATCTCTGCTCTGGGGAGAGGGACTATCATGCAGATCAGAGAGGTGGAGGGACTGGCCCTGGGGTGCACAGCCAGAAAGTGGTCAGGTCGTGCTGCTGAGGACAGATGTCCAGAGGGCAGGGGCCCTGAGCACCCAGGGCAGGCCTGGCACAGCTGGGGTCACCAGATTTAGCAAATAAAAATAGAGGACACCAGTTCAATTTGAATTTCAGATAAACAGTGCATTAGTATAAGTATGTCCCATGTAATGCTTGGTACATACTTGTACTAAAGTTTTTTGCTTATCTGAAATTCAAACCTAACTGGGCATCTTGTATCTTATTTGGAATCTTAAGCACAGGGAGGGGTAGAAGATGGTGGGGTTTCGGGTGGGAGACTCTCAAGCCAGACTGCCTGAGTTTCAGTCCTGACTCTGCCACTTACTGGGCCCACGGTCAGTCCCCTCGGGTTACTGGAAGCTCAGCCTGGGTTTCCTCCTCGTCTTCAGGTCACCTTCCTCATAGGACTGGTGTGAGGATTCCCTGAGATGACCCTTCTAAAGCCCTCAGATGGGGCCTGGCCACAGTAAGGACTCAATACATGCTCCCTATTATTCACTGAATTTGGGTGCACAGAGGAACTATAATCAATCATTAGCCCTGTGTCTAAGGCAGCAGGTCTCAAACATTGGGGGTCTTAGGACCCCTTAGCTTTTAAAAAAATTATTGCAGACCCAGAGCTGTTGTGTATGTGTATATCTATCAATATTTACAGTGATAGAAATTAAAGCTGAGAAAAAATATAAATATTTATGCATTCATTTTAAATGACAATGAACCCACTGTGTTTACAGAAATAATACATTTTTAATGAAAAATAGCTCTTTTAAAACCAATGAAATACAATAAAACTTAGCGAAAAGAGTGGCACTGTTTTTCACTTTTGCAAATCTCTTGCACGTGTGGTTAATAGAAGTCAGCTGGATTCTCACAGCAGCCACTGCTTTCCACCTCTCGCGATATCACACCTCACGTAGCCTCTAGAAAACTCCACAGTACGCCTGTGAGTTGTGAGCGTGTGAGTGTGAAAAACCCAAGTATCCGAGTTATTACCATGAAAATAGTTTGAGCTTTTGATCTTCTGATCCCCTGAGAGAGGCGCCAGGACCTGGCTTGGAGAATCACTGTCTGAGGCTCGTTTGGGACAAAGACCCCCCACGCCCCGCCCGCCCGCCCGCACGCACGGCCCCTGAACGCACCCGGCCACAATGGCAGTGGGGCTGAGCCGGGCCTGCGGCATCGAGGTGGCCCGGGCACTGCTGCTGACTGCCCTGCTAGCAACGGGGAGCCCCGCCTGGCATCATCCGTGTACCCCATCTCTCCAGGTAAGAGGGGGCGAGCTGTGCTTGGAACCCTGCGTCTGGGGCTGAGAGCAGGGGCTTGGGGCGGGGGGCACACTGCTCTGTGGGGGGCAGGTCTCAGCCTCAGGGCTTGTCTCTCTTTACACACACACACGCACACACGCTCACACGCTCGCTGCGGGCCTGCTGCACAGCAGGTCCCAGGGACCACAGGTGAATGGCGGGCGAGGTCAGGCCGTGGCCTCCCAGGTGATGCAGGTTGCTTAGTCCGCGTCTGGCTTCTGGGTGGGCGTGCATCTTGTGAGTGACCCTGTGCCCCTTGGGGAGGCCTGTGCGCGTCTCAGGGCCTCTTGCGGGGGTCTGTCTGGGGCTCTGGTCAGGGCGGATGTGTGTCTGCCCTTCCCATGTGGGTGTCTGGCCGCTCCCTGGGCGTGAGGCCCTCTGGGTGTGTGCAGGTCCCTCTGGGTGTCTTGTTCAGTCCGCCTGTGACCGTGGGTCCGTGTGTGCCTGCACGTGAGCCTGTGGTGTGACACTTGCTCTGGGTCAGAGGTGGCTTGCCATCTTGGAGGCTAAGCTGGGGGTGGCTGCAGAGTTCTCCCATTGTCTTCAACACATTCTTCTGGGGCCAGGAGCGTCGTCATGGCAACCAGTGGCCACCTTGTCAATGGAACAGATGTGCTTGTGACCACGTCCAGGGGGCTTGAGCTGTCTCTACACTCCCAGCCACTCCCTGAGCAGGCAGGCAACCCTCGGGACAGGCCACCTCTTGTCCCCCAGCTCCTGGGCTCCAGAAGCCTGCCCGAGCCCACTGCCCCCCAGCCTGGATCTGGGCAGGGGCTGGGCAAGTCTGGGAACAGATCCAGGTCTTCATTCTTTCTTTTTTTTCCCTGTTTTTATTTTTATTAAAAATGTTTTATTTTATTGAGATAAAGCTGATGTACAATATTATATAAGTTACGGATGTACAACACGGTGATTCACAATTTTTAAAGGCTATGGTCCACTTATAGTTATTGTAAAATACTGGCTGTATTCCTTGTGTCTATAGTATAGCCTTGTAGCTCATTTATTTTATACACAATAGTCTGTACCTCTTAATCCGCAACCCCTGTCTTGCCCCTCCCCACTTCCCTCTCCCCACTAGTAACCACTCGTTTGTTCTCTATATCTGTGAGTTTGTTTCCTTTTTGTTATATTCACTAGTTTTATTTTTTAGATTCCACATGTAAGTGATATCATACAGTATTTGTCTTTCTCTGACTTACTTCACTTAGCATAATGCCCTCCAATTCCATCCATGTTGTTGCAAATGGCAAAATTTCATTCCTTTTTATGGCTGAGTAGTATTCCTTTGTGTGTGTGTGTGTGTGTGTGTGTGTGTGTGTGTGTGTGTACACCATACCTTCTTTATCCATTCATCTATTAATGGACACTTAGGTTGCTTCCATATCTTGGCAATTGTAAATAGTGCTGCTATGAACATGGGAGTGCATGTATCTTTTCACATTAGTGTTTTCATTTTTTTAGATATATACCCAGGAGTGGAATTGCTAGGTCATATGGTAGTTCTGTTTTTAGTGTTTTGAGAAACCACCGTACTATTTTCCACAGTGGCTGCACAAATTTACATTCCCACCAACAGTGTACAAGGGTTCCATTTTCTCTGAGGTAATAGGTCATTGTGATTTTTGCATTTCTCTGATGATTAATGATGTTGAGCATCTTTTCATGTGCCTGTTGGCTATCTGTACGTCTTCATTGGAAAAATGTCTGTTCAGGTCTTCTGCCTATTTTTTTAATTGGGTTGTTTGTTTTTTTGATGTTGAGTTGTATGAGCTGTTTATATATTTTGGATATTAACCCCTTATCGGTCATATCATTTGCAAATGTTTTCTCCTATTCAGTAGGTTGTTTTTTCATTTTGTTTCCTTTGCTGTACAAAAGCTTTTAAGTCTAACTAGGTCCCATTTGTTTTATTTTTGCTTTTATTTCCTTTGTTTTAGGAGATGGATCCAAAAAAAATATTGCTACCATTTATATCGAAGAGTGTTCTGCCTATATTTTCTTCTAAGAGTTTTAGTTTTGGTCTTACATTTAAGTCTTTTAATCCATTTTGAGTTTATTTTGTATATTTCATTCTTTTACATGTAGCTGTCCAGTTTTCCCAGTACCACTTGTTGAAGAGACCATCTTTTCTGCATTGTATATTCTTGCCTCCTTTGTCATAGATTAATTGACCATAAGTGTGTGGGTTTATTTCTGGGCTTTCTATTCTGTTCCATTGATCTAGGTGTCTGTTTTTGTGCCAGTACCAGACAATTTTGATTACTGTAGCTTTGTAGTATAGTCTGAAGTCAAGGAGCATGATTCCTCCAGTTCTGTTCTTCTTTCTTAAGATTGTTTTGGCTATTTGTGGTCTTTCGTGTTTCCATACAAATTTTAAAATTGTTTGTTCTAGTTCTGTGAAAAATGCCCTTGGTATTTTGGTAGGGATTGCACTGAATCTGTAGATTGCCTTGAGTAGTATGGTCACTTTGACAATATATTTTTTTAATATTTTAATTTTATCGGAGTATAGTTGATTTACAATGTGTTAATTTCAGGTGTACAGCAAAGTGATTCACTTATACACATATACATTCACTTTTTTTTAGATTCTTTTCCCATATAGGTTATCACAGAATATCGAGTAGAGTTCCCTGTGCTATACAGTAGGTCCTTGTTGGTTATCTATCTTATATATAGTAGTGTGTGTATATTCATCCCAAGCTCCTGATTTATCCCTCCCCCCAACGTTTCCCCTTTGGTAACCATAAGTTTGTTTTCAATATCTGTAAGTCTATTTCTGTTTTGTAAGTAAGTTCATTTGTATCTTTTTTTTAAAGTTAGATTCCACATACGAGTGATATCATATCACACTTTAACAGTATTAATTCTTCCAGTCCATGAACATGGTATATCTTTCCATCTGGTTGTGTCGTCTTCAATTTCTTTCATCAGTGTGTTATAGTTTTCTGAGTACAGGTCTTTTACCTCCTTAGGTAGATTTATTCCTAGGTATTTTATTCTTTTTGATGCAATTGTAAATGGGATTGTTTCCTTAAATTTTTCTGATAGTTTGTTGGTAGTGTTTAGAAATGCAACAGATTCTTGTGTATTAATTTTGTATCCTGCAGCTTTACTGAATTCATTGATAAGCTCTAATAGTTTTCTGGTGGCATCTTTAGGATTTTCTGTGTATACTATCATGTCATCTGCAAACAGTGACAGCTTTACTTCTTAATGGAGCTCTTTTTTTTTTTTCTTCTCTGATTACTGTGTCTAGGACTTCCAAAACTATGTTAAATAAAAGTGGCAAGAGTGGGCATCCTTGTCTTGTCCCTGGTCTTAGAGGAAATGCTTTCAGCTTTTCACCATTGAGTATGATGTTGGCTGTGGATTTGTCGTATATGGCCTTTATTATGTTGAGATCTGCTCCCTCTGAAGAGTTTTTATCATAAATGGATGTTGAATCTTGTCAAAAGCTTTTTCCACATCTATTGAGATGATCATATGATTTTTATTCTTCAGTTTGTTAATGTGATGAATGCATTGATTGATTTACAGATATTGAAAAAGCCTTGCATTCCTGGGATAAATCCTACTTAATAATGGTGTATGATCCTTTTAATGTATTGTTGGATTCGGTTTGCCAATATTTTGTTGAGGATTTTTGCATCTATGTTCATCAGTGATATTGGCCTGTAATTTTCTTTTTTGCAATATCTTTGTCTGGTTTTGGTATCAGGGTGATGCTGGCCTCCTAGAATGAGTTTGGAAGTGTTCCTTCCTCTGCAATTTTTGGGAATAGTTTGAGATGGATAGGTGTTAGCTCTTCTCTAAATGTTTGGTAGAATTCACCTTGAAGCTGTCTGGTCCTGTACTTTTGTTTTTTGGGAGTTTTTAAATTACTGATTCAGTTTCATTACTGGTAATTTGTCTGTTCATATTTTCTATTTCTTCCTGGTTCAGTCTTGGGAGATTGTACATTTCTAGAAATTTATCCATTTCTTCTAGGTTGTCCCTTTTATTGTCATTCATTCTTAGTCAACCAATATTAACCCCCAGCTGTGTGCTGGGCACTGGAGACCCAGTGGCTGCAAAGAGAAACAAAGTCCTGCCCCCAGGAAATTTAAACATGTTAATTAAACCTCACACTTCCTCAGTTCTTATAGTGTACTAGGCACTGTGTTTTGCAATTTACATGTGTTAGTTCATTTAATCACTATGATAATTCTATTACTGGTCCCATTTTACAAATAGGGACATACCGGCACAGAGAGGTTATGTTACTTGCCCTAAACCACACAGCAGTAAATAGCAGAGGCAGACTTGAACATAGAGTATCTGGCTCCAGAGTGCATGCTCTTAACCACCTATACTGCACAACCTCTAGTAAATGAGAGATAACATTTCAGATAGTGGTAAATGCCACAGAGAGACAAAAATAGTGGATGAGGGGTGCTGGAAGCCAGGGTGGTAGAGGTATATACTTGAAGTGTTGGCATTTGAGCTGAGTCTCATTAACCAGAAAGAGCCAGCCATGCAGAGGTCATAGGGGATAGCACATGCAAAGGCCCAGAGGCAGGGTGGAACATGGCATGTTGGAAAAACAGAAGGAAGGCCTCTGAGGCTGGAGCCTAGTGAGGGAGGGGCTCTGTGCTGTCACAGATGAACTCCAAAATCTCAGGGCTCCCCACAACAGACATGTATTTCTTGCCCTTGGGTGTTCCTGATCAGCAGGTGGCTCTCCTCCAGGTGGCCATTCAGGGACCCAGGACTCTTCCTTCTGGGCTCCACTGCCCACACCTCATGGCCCCCTGTGTCAAGCTAGTGGAAGGGAAAGAGTGTGTGGGGTGTCGATGGGCCCAGAGTGGAGCACACCACCCCTACATCACGGTCCAGAACCTAGTCCCATGGCCACTTCCAAGTGCACGGGAGATGGGAAGTGTGGTCCAGCAGTGTCACCTGGAGGAAGAGGGCCTGTGTGGCGGGAATTCAGCCAGATCCAGCCACACCAGTGGATGATGGGTTTGCAGACAGAGAGTAGTCCTGTGGGATTTGCTGATGGCTGGGGGAGCGGAGGAAGACAAAACCCATGACTGACTCTAGGACCAAGCAGCTGGTGGAGGTGGCTGAGGCTCTGGGGTGGGAGTGGGGGTCCATCAAACAGAGTGGCTGTGTCCCTGCCACATGGTCAGTGCTAAGACTGTCTTCTGCTCAGGACAGCATGTGCCAGTGTCTTCACAGGGGTCCTGTCTCAAGTCCCCTCCCGGTGCCACACCCATTGTTGTGTGGCTGGGCAGCTGCTCTCATTAAGAGACAGAGTCTCCTTCCCAACGCCTGGAACCTGGGCTGGCCCTGTGGCTTGCTTTGGCGCTTAGCATGTAGCGGAATTAACGCAGTGCCAGTGTTGGGCCTGGCCTCAAGGAGCCTGGCCACTTCTGCTCCTGTTTCTGGAATCCTTCTTCTCTGATGTGAATGAGGCCTGCTGGAGGATGAGATCATGTGGAAGAGGACCCAGCCATCCTAGCTAAAGTTCTAGATCAGCCTATAGCCGCCAAGTCTGAAATACAGATTCTCACCTGTACGTGGGAGTGAACAGCCTCCTAGGGGCTCAGGAAACATGTCACGGACTTGCCTGAAGCTGGCAGGGGACGGCTGCACCTCAGGTGGAGAAAACTTTGTCCCAGGACTCTCCTGACCTGGGTCTTGCTGAGGGAGTCCCTTGAGTGGAGGGGCATGGGGCAGGGAGCGTGGGAAGATTGGGGGGGGGTGGTCCCAGGCCTTCTGCCGGGGCACCCCCTGCTGAGTGGTGCAGGGCACAGCCCATCCCTGCGGGGCCGTGGGAAGGCTCAGATCCCTCCCTGGGGAGCCTTGAGCTGATTTTAAACTTTAGTCCAGGGGGCATGTGAGAGTGTGCACACGCACACGTACTCACATATGTATGTCTGAACAACAGATTGGCCTTGGTCATCCCTCTACTGTGCTTGCTGTGTGGTCTGGGGTAGAATCCTGCCTCACTCTGGGCCTCAGTTTCTCTGTCTCTAAAACAAGAGATTTGGTCCGAGTCTGAGGCTGCATGCCGCCGACACAAATGCCAAGTTCAGCTTGCAGTCATGTTTTGCTCCAGCCTCATGGTGTTTGTCAACATACAGAAAAAGTAGATTTTACTTTAGAAACCTGAACGTTCAGCCCTTCTTGAAAAACTCAACTGCGGGCTCACTTCCCGCCGTTTTGTGACACCTGGGCCCCGGCATCTGAGTGTTCAGCACCACAGTCCTGGGGGGCTTTCTAATTTTTGATTCAGCCTCTTATGATTTTGGCCTTTTTAAAGTCAGTTTTCTTGAAAAGCCACTTTAGGAATAAACCAAAGAGGGGAAAAATACCTTTGCCCAACACAGAGCCAAATATTTATTACCATAAGCCATGTTTGAAGAATCTCATCATTATGGGAAGAATATAGTAACAGTAGTAGTGATAATTAATAATACTAATATTTAGCATTGATCCATTGCTCCGCCACTCAAAGGGCCGTGCAGTCATTGCCGGGAGGGAGGACCCTCACAACAGCCCTGCGAGGGAGAGATTATTCTCCCCCTTTGCAGATGGAGAAGCTGAGTCTCAGAGCACAGCTGAGCTGGGCACCTTGAGAGAGAAGGCAGGCCCCAGGCTTGGGAACAAACAGTATTCTAAGGGGCCATGGGAAGCCTGGCAGCGACCTGGTCATTCTTCTCAAAGGCCTGGGTTGCCCTCATGCCACGCTCGCTCCTCACCCAGATTGAAGGGGAATCATGGGGTGATTTCTGATATCATGTTATGTGATTAGCATTAAATGGTCATCTGGGGAATCTGGTCAGAAACTCCCCCATTCTCAGGGGCCATGAGACCAGGAGCGGAAGGACCACAGGATTGGGAAGTCTCTGCTCATGGCAGACACTGTAGGTTTTCCAAGGCAGAGGTAAACTGAGATATGGGGTGGGGGGCTTCAAGAAACTTCTGTATGTTTTCTCCTCCCTTATCAATCCACCCATCCACCGACCCACCCACCTACCCACCCACCCATCCTTTATCCATCCATCTATCCATCAACTTATCCATCCACCCATCAACTCATCCATCTATCCACCTACCCATTCATCCATCCACCCATCCACCCATCCAACCACTTATCCACCAACCCACCCACCTACCCACACACCTAGCCACCCATCCATTATCCATCCATCCACTTATCTATCCATCCATCCATCCACCCACCCACCCATCCATCCATCCACCCACCCACCCATCCATCCATCCACCCACCCACCCATCCATCCACCTACCCATTCATCCATCCATCCATCCATCCATATACCCACCCCAATCATCCATCCATCCATCTACCCATCCACCAACTCACCCACTTACCCACCCGTTATCCATCCATCCATCCATCTACCCACCCATTCATCCATCCATCCATCCATCCACCCACCCACCCATTCATCCATCCATCCATCCATCTACCCATCCACCAACCCACCCACTTACCCACCCATCCATTATCCATCCATCTATCCATCCACTTATCTATCCACCCATCCACTCACTTATCCATCCATCCATCCATCCATCCACCCATCCATCCACCCACCCATTCATCCATCCATCTACCCATCCACCGACCCACCCACTTACCCACCCATCCATTATCCATCCATCAGTCCATCTACCCACCCATTCATCCATCCATCCATCCACCCATCCACCCACCCATTCATCCGTCCATCCATCTACCCATCCACCGACCCACCCACTTACCCACCCATCCATTATCCATCCATCCATCCATCTACCCACCCATTCATCCATCCATCTACCCATCCACCGACCCACCCACCTACCCACCCATCCATTATCCATCCATCTATCCATCCATTTATCTATCCACCCATCCACTCACTTTTCCATCCATCCATCCATCCATCCATCTACCCATTCACTGACCCACCCACTTACCCACCCATCCATTATCCATCCATCTACCCACCCACTCATTCATCCATCCATCCATCTACCCACCCATTCATCCATCCATCTACCCATCCACCGACCCACCCACCTACCCACCCATCCATTATCCATCCATCTACCGACTCATTCATCCATCCATCCATCTACCCACCCATTCATCCATCCATCTACCCATCCACTGACCCACCCATTATCCATCCATCCACTG
This sequence comes from Balaenoptera acutorostrata, assembly GCF_949987535.1. Classification (NCBI taxonomy): domain Eukaryota; kingdom Metazoa; phylum Chordata; class Mammalia; order Artiodactyla; family Balaenopteridae; genus Balaenoptera; species Balaenoptera acutorostrata. Next base: position 3,170,447 of record NC_080073.1, read on the forward strand.
ACCCATCCACTGACCCATCCACTTACCCACCCATTCATTATCCATCCATCCACTCACTCATCCATCCATCCATCTACCCACCCACCCATCCATCCATCCACCATCCACTGACCCACCCACTTACCCACTCATCCATTATCCATCCATCCATCCACTTATCTATCCACCCATCCACTCACTCATCCATCCATCCAGCCACCCATCCATCCGTCCATCCATCCATCCATCCATCTATCCATCTATCCATCCATCTACCCACCCATTCATCCATCTATCCATCTACCCATCCACCGACTCACCCACCTACCCACCCATCCATCTACCCATCCAGCAACCCATCCACTTACCCACCCATTAATTATCCATCCATCCATTCACGCACCCATTCATCCATCCATCCATCTACCCAACCACTGACCTACCCACCTACCCACCCATCCTTTATCCATCAAATTATCCATCCACCCATCAACTCATCCATCCATCCACCTATCCATTCATCCATCCACACATCCATCTACCCATCTACCAACCCACCCACTTACCCATCCATCCATTATCCAACCATCTATCTATCCACTTATCCATCCATGCTCTCATCCATGTATCCATCCATCCATCCATCCATCTACCATCCACTGACCCACGCACTTACCCACTCATGCATTACCCATCCATCTATCCAACCACCCATCCACTAACTCATCCATCCATCTACCTATCCATTCATCCATCAACCCATCCACTTGCCCACCCATTCATTATCCATCCATCCATCCACCCATCCATTCATCCACCCACCCATTCATCCACCCACCCATTCATCCACCCACCCATTCATCCATCCACTGACCCACACACCTACCTACCCATCCATAATCCATCCACTATCCATCCACTTACCCATCCACCATCTACTCACTCGTCCATCCATCCGTCTACCCACGCACCCATCCATCCATCTATCTACCCATCCACTGACTCATCCACTTACCCACCCATTCATTATCCATCCATTGACCCACACACCTACCCACCCATCCATTATCCATCCACTCACTCATCTGTCCACTCATCCATCCACTCACTCATCCATCCATCCATCCGTCCGTCCGTCCATCCGTCCATCCGTCCATCCATCCATCCATCCATCCATCCACCGACCCACCCGTCATTATCCATCCATCCATCCACTCACTCATTCATCCATCCACTCATCCCTTTACATGCCTACCCATCCTGACATCCATGTAAAGAAGGAAAAAATGGTCCAAGGCAAGTAGTCAACCAACTGTCCAGCCATTTTATTTGTCCATGCTGTGATCCAGGCCCAGTGCTAACATTGGGGAGTCCAACACAGCTTAGACACTGAGGGGCTCCCAGTGTGTGGGGCCATGGGGCTGTGGTCTCAGGTATCTGAGTTTCATCAGTGTCTATGGGCACGTAGTTCAGAGGTGCCATCTCTTGGTGGCTCAACACAATCACCAGAGGTCCCCGCTGTCTGTTCACACCACAAGCCCTCAACCGCAAGCAGAGACAACCCGGGACCAGCAGATGCACGGGCACACAGCAACCTCAATCTCCCAGGCACATGGAGAGAGATACACAGGTAGCTGTGTACATGCAGGAGCACGCAAGACGTACACACATCAGCACCCGGGAGGTGCTCGAGGGTGCCGTCACGTGGCAACCCCGAGGATCCTTAAAGTCTCTCTCTCACACACACACGCGCGCGCACGCGCACACACACACACACACACACACACACACACACACACACACAGGGAAATGCAAACGGACACACATTAGGACACCACACCCTCCTGGAGGAGAGCTTTCCAGATTGAGAGGCACTGGATGTAGTTGGACCCAGTGTAGAGAGGCCTCATCCACACCTCTCTCTGCCCTGGAACCGTGACACCAACCACCCATCCACTAACTCACTGCTGCTCGAGGGACCCCTCACCCCAGCTCTGCTGCCCCATAACTGAGGATACACGGCAAAGGCAGGGCATCCTGGTGAGGAGCTGGCTTCTGCTGAGTGACGATGACCTGTCCCTGTGGTGGTCACGTGATACCGAGGGCAGGAGCCTGCCGCTACATGGCTCAACTCGAGGCCACCGCTCAGGGGCCCTGCTCGAAAGGCCTGAGCTCAACAGGCTGTGGCCAGGGGCCTGCTTCCTTCCTGGGGGTACCGATGACACTGCAGCCCAGGCATCTGGGGCCGCTTCTGCCCACGTGGCCAACAGAACTTGAGAACCCGGCCATGTGAGGGTCCCCGTGGGGCTGACCCCACACCCAGGCCTCGCCCCCCTCACCCCAAAGCGAGTACTGGAATTAAGAAGAAGCACAAGCCGTGGAATGATACAGGCAGACTCAATATAAATAAAATATTCATATAAAAATAGTCTCTTACAAAATATTCTCTCTTATCCAGTGGCTCACTTTCCAAAAGATGGAAACTGCTGGGAGTTTTAGTATTACCTTTCCTCTCTCTATATATTCCAAACTGGACTTTTCTAATGGTGACGTTTGAGCTGGGGAGGACTACAGGATGGGAAACGTATCCTGGAAAACGTCTCCATTTCTGGACCAGCTTAAATCTCTGGAGAATTAGCAGCAAACAGCAAAAAAATATGTGTGTGTGTATATGTCTACATAGGTATACAGGATGTCTGCCCTTGCACTTAAACATCTAGTGCGGCAAGGGGGTACTTGCGAAATCAACTAGTAGAAGTATCTGCAGAAAGAATCATTATGTACAGTTCTACTCAGCTCCTTGTCCTAGCGACAGAATTATCCCACAGGAAAGCAAGCGGTCCACTTTGATTGCAGAAACGGATCCCGACGAGGTGGAAGGGTTCTTTTTAATTAAATAAATTAATATTATTTTTTATCAGAATAAATTGTTAAATATTGCTCTCTTGAGGCCCCGGAGTCCAGAGTTCCTGGTGCGAAGGCTCTGCTCCGGCCGAGGAGGCCCCAGGCGGCGTCTGGGGCCGAGGGAGCGGCGCTGGGTGTGGCGTGGACAACTCGGGGCCTTGGAGGGGTCCCCCGCAGGGGACCCCACAGCAGACAAGACAAGCTCAGCGCGGCTGCAGAGGTCTGGGCCGTGCCCGCGGCGTGGAGAGCGTCCGGTCCTCGCCGCCCCGCGTGCGGCCCGTGGGGCCGCCGCCCCGCCGCTCACTTGCACGTGTAGACCTCGGTGCGCTCGCTGCACGTGTTGCACTTGACGTAGCAGCACCAGTGGAACTTGCAGTTGCACTGCCACACGCGGGCGTACTGGTGGGTGTTGTAGCCGCGGCCGCAGCACATGAGGTCGCAGCCGCTGGCCTGGGGGGCCGTCTTGTTGCAGGCACGGCCCTGCGTGCCCACGCTGCCCGTCACCGGGTCCTCCTCGCAGTAGTTGGGCGACTTCTCGATGTACACCAGGTCGGTGTCCATGGGCTTGCGGTAGGACAGCGGCTTCTTGATCTTCAGGAAGGTGGGCCGCTTGTTGCGGCTGGCGCGCACGGGCTCCACGTGAACAGCCTCGTTGTACTTGTCCTTGAGCACGTAGCCCAGCTCGCGGAACTGCGGCAGCGTCGTCCAGCAGGTCTTGGTGGTGCATGAGCCCGACACGCCGTGGCACTTACACTCCAGCTTCATGTTCTCCTCCAGGATCTGCGGGGGTGGCAGGGAGAGTACAGCGCGTTACTGCGTGGCCGGCCGAATGGGGCCCCTGGCCCGCCCGCCCCCTGCCCCGCCTGGCTGGGTTTGGCGTGTGTTTTTCTTTCTGGTGCAGGAAACTGAGACCTGGATTCGAACCGCTCTCACCTGCAGCCTGTGTGCTGTGCCTTCCCCAGGACTCGCCTCCCCTCCCTGCCAGCCCACCCTGAGTGGCCCTCATGCCGGCGCGTAGATCAGTTCAGGCCAGTCCAGACCACACATAGGTTCTCTCGGGGCTGCACAGGCTTAAAATCATTTTTGAACCAACATTTAAAAACCAGGAGACTTTCAAAGACAGACTGCCAGGTTTGTTGGCAAACAGAAAGGGCATCTGGCAACTCTGGAGTGATACTCAAATTATTTCATAACCAGTGCAGCTGGGCACTGACCTGCTGGCCACAGAGGCCAGCACGGCAGTCCTGCTGCTTCTGGCCCTCCTCAGCCAGCGTCATCGCATGGCATGATACCTGGAGTTTTATCAGCACCTGCCTCCCTCACGGGTCGGCATCCCTCAACTCGCCACAGTCCTTACCACTCCCTATCGCTTCCCTGACCGCCAGCTATGCTTTTTCAGAAGTCATCTGCTTTGATCACTTGTGACAGCTGCCAGGCCCTATGGACATCTGAGTCTGGGAACCCTGACTCTGATTTCACCTTCCCTGACTCCCAGCCTGGATGATGTTTTCCTTCCTCTAAGTTCCCAGCACCTCTCAGGCATCATCACAGCATGAGGGCCAGCATTGTACAGGGAGTGAAAAGCAGAGATGTGGACCCTGGGTTTAAATCCCAGATCTAACATGAACCTGCTGTGTGCCCTCAGGCAACTTGCTTCAGCAGAGCTGCAGTTTCCCCACGTGCAGAACGGGGAGGATGATAGTACTTCATTATAATCATACAATGAGATGCTGGACAGAAATGAGGATGAACTTCTAATACCCATAAGAAGCTCCGATGTCTAAGATGTAATGTTGCATGAGAGAAGTTGGAAGCAAAAGAGAACATACTGTGTGATTCCACTGATAGGAAGTTCAAGGACAGGCAAAGCTAATGACTGGTTTTCACTTAATCTTTATTTACATGTATAGGCAGTGGGCCAGAGATGGTCCACGTGCTGGATTTTGCTGGCCCCTGCTTTGGAATATCCCAGCAATAAAAGAAGACACCATTTACCAAACCCCCCATAGTACAAAATATTTATATTGCTTTCAGGTTTGTTTTTTTTTTTTTTCCAATTTTTCTCTTCCCTCCTTTCTTTCTGTTTTTTTAAAAACTATATGTAATGTGTAAGGTGGCACTTTTGGAACTAAAGCTTCTCCTACTTCCTCCTCATCTTCAGCCTGATTTCACCCTAATGGACACTTGCTGTTGTGTGCCAGGCACTGGGATGGGGATGTATTAGTGAACATGGTTTCTGGGTCATTTTCCTGGTTCTTCATCCAGACTGCCAAATTGCCTTTGCCTGTTACATAGTGAAAGAATAAGTGAATGAGTGAGTAAATGACTAGACATCTATTTGTCACCTGTGCACACCACACACTGGGTCCATGCTTTTATACGTGGCGTCTCATTTAACTCCATGGAGTTAGTGTGACTCCAATCAAGGCAAAAACCGAGGCTCGGCTAACTCCTAGAGCTGGTCTATGAGGTGTTCGGGAACGAGGGTCTTACTGCCAAGGGGTGCGAATCAAGTGCTTGATGGCTGCTTACTTGCTGTGTGACCTTGAGATTGTCACACCCCCTCTCTGGGCCTCAGCTGCCTTCAGTGAACACGGAGTGAAGGCAATTCCATCTTTTCTGACAAAAGTTAGAGGGCTGGAACAAAATCAGATATCCCCAAAATAGCCATTAGTTCTGCCTGTGGGTCTGGGCCTATGCTGGTGCTGGGGACACAGAGGTGACAAGATAAGATTCCCATCTCCAAGGATGGGCCCATGTCCAGGGTCCTCCCAACCCTAGATGCTCAGCTTCCAGGAGGAGGTGACCAGTGCTGGTCAGTATACTCAACAGAAGGGTAGACCACAGTGTCTGCACTCAAACAAGCCAGCGAGGCCGGGGCATCCAGAGTGTTCGGGGACAGGGATGGATTCTGGTCGGCTGAATGTCTGGTTCCAGGACACCTAGAGCGACAGAGCACGTACTGTCCTGCAACCTCCGCACACGTGCAGCTGGTGGTGGGTGAGCAGCCCCCAAATCACACAGATGTCCCTTTTGGTCATCAGTGAGGAGATAGTTCCCAAATGTCACCTTTCCGTGTTGGCCTAGAAAGCGTGGGGAAGAGCGAGATGCAGAGGTGTGGTGTGTGCTGGGGGCAGAGTTGGGCAGGCGTTTCTGAGGCCTCCCGGCCTGGCTGGTAGATCTTAGCGCGTCAGAGACTCCAACGCGGATGCCTGGAGGCAGGGGGCATTGAGAACAGATTCTGACACTGAGTGTGGGTGAGGCCACAGAGCACCTGGAAAGCTGAGACGCACAGAGCTGTGACTCGGAAGTGTCCCTTCCGAGATGTATGCCCTAGAGGATCATATGCTTGTGTGCACAGGAAACAGGTCCAAGGGTGTTCAGAGCGTCAGCGTTCATTGTGGCTCCAACCTGGGCGTGATCTGACGTCCGTCCACAGTAAAATGGACAAGTGAGGGGTGTGGGCTCGACGGGACGTGCGAGGGCAGTGACCATGACCGGCCACGGTGGCAGAGGTCAACCTCAGAAATACAGTGGGGAGGGAAAGAGGCAATCGTGGACGATTTCCACAGAACGATTTCATGTGTATCAAGTTCAAAGGCGGCAAAACTGGACTGTGTTGTTTAGGGGCACATACAGAGGCGGTGAGTGCAATGGAGAGTAAAGAAATGAGGGTCATAAATATCAAGGCAGTGGTTGTCCGTCGGGTAGGAGGTGAGGGGCTGTGGTGGGTGAGGATCACCCAGGGGGCTCCTGGGGTCCTGGCAATATTCTGTTCCTTGATATGAGTGCTTTATAATTATTTTTTTAAATCCAAATGGATGATCTGAGCGCTTTTTTGCATGTAAGCTATACTTGCAATTTATAAAAATGCAGTGGGTACAGTAGCCCATGAGCACATGAAAAGATGCTCAACATCATTAGCTCCAGGGAAATGCAAATCGGCACCACAATGAGACACCAGTTCACACCCACTGGGATGGCTACAAGAGGAAATACAGGTAGAACAGTTGTTAGCGAGGATGTGGAGAAAAGGGAAAGAACCCTCAAACACTGCTGGTGGGAATGTGAAATGGTGCAGCCCCTGTGGAAGTGGCCTGGCAGTTCCTCAAAGTGTTAAACCTACAGTTACCAAATGACCCAGGATTATGGTCGCAATGTCTGGGTCTCCCCCTCCCCACCCCTCAACTCATACATTGAAATCCTAACCCCCAAAGTGATGGTATTTGGTGGGGCCTTTGGGAGGTTCTTAAATCACAAGGGTGAAGCCCTCATGAATGGGATTAGTGCCTCATAAAAGAGGCTCCAGAGAGACCCCAGCCCCTTCCAACTCGTGAGGACCAAGTGAGAAGGCCCCAGTTATGAACCAGGAAGTGGGTCCTCATCAGGACTCAACCCTCATCTCAGGCTCCCAGCCTCCAGAACTGGGAGAAATCAATTTCTGTTGTTTCTCTGCCACCCAGTCTGGGGCATTTTGTTGTAGCCACTCGGGCACACTAAGACACCCAGCAGTTCCACTCCTGGCCATATACCCAGGGGAAATGAAAACACACATCCACATAAAAAACTGATAAAACAAAGTTTATAGCAGCATTCTTTAAAAGAGCCCCAAAGTGGAAACAACCCAAATGACCACTGATGAACAGATCAATGAAGTCCATCCATTTAGCAGAATATTATTCAGCCATAAAAAGGGATGAAGTGCCGACACCTGCTACACCATGGATGGACCTTGAAAACATGCTGCTCAGGGAAAGAAGCCAGACACACAAGACCACGTATTGTATAACTGCATTTATAGGCAATGTCCAGAAGAGGCAAATCTGTGGAGACAGAAGGTAGACTAGTGGGCTGGGAGGAGGTTGGAGAAATGGGGAGAGATGGCTGAAGAGGGTGTAGGTCTCTTTTTGAGGTAAATTGATTGTGGTGATGGTTGCGCATATCTGTGACTATATTAGTGTTGAACTGTACACTTTGAGTGAGGGCATGGTACAGTATATGAATTAGACTAATTAAGTTGGCTTTTTTAAAAAAAGTCCCTGGTAGGATGTCGTGAAGAAGCGTTGGGTTGTATTTGTGCGTCTGTGATGCTGAATGTGTCCTCGGTGGTGGCCCCTGGGTAACGAGCCCCAGAGCCAGGGCCAGGTGCCCGAGCTGGGCAGGCAGCTGCCTTCCTCTTCCTCTGTGGCCACCCATGACCTGAGGCCGTGGTGGCATTTGTGTGGGCCCCTAATCAGACGACACGCAGCCCCTTAACGCTGCAAACTCTGCATTTTGAGAGCCTCAGTGATCGCATTATGTCCGCGTTAAGCTGGGCATAATCACAGCCGCCCTGGCCAGGGCTGGTCACGCAGACGGGCACCGAGCCCTTTGCCCAAAGCAGGGGACAACAGCAGAGGAGGTGTGTGGGACAAAGCCACGCTGTGCTCCCACCGTGAGGCCAGCCTGGCTCCCAGCTTCCAAGCTGCCCAGGGGGACTTCCGGGGCACCCCCCTTACACTTGAAGAGCTTGGGTTGTGATTCTGTGTCAGGCGGTTGAGGGTTTGCAGGTTCTGAGAGGACACGGCTCCGTGCACCTTCCCAGGTGCCGGGCACATGGCGGGTGCTCTCAGGAAATGCCCAGAGAGAAATCAGCAATGGAGTGCCTTCAAACCCTGGCACAACTGATACCTCCAGCCCAAGCATCCAGCCTGAATGTCCAGGGTCCTGGAAGCCCTGCCTGGCTGAGCAGCGGCCCTGCATTGCCGGATGGAGGGCAAGTCGGAGGACCTGGGGAGGGGCTGCGCGGGGAGAGGGGCAATGGGGGGCTTGGAGCCGCTGGTGTGGACCGATGTCAGTGGTTGCACCGGTGGGTCCTGGCTTAAAGACTGGGCACCTGGGACTGCTCGGGCGCTGCTGTTTCACCATCCTTGATGCAAAGGAGCCTCAGTGCAAAAGGAAAGCCAATGAGAAAACAGATGGTGAGGCCGGGAGCCGGCATCTGGCCTCGGTACACACCCAGTTCTCCTTCCGCCTCTCGCCTCCATCTGTCGCTGCTGGTTGGTCACGGCAGGGCAGGGAACTGGCCTCCACAGGAGCCAGGGACACGCCGAGCACCTCCTGTGTGCCAGCACCGTGCAAGGACTGCGGTCTCGGTAAAGTTAAGGCCACGAAGCTGCCGCCCGTGTAAAGAAGACACGCTGCGGGGAGAGGGGAGCAGGCGGCCACTTCAGATAACAGAGTAAGTGAGAATAAGGAGAAGGTGGGACAGGATCTGGGCTGGAGAGCGCGGGAGGAGGCAGGGGCAGCTACGCGACACTGACGGGAGGGGGACACCCGAGCGGAGGGCAGCACAGACCTGTTCCCTCGTTTCCTCTCCACTTGAAAGACGGACTGAGGCAGGGCCAAGGGCCTGAGGGCAAAGGGCCCGAGGCTTCTGCACAGTAGGGCCAAGGCCTTGCGGTGGCCGGGCTACAGTGCAGGTACCCAGGTGGCACAGGTAGGGGGGCCCATCCCAGAGGCTCTACCAACCATGTTAAGGAGGTACGATTTTTTTATTATTCAGTGTTTTTTTATTGAACTTGTTTTTAGTTTTACATTTACGGAAAAATTGTGAAAATAGTACAGAGGATTCCCATGCATCCTGTATGCGGTTTTGCCTATGACTAACATCTGACATTAGTGTGGTAAATTAATTAATTAGCTAATATTAATTTATTATTATGAACTGAAGTCCATACTTTATTCAGATTCCCTTGGTTGATACCTTATGTCCCCTTTCTGTTCCGGGATCCCATCCAGGCCACCACATGGCATTTAGTCATCCTGTCTCCTTGGGCCAGGAGATGGGATTTTAGTGTGTGTGTGTGTGTGTGTGTGTGTGTGTGTGTGTGTGTGTGTGTGTGTGTGTGTGTGTGTGTGTGTGTGTGTGTGTGTGTGTGTGTGTGTGTGTGTGTGTGTGTGTGTGTGTAGGGTAATATAGGAAAGCTCTCTACCTTCTCCTCAATTTTGCTGTGAACCTAAAACTTTTCTGAAAAAATAGTCATTTAAAAAAAAAATCCTAAGAGAGGAGGGAGTTTTTCTGGAGTCAAGATTTGGCTGTTTCTGCAGCTGCCCGGCTGGATGTCCTCGCTGGGCCTGGGTTTCCCCATTTTGAACTCAAGGGTTTGAACTAAATGATTTCCGAGGCTGCTTCTGACTCTCTCCGAGAATCCTGACCTCGTATCCACACTGCTTTTTAACCCAGACAAAGCGTTTTCAGAGCTCTGATGGCATCTGGTAGTCTGACACCTGCTGAGAGATGGGCATATCCATCCCATTTCACAGGTGAGGAAACTGAGTCTCAGAGAAAGGAAGGGACTTACTTAAGACCACAGAGCGGGCTGGATCTCCTCCATACGTCTCTCCAGAGCACTCCCCACCCTTCCCCAGGAGGCTGGACCAGAGGGTGGCACCCCTGAGCTTGATCTAGTTCCCTGACGGTTATCGGTGAGTGGCCTGGCCCAGGGCACACCGGCCGAATGCAGCCGCGCCCCTTCCAGGTGGGTCTGGCCAGTGGAAGGCGCTGGCGGGAGCCCTGAGGGCAGAGCAGAGTCCTGGTTGGTATTCCTCCCTGCTGGCCCGCAGGGTGGCTGCGTTCCTCTAGCAGAGGTCACGGCTCCCACATGCTCTCTGTGAGTCCCCCTGGGTTCTAGCAGCCCGACCTCCCTAAGGAGTAACGGGACCCCTGGTACCAGCCCCAGGGTGCTGCACCATCCCCCTTGGTTCCTTTAACTTTGTCCTTTGTTTTATTAGCAACCTCTCCTTTACAAAACAGCTTGGTTGCAATATAATTCACATACCATACGATTCACTGTCCTAAAGTACACGATTCAGTGGTTTTTAGTATATGCAGAGCTGTGCAACCATCACCACTAAGTGTAGAACATTTTCATCACCCCAAAAGAAACCCCATGCCCATCAGTAGTCGCTCCTGTTTCTCCCTTCCTCTCAGTCCCTGGCAACCACTAATCTACTTCCTGTCTTTAGAGATTTGCCTGTTCTAGACGTTTCATATAAATGGACTCATACAATATGTGGCCTATTGTGTGTCCAGTTTCCTTCACTCAGCATCATGCTTTCAAAGCTCATCCATGGTGTAGCAGGTGTCAGCACTTCATTCCTTTTTATGGCTGAATAATATTCCATTGTAGGGGTATGCTGCACTCTATCCACCCATTCATCAGTTGTTGGCCTGCAGTCTCTGTTTAAAACTCTCCCGAATTTCCTAGTCTGAATGTGCCCGTTGCGTGGGCCCTGACCCCGGCGCTGCACACCATTCCTCGTGGCAGAGCCAAGCACGAGCCCACCCCGGGACTCCCAGCCTGTCCTCTTTCCCCTTCGTCCACCTCTGGGCTCTGCACCTGCCGGCCCTTATCTGGAAGGCCAATCTTTACTGCCATTATAGAGGCTCAACCCAACAATTCCACCACAGAATATGTACCCTCCGGGGAGGCTCATGCATGTGTAAAATGACAGCCTCAGAGAGGCATTATCTGAAATATCAAAAGGCCGAAAGGATCTAAAGGTCCACCAATGGGGACTGGTTCTACAAATCATGGTGCACCGATAAACTGGAATGTCCTGCAGCTGCCAGAGAGAATGAGGCGGCCCTGTACTTTCTAGTGAGGTACATGGTGGAGGGAACAGAGGTGCAGGAAAGTATGCAGAGCAGGAGCTGTTTGTACGAGACAGAAAAGACCTGTGCGTGCGTGTTCCTAAGAACACAGAAAAACATCCCTGGAGGAATACGTGAGACACCGGCAGGAGTAGCTGCCTCCGGGGAGGATGCCAGGTATCAGGGGCCTTACTTTTCATAGGATTGTTCTTTGTACCATTTGAATATTCTACGCTGTCAGAAAAAAAGTCACCTCCTCCACAAAGCCTTCCCTGATTGCCAGGTTAGTCGTTGAATCCCTCATGGTTTCCATAACTGTCCTGGGCTGTTGGGTAATTTTCACTTTGTTCCTGTAATGACTATCTACCTGTTAGCTTCCCCCATCAGGCCAGCAGCTCTCTGTGGTGGACATGGAGATATACCACCCAAACCCCCTTCAAGGGAGGTCTTGCTTCACAGCTACATGTAGAAATGTGCTGGTGAACAGGCTCTCAAAAAAAAAAAAAAAAAAAAGCCCTGTTTTGTAGTGTTTGCCAATTCCTGTGGGATAAATGCTCCCACCATGGCCAATTTTAAGCTACCGGTGGTTTCCCAATCAGCTTGCAAATCTCTAATATTTAATACTGGGTCTTGCGAGTGATAAGCCCCGGCACCAGCACACCACGGGACAGGGCAGCCTCCAGCTGTCAGATCCTGCAGGGTCTGTCCCAGCTCCAGATCCCTGCAGCCCTCCCGGCAGCCCGGGACAGAGAGAGGTGGGGGTCCCAAGGTCCGGCCACTCCCACCGCGGCTCCAGAGCTCCCACCGCGGCTTTGCAGGCCAGCATCACAGCTGCACTTCTGCTCTGTCCTGCTCCGTCCTGCTCCTCCCGCCCTCTTCACTGACCCCTAATAAACAGCTTAGACCGAACTCCATCTCAGCCTCTCCTCCTGGAGAACCCTACCTGTGACACTCCTGGGGGGCTGGGGCCAGGACATTCCCCTCCACCTCCTAGCCTCGGGCACAGGGCCTGGCGTGGAACAGGTGCCGGCCAGCTGCGAGGGGAAAGAAGGACCTACTGTGTGTCTGCTCTGATGTGGATTCATTCAGTCGCTCACTCATTTTGCATTGAGCACCTACTGTGTGCTGCTGGCATCACTCCTGCTGTGGAGGCCCTGGGAGGGCCATGATACAAGCAGATGCTGCCCCTGCCTTCTCTGAGCCTGCAGACCCACACCAGAAGCAGCCATGGAATTAATGCTCCCCCCAAATCTAATTACAAGTTGGTGAGTGCTGTGAAGGAGTGACACACAGAGCAAAGAAAACTTGACCCAGGGGGAGCTGCGCTGTTTGCAGCAAGGGCCAGATACCAGGAAGGACACGTTAGAATCAGCCAAACTCAAGACCATACAATGGAGAAAAGACAGTCTCTTCAATAAACGGTGCTGGGAAAACTGGACGGCTACATGTGAAAGAATGAAATTAGAACACTCTTTAACACCATGCACAAAAGTAAACTCACAATGGATTAAAGATGTAAATGTAAGACTGGATACTATAAAACTCTTAGAGGAAAACATAGGCAGAACACTCTAGGACATAAATCCCAGCAAGATCCTTTTTGACCCACCTTCTAGAGAAATGGAAATAAAAACAAAAATAAACAAATGGGACCTAATTAAACTCAAAAGCTCTTGCACAGCAAAGGAAACCATAAACAAGACGAAAAGACAACCCACAGAATGGAAGAAAATATTTGCAAACGATGTGACCGACAATGGATTAATCTCCAAAATTTATAAACAGCTTATGCGGCTCAATATCAAAAAAAAAACCTAATCGGGCTTCCCTGGTGGCGCAGTGGTTGAGAATCTGCCTGCCAATGCAGGGGACACGGGTTCGAGCCCTGGTCTGGGAAGATCCCACATGCCGCGGGGCAACTAGGCCCGTGAGCCACAACTACTGAGCCTGCGCGACTGGAGCCTGTGCTCCGCAACAAGAGAGGCCGCAATAGTGAGAGGCCCGCGCACCGCGATGAAGAGTGGCCGCCACTTGCTGCAACTAGAGAAAGCCCTCGCACAGAAACGAAGACCCAACACAGCCATAAATAAATAAATAAATAAATAAATAAAATTTAAAAAAAAAAAAAAAAACCTAATCAAAAAATGGGCAGAAGACCTAAATAGACATTTCACCAAAGAAGACATACAGATGGCCAAGAAGCACATGAAAAGATGCTCAACATCACTAATTATTAGAGAAATGCAAATCAAAACTCCAGTGAGTTATCACCTCACACCAGTCAGAATGGGCATCATTAAAAAGTCTACAAACAAATGCTGGAGAGGGGGTGGAGAAAAGGGAACCCTCTTGCACTGTTAGTGGGAATGTAAACTGGTGTAGCCGGTATGGAGAACAGTATGGAGGTTCCTTAAAAAACTAAAAATAGACCTACCACATGATCCAGCAGTTCCGCTCCTGGGCATATATCCGTAGAAAAACATGGTTCGAAAGGATACATGCACCCCAAAGTTCACAGCAACACTATTTACAATAGCCAAGACCTGGAAGCAACCTAAATGCCCATCGACAGATGAATGGATAAACAAGATGTGGTACGTATATACGATGGAATATTAGCCATAAAAAAGAATGAAATAATGCCATTTGCAGCAACATGGATGGACCTGGAGATTATCATACTAAGTGAAATAAGTCAGACAAAGACAAATATCATATGATATCACTTATATCTGGAATCTAAAATGATACAAATGAACTTACAAAACAGCAACAGACTCACAGATTAGAGAATGAATTTATGGTTACCAGGGGGTAAGGCAGTGGGGAAGGATAGATTGGGATTTTGGGATTGACATGTACACACTGCTATATTTAAAATAGATAATCAACAAGGACCTACTGTACAGCACAGGGAACTCTGCTCAATATTCTGTAATAACGTAAATGGGAAAAGAATTTGAAAAAGAACAGATACATGTATATGTATAACTGAATCACTTTGCTGTACACCTGAAACTAACACAACATTGTTAATCAACTATACTCCAATATAAAATAAAAAATTTTTTTTAAATTCGAACTTGGAGTAATATTTTTAAAAAAATTTCTATGGAACCTGAGGAAAGTGAATAAACGTAAAAATATAAAGGAAAAGAAACTAAAATCTTTCTAAATAAATACCTGACATTAAAAAAATAAAATAAAATAGATAACCAACAAGGACCTACTGTATAGCACAGGGAACTCTGCTCAATATTCTGTAATAACCTAAGTGGGAAGAGAGTTTGAAAAAGGATACATGTACATGTATACGTATAACTGAACCACTTTGCTGAAACTAATGCAACATTATTAATCAACTATACTCCAGTATAAAATAAAAATTAAAAAAAAAAGAAAGAACCAGCCAAACTTGGGATGGGGCAACGGCAATTCAAACCAGGAAAGAGCACACGCCAAGGCCCAGAGGCGGGAGGGATGCAGCCCGACCCCGAGAGGAACGGAGGAGACACGGCTGGGGCCGCGTGAAAAGAAATGGAGCAGGGAGGCGGCGGGGCTGGATGCTCAGGGCAGGGATGCACCTGGAGTACCTGTGAGCCAAGGGGCTTTCGTGCAGGGAGTGATGAGGTCTGACTGACACTTCGAAAGATCATGCCAAAGAGAGTGGAAATGAGGTCAGAGAGTCAGAGTGGCAGGATGGAGATCCAGAGGGAATGTCCCCATCACCCAGGCCAGAGATGATGGCAGCTCCGACGAAGAGGGTGCAGTGGAGGGAAGAGAAGGCAGTACTCGGTGGGGGAGGATTGTGGGGCCCAGGGGTGACTCATGGGCCTCTGATGGACACGGAGGCCGTGCACTGAGACAAGGGACCGGAGGAGGGGCCAGGCTTGGGGAAGGGCATGTGTTGAGGGTGTGAGGAGAAAATTTGGGGCACAGTGAGTGGCCAGGAAGAGGGGCCTCTTGGGGAGCGGAAGGGTCTTTTGGTGCCACTGAAATCTGGCCCCAGCCAGCTTGGGTGTCCACAGTGGATAATCCCAGTCAGGATTCAGTCACTTCCAAAGACTAAATAAAACGTGTGGTTGAAAACAGCCAAAAGCAGGACGAACACCTATAATTTTTGGTATTAAAAAAACAAGATTGCAGAAGCACAAGATAGGAGAGACTGAGAAAGATGGAAAGCTTTAGCTGACCACCAGAGCACTATGAACTAAGAGGCTGCTAAAACGCCAACCATCTGAAGCCGTATTAACAGAGGCCTGGCGCTCACAATTCGAGAGGAGATGGTCTTGCTCTATCATTTTCAGAACTGGGCTACGCCCCAGCAGATGGACAGAACCAGAGTGCACGTGGAGAGGAAGGGGCTGGAGAGCCCAGGCTAAAGGAGCTGGAGCTGCCCCGCCTAGAGAAGGCAGTTTCTGGGGTCCTGGTCACCGCCCCATACATTCTGCAGGCCTGTCCTGGGGCAGGGTGAATGGGAGGGACTGGGTGTCTGTCCCGAGGACAGGACTGGGACCCCAGCTGGAGGGGAGTCATAGGCAACAGATCCCAGCTCAGTGAGATGCCAGCCATCCCCACTAGGCTGACCAGCACTGGAGGGGCCGCCGGGGGGTGGGGGGGTGAGCACCTGTCCTGGGAGGGTGTGGGGTCTGCAGTGGGGATTCCTGAACCAGGTGGGGCAGGGCTGCTCTCACCCTGCTTCTCCGTCCCCCAGCCCAGCCCCAAACCTGTCTGGAGCAGTAGGAAGGATTTTCTGCACCGCTGGAGGGAAGAAAATCAATCTCCTTCTGACAGGTCCCCCAGGAAGTGCCAACAATGTACCAGGTGCTGCCCAGAGCCCAGAATTACCAGGGCGGGGCTCCCAGGCCTGGGAGAGGCCTCCGGAGAAACTTGGCTCCAGAAAGATTCCTGATTCATTACACCCAACAGATACCATCAAGGTTGGCCTCCCGGGCTGTCCAAACTCTCGGGGCTGCCCAGACGATCTAGGGGTGAACTTCCTGGAGGAGGAGGGGTTCTCGGGGGAGGGAGGTCAGACAGTGACCTCTGGCTCCCACACGTCCCCGCCACACGGCGCTCCTGGGACCAGGAGCCTCTGTCACCCGCCAGAGCATTCTGAAAGGCCTCTTGAGTATTAAAGCCAAAGCGGTCTGCCAGTGTTGAATTCCACTGCCCCCCTTCACCTCCCCACCAAACTGCAGTCCCCAGGAAAAACACAGCCCAGGAGGATTTCCCCACCTCGGGGCAACCGGTCCTCCTACCTGCCCTCCTCCAGGAACGCACCTCCATTCATCCCGGCATGGGCCGGGCCATCGCAGCCTTTCCAGGGCCCCGGCAAATGCCACCTCTTCCACCTCTTCCTCAGAGTGCCCTGCCCGCGCCCCGTCCAGCCCCAGCAGGACTCCTCCAGCACGGACCTCTCCCGACCTCTCCCACCCTGACACCCTTCTCTTTGTGCCTTGTTTTACAGCGAGTGCAGTGTGGCCTCCGAGCTCTGCAAACTCTGACTCCTCGGTGAGCCTTTCCCCAGCCGCGGACGCTAAAGCAGTCCCACGGGTCATCACTCCCAGATCCCACCAATCATCACCCCCAGATCTCACTGGTCATCACCACCAGTTCCCACCAGTCATCACTCCCAGTTCCCACCAATCATCACCATATCACTGGTCATCACCACCAGTTCCCACCAGTCATCACTCCCAGTTCCCACCAATCATCACTCCCAGATCTCACTGGTCATCACCCCCAGTTCCCACTGGTCATCACTCCCAGTTTCCACCAATCATCACTCCCAGATCTCACTGGTCATCACCCCCAGTTCCCACCGGTCCTCACCCCCAGATCCCACAGGTCATCACTCCCAGATCCCATGGGTCATCACCACCAGTTCCCACAGGTCATCACTCCCAGTTCCCACCGATCATCACTCCTAGAGCCCACGGGTCATCACCACCAGTTCCCACTGGTCCTCACCCCCAGAGCCCACGGGTCATCACCCCCAGAGCCCACGGGTCATCACCACCAGTTCCCACTGGTCCTCACCCCCAGATCCCACGGGTCATCACCCCCAGAGCCCACGGGTCATCACCACCAGTTCCCACAGGTCATCACTCCCAGTTCCCACCGATCATCACTCCCAGATCTCACTGGTCATCACCACCAGTTCCCACGGGTCATCACCCCCAGATCCCACCGGTCATCACCCCGAGAGCCCACCCATCATCACTCCCAGATCCCACAGGTCACCACCCCCAGAGCCCAAGGGTCATCACTTCCAGATCCCAGGGGTCATCACCCCCAGATCTCACGGGTCATCACCCCCAGATCCCACCGGTCATCACCCCCAGTTCCCACCGATCATCACTCCCAGATCTCACTGGTCATCACCACCAGTTCCCACAGGTCATCACTCCCAGTTCCCACCGATCATCACTCCCAGATCTCACTGGTCATCACCACCAGTTCCCACTGGTCCTCACCCCCAGAGCCCACGGGTCATCACCCCCAGTTCCCACAGGTCATCACTCCCAGATCCCACGGGTCATCACCCCCAGTTCCCACGGGTCACCACTCCCAGTTCCCACCCATCATCACTCCTAGAGCCCACGGGTCATCACCCCCGGATCCCACCGGTCATCACTTCCAGATCCCACTGGGCATCAATCCCAGTTCCCTCTGGTCATCACTCTCAGTTCCCTCTGGTCATTGCTAGGTATGGGCTGGTGACTCAGGCAAGTCAGGACCAATCAGAGTGAGTCCTGGGGATTCGGTGTGAAGAGAAGACGAGAGCTATTGGTAATTTCGTGCCAGAGGAACAGGATGGGATACAGAGGGCAGAGCCGTGGACAGCTATGGACAGGCATCTCGCAACCATGTGGGTCTAACTAAGAAAGCAGAGCTGAGAAATAGAGTATGAGGGGTGTGTGGACTTGGTTCCTGGGAGTATCATTTGTACCCTGGATCAAGCTGGCCCTGAATCCATTACCTCAGGACCATTTGGTTCCATGAACTAACGAATTTCCTTTGTTTTTAAGCTGGCTTGAGTTGGGTTTCTGTCCTTTATGGATTAAAATGTCCTAACTGTCCCAGAGGTCCTTTCGTCTGTGCAGTAAGATGTTTTACATAGACCCAATAGACAGTCCTTAGTTCATGGGTTTGAAGTCACAGCAGGAAGCAGATCTGAGGGCCTTGGGGAGGCCAGGCCCTGAAGGTGGAGGCTGCGGGTTAGCTGGGCATCTGCTGCTCTGTCCGTCTGACCCCCCACTGTTGGCCAGCCTGACTCTTCTGCAGGGAGAGGTCAGTTCTGGGCCGTGTGCACCCCAGCTGGTGAGCAGTGACCCAGGCAGTCAGAATCAGTCTCAACATGGCAGCACACTGTGACAAAAAGCAGCCTGAAGCAGGGGAGAAGGTACCAGTGTCAGAGCCAGGTAGCCCAAGAACGTGCTTCGAATCCCACCTCTGGCCACCACATGCTGGTGATGGCAGAAATAGCCAGAGGGAACAGGGCACACTCCCTGTCTGGCCCTCCACGGCCTAACCACAGCTTGCCTGCTGCTGACCACAGAGGCTGAAAACACAGGAAACTACCTGATAAAAAGAGAGACCTGAGAGAGCAACTTCTTGTTTTCCGTCTTTGTATGCTGTGGTGTGAAAGTGTGATTCTGGGAGCTTAGGCAGCCATCTTGTGACCCCGAGGCAAGAGAACCAGAGGGCAACAAGGTGACAATCTGCAGACGGAAGGATGGAAACAGCTTGGGCCTTGAAGAGATTGTTGAACGTCTGAAAGAAACTACATCCAGATTTTCATTTTGCAAGAAAAAGCCAGCTCCTATCAATCAATGAAGCCACATCTGGTTAAGCATTCTGTTACTTGGCACCCATGCATCTTCAGCGATCTGCTCCTTGTTGTAAAGTAGGAGCAGCTCTTTCCTCAGAGGAAATGGTGGGGATTAAGGAGAGAAGGGCTATCAGGGCCTGGTGTGGTGCGTCTCACACTACAGGCCCCTAACCCGTGAGTTCTCGTTTCCGCACAACGAATGCTGGGGATGCCGGGGTGAGCCTGGTGCGGTGCTGGAGGGGCAGGGGGCAGGGTTGTGGGGTGGAAGGAGCCGGCAGGCGCTGGTCCTGCTTCTGCCTCCACATTGCTGTGTGGCTGCGAGCAAACCCCTTTTCTTCTCTGGGCCCCGGTTTCCCCGCCTGTACAATGAAGGCGCCAGAGGGGGATTTCCAAGAGAGAAGACAGTGACACGGAGGGACAAGGAGGGCACATTCTCCCAGACGTTGCCGGGTGGGAGTCGACCTCTGGGTAGTGCGGTAGTGCAGAGACACGAGGGAGTGACCATCCCCCCGGGGCCACCGTGAGTGGCCAGTGGGCCCCCTGAGGCAGCTCGGCCCGTCGCCCTGCCTCCTGCCTCCTCCCACATTGCAGACGCCTGCCCTGTCGTAACCCGCACCCCCAGCTCCTGCGGCGCGTCTGCGCTGCTGCCACCTGCACAGGAGAGCCTCCACGGTCACCACCTCCTCCCTCACCCCATCTGCCCCACTCCCTGCGGCATCCTTTCCCGTCCGTGTTGCCGCTGTGCCTTCTCCCGCTCTCAGCTACCAGCCACCCTCCCCCAGCAGGAGACCCGGCTCCCGAACCTTCTCCAAACCCACTCCCACCCCGACCGGAGGCAGCCGGGCCACCTGGGAGGGGCGGCACCGTCGGGGAGAACAGAGAGCAGGGGGCACAGCTGCTGGGCGCCGAGGCCTCCTCCTCCGGGGCTGTGTGCTTTCCACAGAAGGCCCTGCCTGGCCTAGACTCGGGGGACGTGGGCAGGAGGATGGTCCCCGAGTCCTGCTGGTTTCCTCTTCCGGGGCTCCAGGCCCCAGCTGCCCGTGTTTCTCGTCTCCAAGCTGCACATGACCCAAACCACCTGCAACAACAGAGGCCAGCACCGCTCCTTCATCCTCTGTGTGTGACAGAAGGTGTCCCTCACTGTGCACGTGCTACGGCCGTACCCTGTGCTGGGCCCCTCATGCCACCTGCCTAAGGAGCCCCACAAGGGGGGGGCCGTGCTGGAGTCAAGGCTGAGGGCCTGGGTGTGCTGGGCACCTCTGCGCCCCCTCCTCCGGCCCTGGAGGCTCACCTGTGTACCCTGCGCCCACAGGCTCCCTGTCTCCAGCGTCTGGTCAGGCCCAGCCGGCAGTGGGGAGCAGGGAGTGGGGAGTCCTGCAAGAGACTGGACGGCAGGAGGAGAAAGAGGCAGGGACATCTCTTCCCCGGATCCCCTCTCTGTAGGGCCACGTGGTGGCCGTCACCCCGTTCCTCTACCTGGGGCCACGGCTCCCGCCAAGCGGCCCCTCTCCTCCAGTCTACAGCTCCCCCCTCTGCCCCGCAGGCCCCGGGCAGTACGAGCTCCCCACGGCCGCCAGCCCCAGGTGCTGCAGCACCCCTCTGAGGAGAGCCTGCATGCTACGTATGCCCTGTAAGTAACCCCTTCGTTCAAGTTCCTTCCGTGACCCCAACAGACCCCGGCTGGGACACCGGGTGAGCGCCACCCCTCCACCGGCCTCGGTCGTGTCTCCTTGTTCAACAGAACACATCCAGTGGCGACAGCATCAGGACCCAGTGACCAGAGGTGTGGTGCCCGGCCGGAGGAGCCCTCAGGAAGGGCAGCTGTGTTATTATGGTGGTTAGATTACTGACGGCGCCGCATGAACTCCCTGTGTTCCTCCTGGATAAGAGTAGGGACAGCTGCTCACACAGAGCCCCATGCTTGCTCCACGCCAAACTGCCCTGTGTCATAACTTCCTGTCTGCACACCCATCCCTCCCGCCAGGCTGTGAGCCCCACGAGGGCAGGAACCGTGCCCAACTCCAATAAAAGCCACTGACAGCATCAGCTGGCGTTCCAAGCCCTTAACAGACAGCAACTCGCTGAATCTGCACGGTAACCCTATGAGGCAGATTTATCCTCATCATCCCCATTCTACAGGTGAGGAAGCTGAGGCACCAGGGGCCACAGATGGGAAGTGCTGGGCTGGTATGTGAACCCGGGTAGTCTGGCTGTAGCACTACGGGGTGCAGCTGGACAGAAGGAAGGCGGGGGTGCCGGGATGGCGTTGCTCCCCCAGGCCACGGTCACAGGACTGGATAGTGCAGTGGACACCATGGTGCCCCCCCAGGTCCTCCTCCGGGACCATGCACTCGCTGCCTGGCTGCCCGGAGTGTCAGCCGCTGACACCCTCAGCCGCATCCCTCCTGGAATTGTCCTCCCGTCACGGGAGCTGCCTCACCCGCGGTCACGGCCCCGCGTCAGGGCGGCCCCAGCCGATGACTGATTGATGCTGGGGACAACTCTAAAGGGCCATTGCAGCTCAGAGCCACTCATGGGACCAGCTGAAGCCTCTGTAGCTGCTGCATCACAGCCCAGCTTCGCTCCCGCTTCCTGGGAAATGCCCTGCATGCAGGGGTCCGTTCCAAGGACGGTGACCTAAGACAACGTGGAAGCCAGCGGGCAGGCAGCCGTGGACACTGCCCTCACAAAACATACACAGGAGACCCCAGGCGTGAGCGCTGCCCTGGGAGGGGGGCTGCAGGCTGGGGGCCCAGAGCTGACACCACCACCCCTGCCCCTCCCGCTCCCCCCTCCTGCCCCTCTTCCTCCTCCACCTCCCCTCCTCCTGCACGTCCATCCATCATGAGCAGAAAGCTTCATTTCTTTCAGCTGCAGCTGTATTCCTCTGGGCAACTCACATGAAAGAGGGGAGAAGACAGCTTTTTTTTTTTTTTTTTTTTTTTTAGTAAACATTTGGAGTATTTTCTTCTTGGTCACATTCTTTGAGTCACATTGGATGCACCGACTTCAAGCAAGTATTCCTGTCTGCCTCGGGTGGGGATGGCAGGGTAGGCTGCGTTCCACAGAACAAGGCCGCTGGAATGCAGCTGGGTTAGCCCGACGGCACGGGAGGCGTGGACTCCGGCCAGGGCCTCAGGAAAAGGGGTGTCAACCCCATCCCGAGGGACAAGCTTCCTGGTTTAGATTGGGACCTCCTGTAAGGAGTGTTCGCCGGATTACGGCTGCTCAAACACTGTCTCTGGCTCCCAGTCATCCTGGGGTTGAAGCCCGGAGTCCGTGGCCTGGCTCTCAAGGCCTCCACGAACTGGCCTCTGCCAGCTGTGGGGTCTCGGAGGAACCGTTTCTCGGGGACCGACACCCCTCACCCCCAGACTTGTGTCTTTCTTGACGTGGCTCTCACAGTCACCACCCCCCACACAAGCTCACACACAGATTCCTGGATGGTGGAAGCCAGCAGGGGGGTCCCCGCGCTGCCCGCCAGGGCCCGGGCAGCCTCCGCCGCGCTCGCCTGTACCCGGGGCCAGCACGGCCCACTGTCGACGGGGAACACACAAGCCCCGCGGGCAACCCTGCCCCAGCCCAGCCCTGCCACCGCTCTGGCTGCTGCTCTCTCACCTGGGGGTGGCCTCGGACGGGGTCTGCCGCCCTAGAGTGTGGACTGTGGACTGAGTGAGGCAGTCAGGGACCCCAGCTATCGCCGGAGGAGCAGGGAGGCCAGCGGGAGTGGGTGGAGCCAACAAACACACGTTCCTCCCCACCTCTGACGCATCAGTGGATTGGCCTTGGCATTCATTCATTCATTCACTCACTAATTCATTTTTCTACCACATGTTAATTTAATCCCTGCCCTGGGCGGGCCTGAGGTTGGTGGCCAGGTGGCAGAAAGAGGCCAGGCCCCTGCTCTCCGGAAGCTTACGCTCTTGGGGGGTAAGGCGGCCATGCATCCAACTGTCACATGGGCACGAGGCCAATGCCAGCCTCCACCATCGGCGGCTCTGAAGGGAAGTGCGTACCTGCCCCTCCTGTGGTCCCAGTCCCCCAGCGGTCCCCCGCTCCACAGCCCAGCTGGAAAATGTTTCTAAGACAACGGAAGAATCTGAGTTAGGTGGGGTGTTACACAGCACTGAGGGATTGTTCACGTGGCTCCGAGTAATAGCGCTGCCACTGTTATGTTCTTAAAATCCTTATTGATTAGAAATACACAGTAGGTGAAATAACATCTTGTTGGATTCGCCCCATACCGTTCCAGTTTGTGGGAGCTTGGGGGTGGAGACTAGAACAATGCTGATGGCTGATGGCCAATGCTGGGGTTCTGTGCTGGGTCCGTGGGGTCCCGTACACTGTTCCCTCTCCACCTACACCCGGTGGTCCCGTACACGGTTCTAACTCCACCTACACCCGGTGGTCCCTCACACCGTTCTCTCTCCACCTACACCCCGTGGTCCCTCACACCGTCCCTCTCCACCTACACCCCGTGGTCCCTCACACTGTTCTCTCTCCACCTACACCCCGTGGTCCCTCACACCGTTCTCTCTCCACCTACACCCCGTGGTCCCTCACACCGTTCTCTCTCCACCTACACCCCGTGGTCCCGTACACCGTTCTCTCTCCACCTACACCCCGTGGTCCCTCACACCGTTCTCTCTCCACCTACACCCCGTGGTCCCGTACACCGTTCTCTCTCCACCTACACCCCGTGGTCCCGTACACCGTTCTCGCTCCACCTACACCCCGTGGTCCCTCACACTGTTCTCTCTCCACCTACACCCCGTGGTCCCTGCTACCTCTTTGGCCTCATCCCCTACACCTTTGTTCTCTCCACCCTAATCGCCATGGGCTCCTTGCTGCTCCTCCAACACACCAGGCATGCTCCTGCCTCAGGGCCTTTGCACAGCTCTCCCTCTACCTGGAACACTCTTCCCCACCCTCTCCATGGCTCCCGCCCTCATTTCCCAGGGGCCTTTGCTGAAATCTCACCTTTGCAGGGACTCTCCCTGACCCCCGCCCTGGTTCGTTTTGCTCCCCACGGGCATTAGTATCTGACATAGCACACATTTCTGCCTTCGGTTTCTCTTGTCTCCCACCAGAATGCCAACTGCCCAAGGGCAGGGACTCGGTTTGTCTGCTCCTGCCGTGGCCCCAGCACTCCGAGTGGTGTCCAGAGCACAGCCAGTGCTCAGTGAATACTTGCTGAGTGAATGGCTGAGAGCGGGAACAAAGGGGCCTGACTGGAATGAGGAGGTGAGGAAATAACCCCTGAGCTGAGACAGGACCTGAGGAGGGCCAGGCTGGACAGAAAGCAGGAAAGGGCAGGCCGGGCAGAGGGAACGGCATGGGTGAAGGGCAGTGCGGAAGGGAGCAGGGGGAGCCCAGAAATGGGAAGGAAGCCAGCCGTCAGGGTGGAGGGCCGACCCACCGCCGGACAGGACAGGGTACTTGGCACTGGAGAGGCTCCCTCAGGCAGCCACGTGGGGGACAGACCAGAGGCCTGAGCGGGTGCGGGAAGAAATAGGACAGTGGCTCAGCCAGGCAGAACCACAGATGGGGAGCAAGGAAGCACAGAAGCCGGAGGCCTGCTCGCTGCTTTCCAGGGGCAGCGCCCGCGAACCAGCTGACGGAAGCCGAGCCAGTGCCCACGGCACCTGCTGGGCTGCGGGGCTCCGGCCAGCCCCACGGGGATGCAGAGCCAGAGTACCCAGGGCGCAGGTCCTGCCTGCGTCTCTCCAGCCCCTCCTCCTCTCTTGACCCAGAGACATGGGCTTTTTCAGAGACAGCCCTGAAGAGGATGGACTTCAAGGGTGTGTGGTACTGACCACAGCGCAGTACAACTATCAGACCAGAAACACGCGTCCAGAAACACACAAAACTTGTCCATGCGTGTTCACAGCAGCACTATTCAAACAGCCAAAAGGCGAAACAACCCAAATGTCCATCAACGGATGAACAGAGAAACAAAATGTGGTCTATCCATACAGGGGAGTATTATTCAGCCATAAAAAGGAATGAAGTGCCAACACCTGCTACACCATGGATGGACCTTGAAAACATGATGCTCAGTGAAAGAAGCCAGACCCCTAAAGTCATATATTGTACAATTCTGTTTACACACGATGTCCAGAATGGGTAAACCCACAGACACAGCAGATTACTGGTTGCCCAGCGCTGGGGGAAAGGGGGATGGGGAGTCACTGCTAACAGGTGCGGGGGTTCCTTTTGGGGCAATGGAAAGTTCTAGAATTGCTTGTGTTGATGGCTGTGCAGCTCTGTGAATCCCTCTCTGCACACTTAATGCCAGGTCCTTCTGAACCACTCCAAGCCCCCAGGGCTTCTGCACCTGCTGTCCCCTCTGCCTGTGACACCCTTCTTCCGGTTCCTCATCTGTCTCGTTCAGGAGGCACCAAGACGAGGCTGAGATGTTCAGCAAGCATTTGCCGAATGAACGAATGAGTGAATGAATGAATTCACCCTGGCTCAGGAGTCTGGATGGCCATTTCCTTCACGGTGGGGTCTGGTAGAAGAGGCCCTGACTTAGTCCACAGAAGATCAAGCTGAAGCCCCCAGGGAGGGGCTTTGGGACAGAGGACATAGGAGCGGATGCCCCAGAGCACAGAGGCATCTGCCCTCTGGCTGACCACCCTCTGTGCCCCTGGCCACCCCCAGATGAATTGCCCTGACCTCAGCAAGGCCCTGCCGGGTGACCAGGTACCACTGAAGCCCTCTGAAGCCCCCATGCCAGAGCAGAAGCTCCTTTTGTGTTGGTGTCCAGGAGGGTGGCTGGCCTGGCCCGCAGTTCCATGCTGCCCTGCAGCCAGGCCTGAGGACACGGGCACAGGGCCACCTCCCCTGAGATAGCCTCTTTCCTGCCCCCAGTGGAGTCAGGTTTTTTTCCAGGCCGGCGACTGGGAAAAACACCCTGGGTTATCTCTGTCCCAGGGCAGTTTCCAGCCGAGATGGTGGGGGCTCTCCCCCGGGCGGGGGGTGGGCATGGTGGGGGGACGAGCTGGCTTCTTACTGCTCTGCGGCAACAAGGAGCTGACACAGGAGCTGAGCCCCGGGGCCATGTGGCTTCTGATGCCCACCCTCCCGGCCAGCTCTGCGGCTCCGTCAGGCCAGGTGGGCCGGCCCGTGTGCCTGGAGGAGCTCGAGTGGGCCAGGAAGATCCGCCGAAACTGTGTCATGAAGGACCTGGAGCCTCTTACAGCAGAGGGAGGAGAGGTCTCAATGGCCTTACTTGGAGCCCTAGCTCTGCCACCTCCTGGCCGGGTGATCGGGGGAACAGCACTGAAACTCCCTGACCCCGGTTCTTCAACAAGAAAGAACAACAACGACAGAGACCATGGCTGAGGCAGAGCGTGTGAGGGGCCCGCTCACAGGAGGGAGGTGGAGGGGAGGGCTTCGAGGCGCCCTCCGCATTTTTGCAGGACTAGATGCCAACCAGCTCAGGGACCCGGGGAGTGAAGCTGGCTCTTCCCAGTTGGCCTGGGGGCAAATCCCAACTAAGAGCCTGTGGGGATGGAGTGAACGTCCCAGGAGGGAGGGAGCTCCCTGTCACCAGAGGCTTTCAAGCCAGATTGAGATGTGTGCCGTCCAGGAGGGGAGCCAGCAGCCACACGAGCGCCTCAACTGTGGCTAGTCTGAATGGAGATGCGCTCTAAGTGTAAAGCAATTGCCAGATTTCAAAGACTTATTATGGAAAAAAGAAAAGAACGTAAACCATCTCAGTATTTTCATATCGATTACCTAGGGAAATGACAATATTTTGGACCTATTAGATTGAATAAAAGATATTATTAAGTTTACTGTCATCCTTTTCACCTTTTTGACGCGGCTACTAGAAAATTTAAATTACCTGTGTGGCTCGTATTAATTTCTACTGGGCAGCGCTGATCAAAATCCGTGTGCTCCAAGAGTGGTCCCAGGGCATCACCCGGGAGCTTGTTGGAAATGCAGACTCTCAGGCCTCATCCCAGACCTGCAGAATCAGAAGCTGCATTTTCACACTCCTCAGGTGATTCGTGTGCAAGTTAAAATCTGAGACGCCCTGCAGATGCCTTGGCTGGGGGTCTGAGGGACCCCGCTTTAGGGGTCAGTGAGAGCAAATGGCCTGAAGTCCAGCCGTATTCTGTGAAATATTAAGGAATGGATACCTTCGCCCCCTGAGTCACACACTCGGTCCAGCTCGCTCTCACCAGAAAGCAAACACAAACTTTCAAGAGAAAAGGGCAGCTTAGCGGAGACGAGGCTCTCTTAGAAACGAACAATGTCCCGGAATACACCATTAGTTGGCATCCTGCAACTTTTTTAAAGGCTGGGCAATAATCTCAGAAAACAACTGAAAAATGGATCTACGTGTTAAAAAAAAAAAAAAAAAAAGTAACCAACTCCCCCTGAATTCCTCCTCCTTTTTCTTTCTGAAAACTTGGCCTAGAGGCATTAAACAGCACTAAATATAGAAATGGTGAGCAAGTAAATCACTCCGAGGTGCCACCCGTGGCCCAGGGCCTGTTTCACCGTTGAGCTGTAAACCATTGAGAGCTGGGAGCTGTACTCAAAATGCTGACAGCCTCCCAGCTGTGAACAGGCCAGGAGGAAGCAGGGCTGGGACCCCCACCGAGGGAAGCAGGGAAGGGGGGGGGTGCCTTTCCAAACACAAATCAGCCCAGGTTCAAAGTCTGCCATTGGTTTTCCGAGACATAACCAAACCCCCACACACTCCTCATAGGGCCCAGAAGGTGATCTGCCCATATCTCCCACCCGGACCCCAGACGCCAAACACACCGTCCGGGACCTCATCTCCTCTCTCCCTCACTCAGTGAGTGACACTGGCCTCCTTGCCTCTGGCTCTTACATTTGCTGTTCCCTCTGTCTCAAATGCTATTCCCCAGACGACACACTTCCTCACTTCCTGTTCAGAACTCGCCTTCTCAAAGAGGTCTCTCCTGACTCCTTAATATAAAATGCTCCCTCCATCATCTTTGCCCTCTCGACCTGCTTTACTTTTTCATCATAGTATTTATTACTCTCTGACAGCAGATTCTATATATATTTGATTATTTGTTTGTCCTCTGCTTTCTCTCTGGAATGTCAGCTCCATAAAGGCAAGTACCATCTAATTCCAGAGCCTAAAATGGTACCAGACACATAAAGAGGTGCTTAATAAACATTTGCTGAAAGAATGAATGCATGGATTTCCATCCCTTTCTTTCAGCTCTTCTGGTGATCTCATTGGGATAATGTCCAACTTGCCAGCAATGAGCTCAGCTTTTTACCCATCCATTCACCAAAGCATGCTTTCAAATAACTATCCATTCATCCATCTATCTATCCATCCATCCAACTGTCAATCCATATAACCATTCATCCAACCATCCTTCCAAACACTTTCTTTCTATCTATCTACCTACCCTTCCGAATACCTATCCATCCATCCATCCATATATCCATCCATCCAACCATTTTCTAACATCTATCCACCTAATCATAAATTTGTTCATCCATCCATATAACCATTCATCTAACCATCCTTCAAAATACTGTCTATCATCTATTTATCCATCCAACTATCCACATATCCATCTGCCCAACCACTCAGCCATCCACCCATCCAAACCAACCCCCAGATGGTTAGACCTCCTATCCCGGGGTCCCAGAGTCCCCTACCTTCTCCTTTACCCTATTCAGCTCATGCTGTCATGATTACATGCAGTAATTCACACTTTCCCTCTGTTATTACAATGTAAGCACCTTGAAAGCAGAAACTGTGTCTTATCTCTGATTTCCAGTGCCTAACAGAGGGCTGACATTTAGTAGATGTCAGTGAATGTTTGCTGAATGAATATATTTTTCCATTCCCCTTATTTATTTGTTTTGCATTTCCTACTAGACTGTGAGCTCCCTGATAGCAGAGACCTTTTTTTTTTGAATTTTTGAATTTTATTTTATTTTTTTTATACAGCAGTTTCTTATTAGTTATCCATTTTATACATATCAGTGTATACATGTCAATCCCAATCTCCCAATTCATCCCACCACCACCTCCCGCCACTTTCCCCCCTTGGTGTCCATGTGTTTGTTCTCTACATCTGTGTCTCTATTTCTGCCCTGCAAACCGGTTCATCTGTACCATTTTTCTAGGTTCCACAAATATGCGTTAATATACGATATTTGTTTTTCTCTTTCTGACTTACTTCACTCTGTATGACAGTCTCTAGATCCATCCATGTCTCTAAAAATGACCCAATTTCAGTCCTTTTTATGGCTGAGTAATATTCCATTGTATATCTATACCACATCTTCTTTATCCATTCGTCTGTCTATGGGCGTTTAGGTTGCTTCCATGACCTGGCTATTGTAAATAGGGCTGCAGTGAACATTGGGGTGCATGTGTCTTTTTGAATTATGGTTTTCTCTGGGTATATGCCCAGTAGTGGGATTGCTGGGTCATATGGTAATTCTATTTTTAGTTTTTTAAGGAACCTCCATACTATTCTCCATAGTGGCTGTATCAATTTACATTCCCACCAACAGTGCAGGAGGATTCCCTTTTCTCCACACCCTCTCCAGCATTTGTTGTTTGTAGATTTTCTGATGATGCCCATTCTAACTGGTGTGAGGTGGCAGATACCATTTTTTAGTCATCTGCTGGTCTCTAAAATCTTGTGCCAGACACAAAGTAGGTATGTTATAAATATTTAGTGAATGAGTGAGTGAATGAATGCACACAAGAGAAGAACTATAGCAAGAGTAGAGACTCTGGAGCCAGCCTGCCTGGATTCAGATCCTGGCTATTTTTTTAGCTGTGTGACCTTGGGTGAGTTAGTGAACCTCTCTGTGCCTCAGTGTCCTCATTTGTAAAAGTGAGATAATACTACTTACATCGTAAGTCAGAAGGAGAAAGACAAATACCGTATGATATCACTTATATGTGGAATCTAAAATACAACACAAATGAACCTATCTACGAAACAGAAACAGACTCACAAACATAGAAAACAGACTTGTGGTTGCCAAGGGGAAGGGGGGGTGGGGGAGGGAAGGATTGGGAGTTTGGGATTAGCAGATGCAAGCTATTATATATAGGATGGATAAACAAAAAGGTCCTACTGTATAGCACAGGGAACTATAGTCAATGTCCTGTGATAAGCCATGATGGAAAAGAACATGAAATAGAATATATATATATATATTTATAACTGCGTCACTTTGCTGTACAGCAGAAATTAACACAACATTGTAAATCAACTATACTTCAAAAAAAATTTTTTTTAATAGTACTTACTTCACTAGGTTCTTATCAGAATTTTATGAGTTAATATATATGAAGTACTTAGAATAGTGCCTGGAGTAAGATAAGGGGACATAGGTATTTAAAAATAAAATCTCTATTTACTACCGGCCCCCTGGAACAAATACTGAAGACACAGGTGAGAGGAAAGCTTCTGTCTGAGCCTGTACAGTTCCCACAGAAGCCTCCTACAGCACTTCTTCCCCAGCCACGCTGGGATCATTTGGCGACTTACCAATATTATGTCAGGTGGTCATAAGTGCCATGTAGAAAAAGAAAACATGACAGCGGAAAGGAAGTGGTGAGGCAGATGGGGGGCAATTTCAAATAGGGTGGTCAGGAAAGGCCTCCTTAAGTAGGTGATATTTGAGCAAAGACTTGAGGAGGGGAGGGGGGTGGATGTCCGGATGGCAAACGTTCCAGGCAGGGGGAACGGCAAGTGCAAAGGCCCTGAGGTAGGGACACACTCGGTGTGTTTAAGGAACAATGTAGGTGGAATGGAGTGAGTAAAGGGGAAGTAGGAGATGAGGTCAGAGGGTCCCAGGGGTCCAGGTCATGAAGAGCCTTGTTGGCCTTTGTGAAGACTTTGGCTTCTCCTCTGATTGAGTTGGGAGCCACTGTGAGGTTATGAGTGGAGAGGAGACGATTTAACTTACATTTGAAGAGGCTGCCGGGGCCAAGGTGGAAGCAGGGAGACGGGTTAGGAGGCTGTTGTGCTGCTCCAGGTGGGAGATGATGGGGGCAGGGGTGCGGGCTGTGAGATGGGGAAGGTCCTGGACAGATGTTTTAGGCAGAGCCAACATGCTGGATGTGGAGTGTGAAAGGAGTCAGGATGAAGCCAAGGTTTGGGGCCCAGACAACCGGGAGGACAGGGCTGCTGTTTCCTGAGCTGGCAGGGGATGGAAGGCAGGAGCATGGCTGTGGGAGAAGGACCAGCAGCGAGGTTTGGAACAGGTGGGTTCCGGGCTAGCAGACATCCAGGAGCGGGGGGCGGGGGGCAGCTGGATGCACGAGGTTTGAGTTTGGAAGGAGGTCTGGGCTGGAGACTGGACTTTACAGACAACTCTGCAGGTCCCGGAGTGTGGCACGGGCTTGGGTGGGCTCTCTCCACAGGGAGCAGCTCAGATACCCCCGAGAGACCCAGATGGACTTCACCTGTCACAAAGTGAGGAGGGCCAATGTGGTATTGCAACAGCTTTGTCCCCAGCGACCCCCTCTTTTCAGTGAAGTGACAAATCTCCATGGATTCCCAGACATCTCCTCCCCAAGTCCTCTTAGCAGGCTACACAAATGGTACGTGGGAAACATGGAGCTTTAGAGCTAGAAAGATCCTGCGGAACGGAATATAGGAATTAAAACCTAACTGTGGCTTTAAAATGACTACTGCTGCTACCAGCACTAATAATAGTAATAACAATATTCATAACAACAGCTACTGTCTTCCGAGCACTCATCACCCGAGAGTGTGGGACTCGGTACTTCCAGGGCATCATCTCATTCACTCAGCATGATGGCTCTGAGAAGTGCAGGTTATCACGGCCTTTCTGCCACTGAGGGAACCAAGGCTGCGGGAGACTACCCAAGGGCACGCAGCAAACAAATTGCAAAGTCAGGGTTTTTCTGGCCACTTTTCTCAGCCGTGTCATTCCTGCTAGGAGCCCCCAGCCTCCCCCTCGACCCAGAACTCTATGCCCCGCAGAGCCACCCACCCTGCAGGCTGAGCAGTGCCCGGCCTGAGCCTCAAGTATGTCGCCTGAAAAACGGGCACAGTTACACCACTTGCTTGGAGGAAAGCTGTGAGGCTTGGCCAAAGAAAAGTGTTAGAAAAGGTTTTGCAAATTATAAAGTGTTTTTACAAACGTTGTTAGAATCATTATTTCAAAATACTACCAATCCTTCCAGGTCTAAACTAGACACACACACACAATTGAGGGCTAAGAAGAGACCCAGAGAGGACGGGCAGAGCGTGGGCTACAGAAGCAGGATGGCTGGGAGGGAATCCTGGCTCGATGTTTTCTACCTGGGCCACCTCAGTAAAACCACTCTACTTCCACTCTCCTCATCTGTAAAATGGGACTAACCACACCTTCCCTGGGGGATCACTTATGGAGAGCACTAGGAGTGGGGCAGCACATGGTGCATCAGGCCTTGGGAGAGGCGCGAAGAGCAGCTGAGGGCTGGCCTCACCCTGCCCACCCCCAGCCGGCCCTGGGCCTGCCCCCTCCACACGACGTCCTGGGGAGGTCCTGAGATCAGGTGAGCCCTTGATCTACTGCAGCGGGGGCTGCCCTGGGACGCTGCTCAAGTCCCTGCCTGGGCCTCAGCTGCCCATCTGTGAAATGGAGTTCACAAGGACCCCCAAGGTGGTCGGGCCAGTGAAATGGATTCACTCGTGTAGACAGAGCACGGGATTAGTGTCTCGAAGGCACACTGCAGGGTGAAGACTTGAAGAAAGCCCTGTGTCAGGTAAGGGGTCCTTTTTCGGGACATAATAGTACCTGGATTTCTCCTCAAAGGACACACAAATGTGCAAGATTAGGGCAAGTGACGCTGCCGCCTGGGTGCCAATTCCTCCGCACCCCCCACCCCGCCCCTGCCTACCCTCCACCACTTGGCTCCCCGTCCCCTGTCTGGGCAGATTTGATAACACCCGAGAGTCCCACTCCCCCTGCAGAGGACAAAGGCGGTAATTGTCCCCGGTGGGCGCCTTTTGACTTGGTCTCACCGCGGTGTAACCGAGCCCCCTTGGCTGCACCTCACCTGGGAGGCCTCCCGGGGCCTCGCCACGCCGCCCCCTCCCATCTCAGCCGGTTTCAAATGTGCCCCCTCTGAAGGGCCAACAGCCATGGTGGGGATTCCTTCCAAGAGAAGTGACACGGCCACTACTGGAGACCCCGCCTTGGGCTGGCAGGGGCCCAGGGAGGTGAAAGGATTGCTCCCCTCGCTGCTGAGACCTTTCCGGGTCCCCTTAGTAGTGACACCGAAGCCTGAGCCCAGCGCCCACCGCTCCAAGCCGGCCCGTCCACTGGACCTTCCTGCAAGTCACGAGCAACGTGGCTACCTAGCGCCGGACATGTGGACTGAGGGGTTGAACGCTCAATCTTATTCATTTGTGATTAATTTACATTTAAATAGCCACACATGGCCTGTGGCCACCATATAGGACAGCAGAGCTGCAAGCACTTTAAATGCATTTAATCTTTTAACCCTCACAATACTCTACAAAGCCATCATTGTCCCTGTTTTACAGATGGAGAAACTGTGGCACAGAGAGGCAAGTGAACATGCCCAAGGCCACATAGCTGAGAAGCAGGGAAGCCGGGAATGGTCTCTGGAGGCCACCTCCCACACCGGGACAAGCCATCCTCAGTCCATCCCCATCCGCTGCACAGCCGTGCCCAGGAAGGCAGAGGACAGGCACTCCCAACCCCCAGGGCTGCCAATCCTCTAAGTCCCCTTCTGGATGCCGGCCTTGCACTCACGTCACGCCACGTCGCTGAGAGCACCCACTGGGTGCCAGGCTCCAGGCTGGGCTCTGGGAGATGGCGAGGTGTCTCTCACCCCTGCCCGGAAGGATGAGAGGATCCCGCAGGGGGACAGGATGTGGGTCCCCCACTGCCTTCCCTAGGCTGAGCCAGCCCAGAAACCCCGTGACAGCAGGAGGTGTGCCGGGTCTCTGCACAGGTGTGGGCACTCCTGGGCACCCCCCATGGCGGTCCAGGCCCCCTCTCCTGCTGGGGAGGAACAACGCGCAGAATCTTCTTCTCCACGTGGCCAAGCTCCCTCCTGGCCTGGAAGAGTCCTCTCTCAGCCAGACGACAGCGGCCCAAGGACTGTCCCAGGGCCGCAGTGACCAGGAGGGGGGAGCACAAACAGTGCCAGAATAATCTACAGTCCCCAAACCACCAGACACTGGGGCCTTTTGGGGGCTGGGGACCCCAGAGTCTCCAAGTTGCCCCAAACAGGGGATTGGAGAATCTTAGGACAACATTTTGGAATGGCAGGATGTGAGAACTGGGTCTGGGGATAAACATATCTGAGTCCAAGAAGCCCCAGGGCTGGTGAAACAGTTCAGAGGTTAAGAACTGGGTCTGGAGCCAGACTACTTGGATTCAGACCCTAGGGCAGCACCTGCCAGCTGTGTGGCCTTGGGCAAATTTCTTTACCTCTCTGGGCCTCCATTTTCCCATTTGTAAAATGGAGAGAACAACGGAGAACGTCAACCTCACAGGACTCATGGAGGTGAAGTCAGCATGTACCCCATCATCTACATTCTCCCAGCAAACAGGCACCTGCCCTCCGGCCTATCCCATTTTCTCATCAGAGCTGCAACCTGCATCTTCCCACACTCCTCTACTCCATAGTCCTGGTCCTGCCTGCCGCCTTCCCACCGCCCCCGCCCCCAGCCCTTCACTGACTGCAGGACAGTGACAGCCCCCCGAGGTGGCCCACTCCGGGCTGAGCTCCCGAGCCCCTCCCAGGCTGGTGTGTCCAGCCACCTCCTCTGGGCCTGCCCCGGGCCGCTCACACCCACCCAGACTGGGGTGGGGAGGGGGTCTCAGGAGCCCAGAGCAAAGTGGGGTGCTGAGGACCAGGCCTCACGGAGCTGGGGGCCCACAGACATTTCCCTTCTCTGTGGGAAGGGCCGCTCCTGCCCCGCCCCTGCTCCCCACCCCCGTCCCCCCCATCTCATCCCCTCCCTTCCCCAGCACCATCCACTGCTATCACTGCAGCGTCACCCACCGGACCTGGCTGGGCCCTGCCCTCGCTGTGTCATCGGAGAAAACTGGAAAAAAACCCTCAGGCCTCGTGGGCGTCCTCCACCCGGGACCGAGTTGGTTCCCCTCCAGCCCCTCCTCAGTGGCTTCCGCTCCGGACCTGTCTGACTCTTTCCTCCGGGCCTGCACATCCCGGCCTGGTCATCCCAGTGGGCATTCCCCAGTGGACATGTCAGCCCCGCCCAGCCCCACTTGCCCCGACCAGTCATGGGGGGAGGAGGGGGCAGGAGGAGCTGGGAGTCGGGCCCTGGGTGTGAATCCTGCTTCGCCCCCCCTTGCTGTGTGTGGCCTTGGCAGGGCCCCCGTGGTGGTGTCAGTCTCTGATCTATTAAATGGGCCCAAGGAAGGGAGTCTGGTTCTGAAACGATTTTTCTCAGTACTCTCTGGAGACCAGCCTCCTCCACGGGGCAGCAGGGGCTGGGTGGGGTTGCCAGGCTGAGAACATAAACAGACAAAACGATAACCCTGACCTAATATATGCACCTTATATAAAAGTTAATTCAAAATGGATCATGGAACCTTGAAGACATTATGCTCAGTGAAATAAACCAGCCACAAAAGGACAGACATTGTAAGATCCTACTCATATGAGGCCCCTAGAGCAGTCAGATTCATAGACACAGAAAGTGGACGGTGGGGGCCAGGGGCTGGGGAGGGGGGAGGAGAGTTAGTGGTTAATGGCGACAGAGTTTCAGTTTGGGAAGATGAAAAGTTCTGGGGATGGATGGTGGTGACGGTTGCACAACAGTGTGAATATACTTAATGCCACTGAACCAGACACTTAAAAATGGTTGGAATGGTAAGTTTTATGTTATGGGTATTTTACTATAATAAAAAATAAATACATTTAAAAAATCAATTTTCAGGGGCTTCCCTGGTGGTCCAATGGTTAGAACTCTGCACTTCCACCGCAGGGGGCATGGGTTCGATCCCTGGTCAGGAAAGTTCTGCATGCTATGAGGTGCGGCCAAAGAAAAAAAGAAAAAAAAAATCAAATTTGCAAACTAAAAAAATCAATTTAAAAAAGAAACAAACCTTAGTTGATTTAAAATTAATTAATTTTAAAAAACAGACAGACTTAAATGTAAAATGTAAAACTACAAAGCTTTTAGAAAAAAACACAGGGCAAAATCTTCAGGACCTAGGGCTCAGCAAACAGTTCTTAGCACAAAAGCACTATCTGTAAAAGGAAGAACTGATAAATTGGACCTTATCAAAGTTAAAAACTTTTGCTCTGCAAAAGAGCCTATGAAGAGGAGGAAAAGACAAGTTATAAATTGGGAGGAAAAAACTGCAAACCATGTGTCTGACAGAAGACTAGGATCCAGAACATACAAAGAAGTCTCAAAACTCAACAGTAAAAACCTAATCTAATTAGAAAATGGGCATAAGACACAAACAGACATTCCACTGAAGAGGATGTACAGACAGCAAATATGCACGTGGAAGGATAGTCTACATCACTAGCTGTTAGGGAAACAGTCATTAAAACCACAGTGAGAGGGCTTCCCTGGTGGTGCAGTGGTTGAGAATTTGCCTGCCAATGCAGGGGACACGGGTTCGAGCCCTGGTCTGGGAAGATCCCACATGCCGCGGAGCAACTAGGCCTGTGAGCCACAACTACTGAGCCTGTGCGTCTGGAGCCTGTGCTCCGCAACAAGAGAGACCACGACAGTGAGAGGCCCGCGCACCGCGATGAAGAGTGGCCCCCGCTCGCCGCAACTAGAGAAAGCCCTCACACAGAAACGAAGACCCAACCATAAATAAATAAATAATTAAATAATTTAAAAAAAAAGAAAAACCACAGTGAGATATTGCACTCACCTCTCAGAACGGCAAAACCAAAAAACAGTGACGACCGTCAATGCTGGAGGGGATGCAGCAAAACAGGATCCCTTGCACATTGCTGGTGGTAATGTAAGATGGTTCAGCCACTCTGGAAAAGTTTAGCCCTTTCTTACAAAGCTAAACATACAACTACCATACGATCCAGCAGTTACACTCTTGGGCATCTACCCCAGGGAAATGGAACCCTGCGTTCACACCAAAACCTGTCTACAAATGTTCACAGCAGCCTATTTGTCATAGCCCCAAACTGGAAACAACCCAGGCGGCCTTTAACAGATGAACGGTTCCATACTGTGAAACACCACTCGGCAATAAAAAGGAACAAACTACTCATAAATGCAACAAGTTGAATGAATCTTGAGGGGCTTATGCTGAGTGAAAAAAGCCAATCCCAACAGATTACACACTGTACCATTCCATTTATATAACAATCTTGAAATGATAAAACTGTAGAAATGGAGAACAGATTAGTGGCTGCCAGGGATTAGGAGGGGATAAAGGAGGGAGGAAAGTAGATCTGGCTCCAAAAGGGTAGCACAGGAATCCTCACGGTGGAATGTTCTGTGTCGTGACTACACTGATATCAATACCCGGTTGGGATACCATATAATTTTACAAGCTGTTGGGGAAAACCGGGTAAAGGGCACATAGGATCTTTCTGAATTCTTGCAACTGCACATGAGTTGACAATATCTCAACATAAAAATTTGAATTTAAAAATGCAAGAAACCCACTTAAGTTTTAATTTGAGATAAATAATAAAGTTTTGCTATAAGTATGTTCCACACAATATTTGGGACATACTTGTACTAAAAAATATTTGTTATCTCAAATTTAACTGGGAGTCCTGTTTTTTATCTGGCAACCCTACTCCTGGGAAATTCCCCCAGGTAAGAGGAGATACCTGTCATGTCATTCATTCACTCAACAAATATTTCTTGAACACTTACTATGTGCCAGGCACTGTTCTAGGCACAGGGGATACAGCTGTAAACTCAGGGCACCCCTACCCTCATGGTGCTGACATTGTAGTGGGAGGAGAGAGGGAATAAAGACATAAAGAACTGTGCAAATAAAATCATTTCATATGGTGGTAAGTGTTACAGAGAAAATAAAGCAAGACAGTGTACAGACAGAGCCGAGGTGGAGAAAGGGGAGGAAGGTCAGAAAGTCAGAGAGGGTTTCCCCGGGAGGGGGACATCTGAGCAGAGACTTGAAGGAACAGCAGGAACTAGTTATGCAAACATCTGAGGGAAGGGCCTTCCAGGCAGGGGAAACAGCATGTGCAAAGGCCCTGAGGCAGGAACAAGCTTGGCGGACTCCAGGAGCGTGTGGCTGGAGACATGGTTGGCGTCCAGTGGTCCTAAGAACCCTGTATTCCCCACCGCCCCATGTCAGAACTAGAAGACCCTTCTGAGACACGAGGTCCCACCATGGCAGAAACTGAGGCCCTGGAGGGCCAGGATCTGCCCAAGGCCACCCCTGGTCCAAGTCCCTCAAGTTCCAGCTGGAAGCCTTTGCATCTGGGAAGGGAAGAACCCACATCTGCACCAGATCTGGAGCAGGAAGGGAGGGCACGGAGGCCTGCGGAGGCCTCCTCACAGCCCGGCCTGGTCAGCTGGCTTCAGGCCAGGCAGGGCTTGGCTCCTCGGGCCCTCAACGTGCCACCACTGACCATTCTATCCGGTCAAATATGCAAGTGGCCCTCGGGACAGCAGAGGAGAGCATAGCTGAGCAAGCCTTATCGGGGCCCCGCCCCAGCTGCCAGAGGCCAGGTCCCTGGTGTCCCCTGACTCACAGGCCTGCCTGCAGCCAGGGCAGGGTGGGAATCCAGCTCCCAGGAGCACCCAGACCAGACAGGGCAGGGCAGGAAGGGACAAGACCAGCACCCTCCTCGCGCAGAGGCTGGGCAGGGACTGGGAGGTGACTCTCATTTGGGTGGAATTCCATCCCCCTGAGCTCACCTCCCTTGGAGCACATTCCAGCAGGGGCCAGCCCCGTCCCAGCTGGGCCCCCATCCCCAGGGCTGCCTCTCTTGGGCTCAGTCACCACGCTCCCAGGAAGGGGTTGTGGAGGCCCCCTCCCTCCCTGGGGCCCCCAGAGCTCCCAGCACACTTTGCCCTCAGTGGCCGGCAAGGCCTCGATGGCCCCCCCGGCCCGGTGCAGTAGCATCACCGAGGCGCGGAGAGCCCGGACCCCCCGGCCCCGCAGCCCAGCTTCCAGAGCCAGGATGCAGCAGAAGCTGGCTCTGAGCTCAGTGCTCGGGGATGCATCCACAGGGACCCACCCCCCTGTCTGCTCTTCTGTGTCCCATAGCCCTCCTGCCCCAGTGCCCATTTCCTCAGGGCTGTGCCCGGCTCTGGGCTTTCCCACTACAATCTTCCTGCTGGCCAATCCTGCCAAACGCCAGGGCTTCAGCAACTGCCTCGCGTTGGTGGCTGCCAGGAATTGGCTCCAACCAAGACCTCTCTCCAGGCACCAGTGGCCCCTGGGCATCCCCATCTGAGGCCCACAGGCTCTCCCACTCACATGCCCAAAAGCACCCTAATAATCATCTCCCCTCAAGTCCAGTCTCCGCACGCCCCAGTGCCTGACCCCAGTGAGGAAGAGCGCCCACCCATCCACCTCAAGTGCAACCCAAGGTGGGTCCTGCCTATTCTGCTCCAAAACAGCTGTCCCTCCTGCCTACCCGTGGTCCCTGCTGGGTTGGGGCACCAGCTGCCACCCTGCCCCCTTCACTCTGTTCTCCGCTTTGTCCCAGAGAGGGCCAGAAACCTGAACACGGCACTCCTCCTGCAAAGTCTCCTCAGGAACTTCCAGCCTAAGGGGGAAGCCTGCTCCTGGACCCAGCAGGCAAGGCCCTGCACTTGACCCCAGCTGCCTCTGCAGTCTCATCACCCATCAGCCCCTCTCCCCAGATACACGCAGTCCGCCCCCACCTGACCATGCTTTTTCAGGACTTCATGCTTTTATAGATGCTGTCACTTCTCCCTGAACTGCCCTCCCTCCCACCTGCCTTGTCCACCTGGAGGACTCCTACTTATCCTTCAAAGCCCTAATAAAGGGTCTCTTCTTCTTGCCCCAAAAGTGTCCAGACTCCTCCAAGAAGAAACTGTTTCCCCCTCTGAGCTCTTATGCACCTTCTGTGTTGCATTTCTCCTGTGGTGTTTAGCCCTGAATCATCATTTTTGCTCCTCTTAACCGCCTCTGTCACCAGACAGAGCACCTTGAGGGCAAGAAGTGCGGTGAGTTCATATCCTCACTGCCCCAAAGGTGGTAAAGAAAAGATTCAAAGCCACAAAGATTCCGCCATCCAAAGATTTCAACCCGGGGCTTCCCTGGTGGCGCAGAGGTTAAGAATCCACCTGCCAATGCAGGGGACACGGGTTTGAGCCCTGGTCCGGGAAGATCCCACATCCCACGGAGCAACTAAGCCCGTGCGCCACAACTACTGAGCCTGCACTCTAGAGCCTGCGAGCCACAACTACTGAGCCCGTGTGCTGCAACTACTGAAGCCCACGCACCTAGAGCCCATGCTCCGCAACAAGAGAAGCCACCGCAATGAGAAGCCCGTGCACCGTAACAAAGAGTAGCCCCCGCTCGCCGCAACTAGAGAAAGCCCGCGCACAGCAACCAAGACCCAACGCAGCCAAAAATAAATAAAATTTTTTTAAAAACCAAAGATTTCAAACAGCAATTTAAAGTTTTCTTATTGGCTCCTTCGGACTACCACCCACTATGAGCTATACCTTCAACCATTAATAAGAAATACAATTCAAAGTTCGTCCAGTGCAAATTTCTTGTGAATCATTTTTTGTTTGCTTTTTAAATTGCAGTGTAATTACTCAAGTTAATCTTTAAAAAATGACTTCATTAAAATGTAGCTATACTTTAAAAAAAACCAAAGATTTCAACCCATCGTTTCTGACGCCTCTCTCCCTCCCAACCAAAGATCCTGATTCCAAGCCCCCTGTGTGAGGGTGTAAACCTAACATTCTACAGTCCCAACCTGAACCGTCTGTGATTTCAATGTCAAAATACTATGGCCCTAAAATTCCAATAGAGAGAGACTCTGATTCAAAAATCACGTCCCCAAAGGATCTGTTGGCTTCCCCCATTCTTGTCTTCTACTGTGACCCCTCTGATTCAACCCTGCAGACCACACAATTGCACAAGACAGTGGAGGGGAGGCAGGGCACAGACACCCCCAGCCCTGCGTCCACATCTGCAGGTGAAACCCTGGCTCTGCCTGGGCTGGACCCAAACCGGAGACCTGTGAGGGCAGGTGCCCCCCGCGGCATTATTCCTCTTGATCTGCCAGCTGAGTCGGGGGCACCCTGCCACCTCAAGGGCCGCCCGGAGGACAAGCCCTGAGTCTCCGCTCACTCAGCCAGCCACCACCTCGGCTCTGGGACACACACCCCTTCCCCCCCACCCCTTTTCTCTCACACCAGCTGCCAACAAGCCCCAGAGCCTGTGGTCAGGTTGAGTCTTGTCTTCTCACAGCAGGAGGAGGGAGCCCGTGATAAACACATCTGTGATCCTTCCCAAGACGCTCAGCCAGGAGCGGCTGCAGGCTGGCCCCTCTCCTCCTGCCGGTTCCAGCTCCACTGTGCATGGGGCCCACGGAAGCCTGCTGTGGGCAGAGTTTCTGGAACGGGGTCCCGCACCTTTGAATAAATGGCAGGCTGCAGGATCCTGGGGGGTCTCCAGTGTGTGCCCTCGCCTGGCCCTGACTGGCACCTGGGATCCAGAACAAATCGAGGATCATAGTGCCATTTGACAGATGAGGAAACTGAGGCCCCCAGAAGGGATGGAACCCAGAGCTGATACACACTGAGCCTTACCTTCCCCAGGCTAGACGGCTGCCCTGCTCGTGGCCGCTCGGATCTGTGTCTGGGCCCTTGGGGTGCCCCATGGCTGGGAGTGAGGGGCTAGGCTGGAAGACCACCTTCCTGCTGTGCCCTGGCCGAGGGGTGTGGCCACTGCCCTGCGTAGCTGAGGGCCAGTCGGGATCCTTTCTGGGCCTCTGTTTGCTTCCCCCCAAATCACAAAGGGGCTCGACTGGTGGTTAATCAGGCCTTTCCTGTGTACACTGGGGAGTCCCAGATTCTACCTCTCGGCTCTGGAAAACATACAGTGCCTGGCTGAACTGCCCTTCCAGGAGGTGACCCTCAAGCGTCCTCCTGAACCAGAGTGGAGCTAGGCAGCAGGGGATGGTGGGAGTGCAGGGGGCACCCTGAGCTGGGAAAACCATTCCTGCTCAGAAGTGTCAAGTGAGGCCCAACCCGTGCACCCCACCAAGGATGCCCACACCCCGTTCCTGACCCCGCCCAAGGCCTCACTCTGCTGCCCTGGAGTCAGTCTCTGTGACTTCTGACCCCCTGCTCCAGTACCATCAGTGGCTCCCCAGTGACCACAGGGGACTCAACCATTCACTCCATACGTACATAGAGCGCCTCTGTACACCAGGCCCTGGGGTGCAGCTGTGAATGTGATGCACGAGGTCTCTGTCCTTATCAAGCTTATGATCTGGGGAGGGGAGAAGGCCTCGGAACAAGGCACTGCCCGGGGAAAGGCTAGGAAGGGGTTGAGAGGGAAGCCTCTCTGCAGAGGGGATATCGGAGCTGGAACTCAAGCAGTAAGGACAGGGCAGCCCTGAGGGGAGAACCCACGGCTCTCACTCCCTGGCCTGGAAGGTGACCTTGCAGCCCTCTGGCTGCAGCTACCGCTTCAGGGACTCACAGACCAGCCAGTCTGGGCCCCTGAACTGGCCCCAAGCCCCTCCTCTGGGCCTTTGGCCACTACCTGGGTTGCCTCCACCTCTCTTCTCTGCCGAGCCAAACCTCACTCATTTTCTGGGGCCCACCTACTCCAAGAAGGCCCCTGAGGTTGACCTTACAACGTATGACGGTCCCATCATCTGCATCACCCGAGAGCTGCCCTGAACAGCAAGCACAGCCCTCATGCCTGCTGGAGCTGGTGACTCAGGAAACTCTCTCCCATGTGGAGAGAAGGGAACCCTCCTACACTGTTGGTGGGAATGTAAATCGGTGCAGCCACTATGGAGAACAGTATGGAGGTTCCTTAAAAAAAAAAATAGAACTACCAGGGCTTCCTTGGTGGCGCAGTTGTTGAGGATCCGCCTGCCAAGGCAGGGGACACAGGTTCGAACCCTGGTCCGGGGAGATCCCACATGCCACGGAGCAAAGAAGCCCGAGCGCCGCAACTACTGAGCCTGCGCTCTAGAGCCCGCAAGCCACAACTACTGAGCCTGAGGGCCACAACTACTGAAGCCCACATACCTAGAGCCATGTTCCACAACAAGAGAAGCCACCACAATGAGAAGCCTGCGCACCGCAACGAAGAGTAGCCCCCGCTCGCCGCAACTACAGAAAGCCTGTGCACAGCAATGAAGACCCAACACAGCCAAAAATAAAATTAAATAAATAAATAAATAGAACTACCATATGACCCAGCAATGCCACTCCTGGGCATATACCCGGAGAAAACCATAATTCAAAAAGACACATGCACCCCAATGTTCACTGCAGCACTATTTACAATAGCCAGG
The DNA here is from genome assembly GCF_949987535.1 of Balaenoptera acutorostrata. Taxonomy (NCBI): domain Eukaryota; kingdom Metazoa; phylum Chordata; class Mammalia; order Artiodactyla; family Balaenopteridae; genus Balaenoptera; species Balaenoptera acutorostrata. Next base: position 3,214,289 of record NC_080073.1, read on the forward strand.
ACATGGAAGCAACCTAAATGTCCATGAACAGAAGAATGGATAAAGAAGATGCAGTACATATATACAATGGAATATTACTCAGCCATAAAAAGGAATGAAATTGGGTCATCTGCAGAGACGTGGATGGACCTAGAGACCGTCATACAGAGTGAAGTAAGTCAGAAAGAGAAAAACAAATACCGTATGATATCGCTTATATGTGGAATCTAGAAAAATGGTACAGATGAACTTATTTGCAAGGCGGAAATAGACACACAGATGTAGAGGACAAATGTATGGACACCAAGGGGGGAAGGGGGGTGGGATGAATTGGGAGATTGGGATTCACATATATCCACTACTATGTATAAAATAGATAACTAATGAGAACCTGCTGTATAGCACAGGGAACTCTACTCAGTGCTCTGAGGTGACCTAAATGGGAAGGAAATCCAAAAAAGAAACCCTCTCCCGCCTGATGTGCGTGGGACCTTCCTTCCCCCAGCTAAGAGCTCTCTCCCTTCATTCTCACTGTGGCCGGACCAGGTAGCCACACAGGAGGAAACAGGGGGAGAGGGAAGCCACTTGCCCCTCTCCTGTCCACTCCCAGGGATGGGAGCTTCAAGGCCAGGAGGGACCCCATGACCTATGACCTCAGCCCTAGGAAGTGATCTGAGCGTAGAAATCGGGAGGAATGAAGAGCTGAGAACCCTGGAGGAATGTGCCGCCCTGAGCAGGAGCTCCCGGCGCAGGGCAGGGCCTTGCAATCTACCCCGGCCATCATCCTAGGACAGACCAGGTGAGCAGCCTGCTGCGTGACTCACCGTGGCCGCCTGGGAGGCTCTGACACACCGGATGTGGCCGGAGACTGCAGAGGAGGGAGGGAGGGAGGGAATCCCAAGGCAGGAGGAAGGGCTGCTGGTGCCTCCCATTCGTCTGTACACGGGTGGGCAAGGCACCCCCCAACACCGCTTACCAGACAGCTCCTTCCCTCGGTCTGGGGTCACACCCACCCCGTGCTGAGGACCAGCTGTGTGCCAGCCCTGGGGAAGGGCTCTCCTGCCTTCTCCCCACGAGGACACTCCTGCCAGCTCTGCTTCCTTCCCGCGGAGAAGCGAGCGACAGAGCTCGGATCTGAACCCAGGCAGCCCACTGCCAGCCCGCACTGTGCAAAGGACACCAACCCGAGAACCAGACGCCAGGCTTCACATCCTGGCTTTGCTCCCGATTAGCACGTGACAATCCCTCTGTGCCTCAGTCTCTTCACCTGCAAGATGGGATAACGATGCTACCGTTCACAGGGACGCCGTGAGGACGGAGCGAGAAGACTGCTGGCCCACGGACATGTTCTAGCAAAACCAGGTCAGCTGGCACCCAAATGGGCAGCTCGAGGCCCACCCTTAGCCAGCATGTGTGTGTTTGAGCTCCTATAGTAATCGTCTTTCTTTTTCCCTTTTTCTACATTTTTTAAAAGTCACTGGTGACTACCAGTTTTAAATGCCAACGCCTAAAAAAATGAAGTGTTTGTGCATGAAAATCTGGGTCTAAAACCAGAGGATGAGGCCACCCTGGGCCGGCTTTCCCACACAGCCTCCACGGGCTGGAGCCAAGCCGGGGGCCCCACGGACGGGGTCTGTGTTCCTTGGTTCCTACAGCCCTGGGCACGGTTTCCCCCATTCTCGTCACTGCTGCTCCTGCCTGGCCCCCCCAGTGGTGCCCACACACACCCTGTCACTGCAGCGGTCCAGCCTCCACCCCGGCGGTGGAGCCCTCCCTCCCTGTCTGGCCTGGCCCATCAGAGCCCCTCCTTGCCCAGTACCTCCGGGGCCGGCGGGTCCTCACAGAGGCAGGACCCGCCCTCCTGTGACAGCCCCACCCCATAGGCCCTCACTGTACTCTGCCGGCAAACCCGTCTGCTCCCTTGCCTCACGGGATGGGGTGTCCATCCCCTTTGTAAGCGAGCCACCTCCATCAGAAGCATCCTGAGACAGCCTGGACTCTCTTCTAAGCTGAGCCCAGAATCTAGGAGGATCTGAGGAGGCGGTGAAGAGGGAATGGTCACCTCCATTATTTTGAGCTCCAGATCTTGGTTAAGGCGACCAAGGATACACCACCAACCCTGGCATCTGCCCCACAGCAGAAGTCACCTACTGAAGTCACCTCAACTCCTCCCCACAATCAGAGTTTTGTACAGCTGATTCTGTGGGCCCGAGGATGAGAGTTCACATCCATCCCTCTTTCCATCTTGCTGAGTTACATCCAATGTTTAAACAGAGATTCGATTATTCAACCTTGTCGGTAACTGACAAGCATCATGCCACACAGAGAGCCTGACCAGCAGCAAATCGACCACAGATGCAAGCAGAACGAGGCTACGGGCAGAGCCCTGTGGCCCATCGCCAGAGACCCAACACCAGTTGTCATGAATAAGCCATTTTGCAGCATCTCTGCAAGAGCCGCCCGGCTCCCCTCCCTAGCTGCCTACCTTTCGGCCCGCCTCGTTATTGTGTAAGTTCATGAGAGTCCGGGCATTCTGCTTGATCTCCCGGGCATCCACAAAGACCTTGGCGAAGCCGATGCCGTAGCGGATGTCGGCAGAGCAGCCACCCCACTTCCAGCCCTCGTCCCGGTGGTACTGGCCTTGCTTCTCCTTGTCGCAGCCGCAGTCGCTCAGGTTGCCCTGGGTGCAGGCAGCAGTGATGGCGTGGGCCACGCCGGCTGCGATGATGGCGTAGGTGAAGGCGGCCTCCCGGCTCCCTGCGGGGACAAGAGCGGAAAGGCTGGGCTCAGGTCCAGGGCGTCCTGGGATGGGAAGGGAGGCTGAGCTCACTGTCGGGGCTCCACAGAGACTGACGGAGCGCCCGTCCCTCACTCCGAGAAAGCTCCGTCCCAGGCACCCCCATCACGCCATCCCCGTTCAATCCCCAGTCACTGAACGCCCTTGGGGAGTCGACGGGGCCGCGGAGGAGGGAGGCTGGAGGCCAGAAGAGGGACTCCTCTGCGGATGACCACCCACTCCCCCCAGGCTGACGTGGCCATGCCCGCCGCACACACGCACAGCACTCGTGGCACCCGGTGACAGACTGTGAAGCGGCACTCTGACCACCACAGTGTACCCAGGCTCTGGAGCCAGAGGCCTAGGCTGAAACCCCAGAACATCGGTCTGCAGTTCTGTCACCTTCAGCCGCCACCACCCCCTCCCTGGGTCTCAGTCTCGTCGCTGGAAAGTGGGGACACAGCAAGAGTCCCTTTCTCACGGGGATGACAAGAGAGTAGAGTTTGTCCATGTGAAGCTCTCAGCGCCCTGCCTGGCTCGTGGCACCTGCCTGACACAGCAGCTCCTGTGCTCGTGGCCTTGCTATCGCCGCTGTGTCACCTGCCGTTTAGAGGTCTGGACCCCCGTGGCCCCCTCACTCGACTGTGAGCATCTCCAGAGAAGGCTGGGACCTGCATCCTCAGGATTCTGACTGACACAGGAGACCAGGGCTGGGGGAGGGGAGAGGGACGGCTCGCGGGCAGGTGGGAGGGACAGGACAGCAATGGAAAGGGTCAGTGGGGGCCTGGGGAGCTGCTGAGGTGTCACTTCCCCGCAGGGCTTCCCAGCTACGTGGAGGTGGAGACGGCCCTGCTGGGGGGCTGGGAGCCACACGTTAAGAATTTACAAGGGCCCTGCAGGGCGGTGCTGGGCTGTTGAGTGGGGTGGAAGGGTCCTGAGTAGCTGGGGTGCAGGAGTGGGGGGCGGTCACTTAGGTCTGGTGCAGATATGCCCTGCCACCCAGCCTCCCGGCCTCCCTGGGTCCCAGAACGGCACCTCCTGCTGGGATGGAGATGAACCCAGACCCCGTGCCTAGTGTGGGCGCTCAGCGCGTTTACTCTTGGAGCCAGGGTGGGTGGGGGTCAGGGAAGGACCCCGGAGGAAGAGGCCCCGGAGGTGGAGAAGTGTCTCAGGATGCCGTCACCCCGACTCAGATGGACCTTCTCACCCGCCCCTCCTTCACTTCGCAGCCCCCTCACCCAGGCTGCTAGGATGCCAGCAACCTGCACGCCGACCCCCGGCCACCGCTTCCCCACCCTGCAGACACGTAGGCCTGTCCACCTGCTGGACCGACGTCCTCAGTGTGCCGACGCCTGGCCCTGACATTCCACGGCAGCCCTGTTAATACAGGGGTGCTGGAGCCCATACGCCCGGATTCAATCCCAGCTCTGCCACTGACTGACCGTGACTTGGACCAGTTCCTCCTCTGCCTGAGCCTCAGTCTCCAGGCACCAGCTCACACTACTGAGAATCAAACCCATGAGAAAAGGATACACTGGAGGAACCAGGCGACAGCGAGATTAAATCCTCACAGACATCAGAGAAAGAATCATCAGATGGAGAGTATACAGAGAATAAGACGAGGGGAGGAAATCTCTGTTCCACCACTTTCTAGCTGTGTGACCTTGGGTGAGTCACCTAACTGCTCTGTGCTCCAGTTCCTCCTCTACAAAATAGGATGACAACCACTCACTTTAATTAGGGAGGTTGAGAGAACTAGAAAGAATTAACAAAGGTAAAGCATTTAGCAAAGGGCCTGGCATGAGACAGTGACCCCAAATATTAGATTTATTACGATTTCTATTGATGATGGTAATAACATTCCCTTATAAGAAGGCTGTGAGGTAAGGAGTAGGAGTTTTCATTTGTTGAAGAAACTGAGGCCAAGAGAAAAGTCTGGTTCACCCAGGCCACCCAACTGGTGGGCAGCAGAGCTGAGCTGCAGTCGTGGCCTCCGGACACCCTGTTCAGACCAAGAACTTTCCCCAGGGAGCAAATGACTGCAAAGTGCAGCGGCCCCGCTGGCAGCCTCCGGCAGCTAAAGGGAAACTGTATCCCCTTTATCAGACTCAGAACAGAGCAGCAGATTGAGGAGGGGTCGGAGCCTGGCCCGCCACCTGAGACTTGCCCTTCCCCCAGGCTCTTCCCTGGGGGTGGGGCTGGGGACAAGTGTGTGGGGTTCTACCACGCAGCAGGTGGAGGTCCCAGGTATCTCTGAGCCCTCTGAACAGCGCATGCAATGCAGATGGCTTCTGCTCCTACCCGGGATCCCCCAGCACATCCCAAGGTGGGTGGGAGAAGGGCAGCTGCACCCTGCACACACACAACTCCCCTGAGTTCAAGGTGCACTCCTAGACCAGAGTGAAGTCCATCATGGGCCATGGCCTTCCCTCCCCACCAAGCTGGCCCGCACCCACGGCCCCCGAGAAACAGAGGGACCGTTATTCTTAGTTTCCGAGCTCCCCGGGACCCAGGTACTGGCTGTTGCAGACCAATGCTTCCAGATGCTAAAGGGTCACTGCTGACTCCTGCCATTGACCTTGACCTGGGCCTTGCCCACGAGTGTTAGACTAGGACTGCCCAGTCCCCATACTTCCCCCTCCTCACTGACCACCGGGAAAGCTGTCCTGGGCAGTGGGCTAGCCGTGTAACTATGTCAGGCCTGTCAACCTGTCTAAGCCTCTGTTGCTTCCGCCATGAAATGGGCTTAACAGCATCACGGGTTGGTGAGTGGACTGAATCACAGAGCCCAGCATGGGGTACGTGTTCCGTAAACACTAGCCGCTGCTGCTGTGATTACGATTACCACCAAGTCCGTTTTGCCTCGTTGAGCTCCATGATGCCCTGAAGGACACGACAGCCTCATGCAGAGGCCAGTGTGTGGGGCTGACCCAGCCTCCGGCTGCCCAGCCAGACTTGGGGTGTCCCGAGGGAGCAGGGCCCATGTCTGTCTGTCTCCCGCTGTTTACAGCCCCCACGACAGTGTGTGACGGATCAATGAGTGAGCAGACCTCACTGCCAACCCCACCCCGCCAGAAGCTGGGTGACCCTGGGCAAGTCACTGGGCCTCTCTGATCCTCCATTTCCGTATCTGTGAATCTCACCCAGCTGGCACCCAGCGGGTGGGGGTCCCAGGTATCTCTGAGCCCTGGGACCAGTGCATGAATAAATGGTAGTGAGTATTATAATAATTACAATGGATGGAATTACAGGTCCCCTGAGAGGTACAGAGAGAAACTCCCCCGCTTCAGTTTTCTCCACGGCCCTCCTGCCATTTTAGACTTATTTGTTTGTCGTCCGTTCCTCACACCACAGCCACCACTCCTGCTGCCCCTACGGCATAATGTCCTTGAAGGCAGCGCTTTGTCATGTGCCTTTCGTGTCCCCAGGGCCTGACATGTAGGAGGTGCTCAGTACGTATCTGTTAGATGAATAGATGGATGGATGGATGAATGAATGAATGAATGTTCCAAGCAGTGGCCAAAAACCAGGTGAGCTTCATTTAGTGCTTATTACTGGCCAGGCTCCGCGCTAGGTGCTTTGGGAAAGTGTTCTGGTCACCTATTTATAGGGAAACCAGCTGACTGAGGTTCAGAGAGGCTCTGACCAGGCAGGTGCGGAGCAGCGATGGGCTCCACCCATTCGGCATGACCTCCCCCAGGGCGTCGGGACAGAGTCTGCCCAAGGCCTGGGGTTTCGGGGCTTTTCAGGGCAGGGAGAGGGTAGAAGGAAAGTAACCTTTGTTAAGCACCTGCTATGTGCCAGACCCACCCTTGCGGGTGTTTCCCAACAGCCCCGTTCGGTGGCCACCACTCTCCACAATGTTACCGATGAGGAAACCGGGGCTCTGAGAAGTAAACTGATTCACTGAGGCCGCCAACCCAGAAACCAGCCAGAACTGGGATTCCAGGCCCAAGCTGGCAGTGTCCTCCCTCAGGCCCTGCTCCAACCACCCTTCCAGCTCCTCGCTGCGTGGCAAAGCCCACGGTTGAGAGAGATTCCTTTGCCTTAAGGCAGCAACCCTGATCAAAATGCCTTTATTTCTGCCATTCATTTGTTACCAGTTAAAACATCAATAAATAATTTATAGGACCCATTCAAACGGGATGGCCTCCTGAGAACAGGGTTTGATGGCAGAAGGAAGGTAGACGAGGATCCCAGAATCTTACCATCCCAGATTCCCTGCGTGAGAGGCCACCTTAACCTCCATCCATCCATGCCTCCTTCGCACACCCCAGGTAAGCAGCAGTTCCTTATTGTGTCTGTGGGCAACTGAGGCTCGAGGAGGTGACTTACAGAGGCAGAGCCAGGATGCAAACCTAGGGGTCACAGGCCTCCAACTGCTGCGGAGGACACCCCCGACCCTGACCCACGCTTGGAGCTCCGGGACAACCCCACTCTCAGCCTGGGGAAGCCCCTCCAGTTGGGCAATTTCCCGAAGCTGTCTATCTGTCTCTTACTGGGTGTCTGCAAGGACAGCTCTAAGGTGAGTCTTATTGCTGCAGAAGCAGAATGAGGTGATGGTCCCAATGGCACACGGTTCATAAGAAGAACAGCAAAGTCATAAAATGCTTACCATTTGCCAGTCTCCTTCCTAAGCACTCAGTACAGATCAATTCGCTTCCTTCTGGCAACAACACTGTGAGGTGTGGAGCATTTGTATCTCCATTTTACAGAGGTGGAAACTGAGGCCCAGAGAGGCGTGTACTCTGACCAGGACTCAACCCTGCTCAGCCTGGCTCCAGAGTCTGACCCTCTCTCCTGCCTTAAGGGTACGACACCCACCCCAGTCCTACTGACTCCTGGCCCAGGCTCTTTCCCGACTCTTCCACGTGGGGCCAGTAAGCAGAGGACACTGGGCTTGGCTTACTGCCCATCACTGACCATTGCCTCTCCAAGAACAGACCTAGCCCCCTCCTGCCTTGACCACCTACCTCTCCCTCCCGTGCACGAGCAGAGAAAGAACCTCCATCACACCTTGCCTCTCCTCGGCCCCCCTGACCGAGCCATGTGCTCTGTTCCTTCACTCAACAGATATTGCTTGAGCACCTACTATGTGCCAGGCACTGTGCTGGGGGCTGGGGAAACTGAGAGGGATTCAGACATGGCCTTGGCTTCTGAGGGGACAGAGAGCGAGATCCTATCACTCACTCAGCGGCAGCCGAGGACTCTGCAGACGCAGGACAGGGAGGTGCCGGGAGCAGGGACCACCTGGGGTGGGGGCTTTTGAGCCGGGAGGAGCCAGCCATGAGGCTCTCTGAGGGGAAGGGGGCTCCCGGCTGACGGGCAGCCCCTGCGGTGGCCCTGACCCGGCCTGGGCAGCGGCGGGAGCAGGTGAGCCCGCGGGGGTGGGAGGAAGTGGGGCTGCTGGGGCAGAGGCAGGTCCTGCCGGCCCTACCATCCTGCCCTGGCACAGGGCCCTCTGTGCCCGGAACAAGAGAAAAGTCTCCCAGAGCCACAGACATAAGGCCCGTGGGTTCATCCTGGAACGAGAGGTTCACAGAGGCCGGGAAACTTGCCCAGGCTCATCAATGACTCAGCAGCGAGACCTGGGGGATTAGGACCAGGGTCTCCTGGCTCCCAGCGTGGAGTCCTGCCCTCACGTCCACCACGGCTTCTTTCACTCTCAGTCCACCGGCATCTCCAGGTAACCTTCCACGCAGAAGCTCAGGTGGCCTCTGCTCAGAACCTGGGTAAGATGGAGCCTATTAGTCCCTCTGCCCTGCTCCTTACTCAGGGCGGGGTGACCCTGAGCAAGAACGCTGGCTCCCCGGCCTCAGCTTCCCCACCTGTGAAATGGGATCCACCAGGAGGACACTGCCAAGCTGCCCTGAAGACGAAACAAAACCTCTGTGTACAGAGAGGCCCCATTCCCCAGAAGGTGCTTAGTAAAGACCGTTGTTATCACCGAGATGAACCCGGGGAGCCCGGCTGACGCCCTCCCCGCATTCCAGCTCCGTAACGACCCCGGCGGGTACAGAGGAAATAAACTGATGTCCAAGCCTGCCTGAAAGATTCCATTCCACCGCCCTGTGCAGCCACTGCAAATGGTTTGCACCGGAATATTATCTGGGTGTATTTACGGTATCTTACTGGAAACCACAAAGTGCATTGTATTTTTTTCTATTTTGCTATTTAAAGCCAATGGGTCAGAGGGTGAGCAATCTGCAGTGACACCAGCTGAAATATATGATGAATTGGAAAATACACAGATGGAAAAAGGTTGCCTTTGCCAGCCCCATGGCATGACACTCACAGCCCTTCTGGGCTCAGAATACCACATCTGGCTGTCTTCGAGCAGAGGAGCTAGGGGGCCTCTGGATGAAGAGACAGAAGAACGGGGGCTGCAGGGGGCACGTGTCTGGGCGGGGCCTGGCTGATGTAACAGGCCCACAGAGATGGACTCTGGTCTCCCAGCCCCCGCCCTTCTCTCACTCCTCCGTTCTATCCAAGCATATCTTCCCAGCAAGGAAGGCCAGAGCGCACTGCTGCCACCCGCCAAGGGTCAACAACCAACTTACAGAAGATTATTCAAATACCTGAGTTTTTTTTTAATACTTGTACAGACGAGTAAATAGGACCATGAGTGTATTAAAATGTAAGTCAAAGTAGCCATATGATTGACTGATATCATGTAAACTGTATCTTTCTTTCTCTGATTTAATAAACAAAATACTTTTACAAAAAAAAAATGCTCACGGCATTCCTTCCTTCCTCCAAGCCGTCCCGCCTCCAAGCCTTTCCACACGCTGCTCCCTCAGTCGGCAAATGCCCTTCCTCTCCCACAGGCTTGGTGAGAGGCCATGTAGCTCAGTGGTTTCAGAGCAGGGCCCTGGGGGGCCAATCAAGCTGGGTTGACACCCTGGCTCCACTTCCCTGGGGTGAAGGACCAGGGGTGAGTTGACTGACCTCTCAAAGCCTCGGTTTCCTCCTTTGTAAAATGGGAATAATAAAGCACCTGCCTCCTAAAGTCGTTAGGAAGATGAAACAAGCCAAGGCACCAGCCACCAAGCCAAGACCACACCTGGAAGGGATCAGTACGCAGCAGCTCTTACTAGATGTGGCATTGGTTAACTGTCTCCATCAAGACACAGCTCGGGGTCCCCTCTCCGAGGGCCTTCCTGACATCCCCTCCTCGGCTTTTGGCTCAGCACCTTCGCCATCCTTACTCTGTGTTGAATTGAAAGATCAGTCTCTCCCCACAAGGTTGTGAGGACCCAGATTATTCATCTGCGAAGCCTCGACAGTTGAATGAATGAATGACTGTGCATGTAAAGGCGTGGGAGTGTGTGAGTGTGTGTCTGTCTACCATAAGAAAGCTGGCAAGAGAACATTCTAACAAAAGACTCATCTCAAAGAATGGTGTCAGGAGAGCTAAAACCCAGGATGAACTGAGGCTTGCAAAAAAAAAAAAAAAAATGCACGCGAGACAAAAAGTCCTTTGTTAGCTGCGTTCTAAGCAAGAATAGGGAAAGAATAGGTCTTTTGCTCCGGCAAGATGGCGTATTGTTAAGAAATGGCAGAGAGAAAGTGGAGCTGGCCTGCCCCTTGCTTCTGTGTCTCTCACCGGAAAGGTCTTCAAATTATCCCTCCAAGCAGCCATCGGCTCACCAGACATGTGCTCCATCCACCCACCCAGCCCGAGACGGGTGAAAAGACAGAGCCACTGTGCGAGGCATACGGATTCTCAGACCTGGGATCCAGGGCCCAGCCGGTCACCCGAGGGAGAGGGGCGAGCTGCTGAAGTGACCACTCGGGAGGAGAAGCGGTGAAACGGGACAGGAGCAGAAGCCCAGAAATGCATCCAAGTTCCCCAGTTGGTAGACAGAGGAGGGTGGCCCATAGGGCCTGAATCCTAGGTCATCTGTGCCCTTCCCTGGAAAAATTCCACAGGGGAGTACCAAACAGGAGGTCGTGAGTATTTGAAAAAGAATGCAGCCGTCCCCAGGAGCACACATCAGGAAATCACCATTTCTTTGTTGATAATAATGCTGGACTCATAGCAAATTTCTATATGTGCTAAGAATTTGATCATCTTCCCACATCCTGTCTCTCCCCGGAGACAGGGGAGAGAGATTCTTCGGAGAGCTCCCCTCCCAGGCAAACCCTGCGGCATGAATTTGTCTCCACTACTCTCTCCAGCCTCTTTCTGCCCTCCCTGCCCCCCTGCCTGGAGCCAGTGCCCGGATCACTCTGGATCCCTGGCTCTGGCTGGGTCACACCTGCAAGCCTGCTGCAGCTGCCCATCCCCACCACACCCTTCCTCTCCTGGGCTGTGGCGGCCCATTTTAGGTGACCCTGCAGGCAGCCTTCCACGCTCCAGTCCAGTGCCACCCGGCCGGTGCCCTCCGCTCTTCTACCAGACCCCTCAGAGCACATTCAGCCCTGACTCTGCGTCTGTCCCCAACAGACGGTGAGCGCCCCGAGGGCAGACCCTGTGGCCGATTCATCAGCCATTTACCACGCTGAAGATTCTAGTAAACATCTGTGGGACCAATGAATGAATGAATGAATGAATGGGTGGACACACTGTGGGTGGCGGGGGGGGTGTCCCACGAGCACTTAACTTACATGAATTCAACCAAATGCACCCAGGGAAAAGTAAATTTAACATACTGTATGTGTGGGAATGTAAATCGGTGCAGCCATTATGGAAAAAGAATATGGAGAGTCCTCAAAAAATTAAAAATAGAATGAGCATACAGCAATTCTACTTCTGGGTATTTAGCCAAAGAAAACGAAAATGCTAACTCAAAAATATATTTGCATCCTCACGTTCACCACAGCACTATTCACAATAGCCAAGACATGGAAACAACCTGAGCCCATCGACAGATGCATGGAGAAAGATGATGTGATACACACACACACACACACACAAGCATATGTGTATATATATGTATATACATACAATGGAATATTATTCACCCATAAAAAAGAAGGAAATCCTGCCATTTGTGACAACATGGATGGACCTTGAGGGCATTATGCTAAGTGAGATAAGCCAGACACAGAAAGACAAATACTGTATAATCTCATGTATATGTGGAATCTTTAAAAAAAAAAAATTGAACTAAAAAAAACAGTGTATGAATATTTTGGATGGGGTGCATCTTCATTCTATATATTTGGTGCATTACTGTATATACGTTATACACACATGTGAATGTTTTCCTGTACTTGTATAGAAAACCAGGTATTCTGAATTTTGTGGCTGATTTCAGGGACTTTGCAGAGTGACGCTGACTCGTGTAGATCTCATCGTCCACGTCCATATCAGATACTGGAACGTGCCTCTGCTGTGCGCTTGGGGAAGGATGTCACACTTGGGGGTGGGTGAATATACTTTTGGTGGATCCCTGGTTAGTCCAAAAGCCACAGTACGAGCATGGCCAATCTGTGAGGGTCTCCAGAGCAGTGTTTCCTGGTGTGGGTGCCTTGGAAGAGCAGCTCCACCATATGGTCAGTGAGTCTGAGGTCAGAGGAGCGTGGACCTCCAGGGAAGCCTCCTCAAGCTGCTCTCTTGTCTGCAGGACTTTTCAGAGCTTTTAATACACTGGCTCTCTCTCAAGCAGGGAGTATAGCATGCTGAGTTCCCAAATTTATCATCCAGGGAGCCCTCCTTTTTACCCCAGAGCAGCGGGTGGGGCTGGAGAGGGGTAGAGACCAGTGTTCCGCTGAACAGACTGGGGAACAGGTCCTCTTGAGTCACGCCATGGAGGGGGGATCTCCCCTAGGCCTTGACCTAGTCAACATTTGATCCCATTTGAAGCCAACGCAAATGTGGGAGGAGAGCTAACAGAATGCTGGCCTGACATGGATCAAAATGATCACATGCAGGAATGAACGATCAGTCTTGTATTTTGGGTCAGAAATGAAAAACATTCACTCAACAAAAAGAACAGAGCGCTTCCCATGTGTGCGGTGCACCCAGACCTGGGGCCAGAAGACTAACAAGACCCTGGAGGGCTCAGAGCAGCTGGGCGTGTAGGGTAGAGAGGAGCTGGCCTGCCGGGGGGCGAGCATCTCTCCATGTGTTTCCTGAGCATCTACTGTGTGCCAGGCCATGGGCCAGGTGCTGGGGGTCACAGAGAGAAGACGACTGACAGGTCCGGGCTCCATGGACTTCCCCACAGCCGGGGACCGATGGCAGACACACACAGCCTTGAAAAAGTATGCAAAGTCACTTCTGGAAGTGGTAAGTGCTATAAAGACAACAGCACAGCATGACCTACGGGGGAGGCTGTCTCAGCCAGATGGTCAAAGGAGGCCTCCTGGAGAAGGTGGCATCTGGGTGGAGGCCTGCATAAGGCTGGGGTCTGCAGGTTACCCACCATCGCTCAGCAGCTTCTCCCTGTGGCCCTTCTGCTCTGACCTCTGCTCCAGAAGGAGCTGGGGCGGGGGTCCGCACCAGTACCCGGGGGTGCACCACATCTACTGAGCCCTTCTGGCTGGAGAGACACAAGAATAACATAGCTGTGATTTATGAAGCACGTCCTGGGTGCCTCGTGGGGTGTAAGTAATCTCAGCTGCCCACACCTGCAAGATGGGTATATTATCATTGCCTTTTGGTCCTGGTCCACAGCCAGGCAATGGGGAAGCTGGGAAGAGAACCGGCAGGTAACTGCAGGGCTGAACTGTTATTCTGGGTGGCACAAATGAGCAAATAAATAGAGACTGTGCCCTGGAGTAGTAAGTGATGAGGAGAAAAACATGGAAGGTGAGGGGTAGCTGGAGAATGGATGGTCTACACTACACAGGCGGTCCTGGTGAGGGGCTGCCATGTGAGCCGAGGGTGGAAGGACGGGAGAGCATCCAGGCAGAGAGACCAGCTGGGCCAAAGGCCCTGAGGTGGGAAGGACTTAGTCACGTGTGAGGGTGGGAAGAGGGTGGCAGAGCTGGGGTGGAGATGGGGTCGGGATGCAGGTCATGGAGGTCAGCAAAGCACCAGGGGACCTGTTGGCATTTTATTCTCAGAGCAAGAGGAAGGGTTTTACACAGGGAGACACCGTGGTCACAGCGACCGTGGGGAGATTCTTTGCTGGGTGCCAGGTGGTAGGGGGGTGGGTGGGTACATTAGGGGGCTGATGGAGTTGGGTGACAACTCTCTGAAGATGAGATTTGAACCAGGAGGCGATGGGGGAGGTGGTGAGAAGTGGACAGATTGGGGGATACACTTTGTAGAATCAAAATGATGAGCTCAGATTAGAAATGGGACCAACAGCTTCTCCCCTTTCTACTCCGTATCTTCCTGTCCTGCTGCACCAGGAATAAAATCCAGAGCATCCCCAGTTCCTTGAGTTCCTCTTCATAGGAGACAGGCACGTGGGCCTCCTGGAGGGGTGAAGGGACATCCTCTTAGGGCCCTAACCCACCAGGTGCTAGGGTCTTACGTCCTGTGAATGCTGCTGCCACCCGACAAGGTGGGCTGCGTGACTCGGAGGCCAGCGCTCGCGTGGCTGCCTCAGGACCCACCAACAAAACGAGGTTGTCCAACACACGGCGGCCTCAAGAACCTCACGTCTGGCAGGACCACACAAACAAGAACCCCTCCAGCAGCAGGGAACTCGCCGGCCATCTCCGTCTTTGCCACAGAACACCCACGTGACTTGGTCAGCCTCCACCTGGCTCTGAGCTGAGCTGAGCTGAGCTGTAGGTGGACGTACCTCCTTTCGGGGATAGAGAAGACCCATGAAGTGACGGATGAGGAAGGGCCGCCTCTGCTCTTGGCCCCCACCCAGCGATCCTCCACGAAAAGATGAAAGACAGGGGTGTGAAGCCCCACGTGACCCACCCTCCCTGGGGTCCCGCCTGATGCAGCCCTCGCTCTTCTACCCGTGACACGACCACACACAACCAGATGGAAAAACGGGCAACAAGCACGAATAGGCAACTCACGGAAGAGTAAACCTGCACGGCCAGTAAACACAGGAAGGGATTTCAACCACTCGACTTCTCAGGGAAATGTAAATCAAGAGGACAGTGACAAAGCATTTTACACCCATCCCCCAGGCAAAAATGAAGACGTCTGGGCAGTCCCGTGTGGTTAGAGAGGCCATAGGTCAACACTGCCGGCTGGGGGAGTGGCACGTGGCACGGTCACTGCAGAAATCAGGTCCGTCCTCATACCCTGCGACCAGCAATTCCATTCCTCAGCATATACCCCAGAGAAGCACACACGTGGGCCCCGGGAGACGCGCACAGGGAGGCCCGCGGTGGCACTGTGAGAGCAGGTGCTCAGAGACAACCCAGACGCCCCTCAACCAAGGCGTGGGTGCACAGATGAGGTCTATTCACCACAGCTGAAATGAATCAACAACAGCTAAGAGAAACAACACAGATGAGCTTTGTTAATAGTGTGGGGAAAGAAGTAAATTCCAAAAGACTGCCTATAGTGGGATGCCTTTCCCCTGTAAAATTAAACACAACTCAAACTAAATAATGTACTTCTGGAGAATATATCAGTAGGATAAATTAGACATCAAGATTCAGGATAGAGAAAGTGTGACTTGGGAGGCGGAAGCAGGAGTTGCCTGAGGGATGTTCACAAGGGGTGCAAGCTACTGGTCCTTATTCTAATTGTCATGCTGGTGGTGGATTCAAGGGGGAGTTCATTGTTTTATTTAAGAAAAGGAAAAACCTGGAGTGTGGTGAACGCCTTCTTGGGTCCCCGAGGGCCACACTGAGTCTGGTTAGCAGTTGATAAACTTGTCGTGGGGTCACATAATCCCTGGCATTTAAGACCCTCGAGAGCCGGCCTGTCACCTCACCTGAGGCTGCAGACCCCTGCTCCCCATCCGCTTAGCAATCACACGTCGTCTTTGCCCTGATGTACCCTCTGCCTGGGATCCCATTCACTGACCCATGAAATTCTTCCCACCCTTCAAGACCCAGACCAAGGCCATCTCCACTGGTCCAATCTGCTCTTTCCACCTGGGAATCTCACCTCCGAGCACCCACCACACCCCATATGCTTTTCCCTAAAGTGCAGACCATGCTGCTCTCTGGCTTCTTGTTATGGGCTGAATTGTGCGCCACCCCCCCCTCGAATTCATATGCCCAGCCCTAACCCTCAGTACCTCAGAATGTGTCTGTATTTGGAGGTATGACCTTTAAAGAGGTGATTAAGTTAAAATGAGGCCATTCGGGTGAGCCCTCTTCCAACCTGACTGGTGTCCTTAGAAGAGGAGATTAGGACACACAGAGACATCAGGGCACATGCACAGAGGAAAGACCAAATGAAGACACAGGAAGAAGGCGACCCTCTACACACCAAGCATAGGGGCCTCAGAAGAAGCCAACCCTGCCAGCGCCTTGATCTTGGACTTCAGCCCCCAGGACTGTGTGTGGAAGTCACCCAGCCTGCGGTCGGTCCTCATTCCGGCCGCCCGAGCTGCCTGAAAGCCCCACAAATAGTCCCCCTCCCTGGGAGATGGTGCAGGTGTGGCTCCCAGGCCTGGACAACAACAGCCCTATTGTCAGTGGTCCCTGTGATGGTTTGGGATGGACACACGCCCAGAAGTCAGGCCCCAGATCCAATCAGAGTGAGCTCCAGGGCTCTTGCAGGCGCTTCCACAGAAAGGTCAGGCTCTTTCCTGCAGGACCTGAGCCTGCAGGTTGACCCCCCCGACAGACACCTTTCTGCCCCAGAGGAAGCTGATGCCAGCTCACGTCCCAGGGCTCCCCAAGTCGGCACCCCGACCTTCAGTTCCTGAGGATGCACAATTCCCCTTCCCGCCTGAGGCAGCTTGAGTTGGGTTTCGGTTTCCAGCATCCACTAGGACCTTGCCTGGTCCTGCCCTGGGGCCCTCTCCTCAGATCTAAGCAGTAAAATCGAGGACATTCAGGAGGGGAGACAGAAACATAGGCAGAGCAGGGACCGGACTGGGCGTGAGGAGGCGGAGAAGGGTGAGCCTTTGGGTCTCAGCACGGGATGCAGAACCCATGAAGGGCTGCTGCCTCCCCCCAGTGTCAATCTCCTCCTTCCTTCTCCGTCACAGACCCTTAGCTTATCTCACAGCTGCTCGGAATTAAAAAAAAAGACTACATTTCCCAGCTTCCCTTGCAGCTAGGTGTGTCATGTGACTAGGTCCTGGCCAATGGGAAGTAGGCAGAAGTGTGGGGTGGAGCTTCTGGGAAGTCTCTGCAAAGGCCGGTGATGTGTCCTGCGTCCAGAGTGTCGACCTGATGGCCCGAGTGCCCAAAGACTACACTCCTGATCCCTCACCCCTACGAGGCAGCCCTAGTTGGCTGGTCATTCCCAGAAAGAGGCAATCCCGTGAGGGCAAAGCAGTGTTGAAGAGCCTGGAAAGCATAAATCTGAGGCTTGCTTCTTGCTGTCCTAGAGCAGGATGCCTGTTGACACACAAGGAAACCAAGGCTCAGAGGGGAAGTGACTCCTCAGACTCGCAGGGGTCTCATCTTGACCTCCCCTTCCTCTGCTCCCACTGCCACCACCTGAGAAGCTCAGACCAGGGTAACTCCTTCCTAACCAGCCTCCAGATTGTCAGTCTCTCTCTATCCTGGCAGCTCACGGCCAAAGCGGGTCTCCACTGCTACCACTTTGCCACCTCCTGCCTGGAAGACTGGACCAGACTCCACAATCCCACACTTGCCCCTCCACTCACCAGAGGAAAATCCAAACCCCGGACTTGGCCTGACAGGTGCCACACTGTCTGCCTCCTGGCTCCTTCTCTGACCTCTGAGTCTCTCTGTACTCCAGCCATGCCGGCCTCCGTGCTGTTTGTCAAACCACCAAGCACATTCCTGCCTCAGGGCCTTTGCACCTGCCGTCTCCTTTGTCTTCCCCCAGACACCTCCCTCACAAATCCAGAGGCCTTCCCTGACCACAGAGGCTGAAAGTGCAGCCTCCAGCTACAGCGAGCACTCAAGAAATTTTTGGTGAACGCATGAGTGAGTGAATGAATGAATTCTGTACCCACTCTTTAATGACTTTTCCAGAATTCCCATTAGATTGAATCATATTTAGTGGGCCTAAAACCACTGACTTGTGGCAATTTCATACGGTGCAACCTTACTTTGGCAGTCATGCCCCTGCTCAAAGTTCCCCAATATCTCCTACCACCTAGAAATCGAAACTGCGAGCCCTGACCCCACACACCTCCAGGCTCTGGCTCCCACTCCCTTCCAGGTCCCGCAGGCCTGCTGCTCTAGCATCGCAATCCCAGGGGTTTTCTTGGCGCCTCTGTTTGCTTAAATCCCCTGAGGCCACCCTACCCAAGTCCTGCTCTTAAAGAATGCTCCTTGCCCCAGGCCTCTGCTCCTGCTTGGTGTATACTGGTATTATAAACTGGTGGGGGCTTCCCTGGTGGCGCAGTGGTTAAGAATCCACCTGTCAATGCAGGGGACACGGGCTCGAGCCCTGGTCTGGGAAGATCCCACATGCCGTGGAGCAGCTAAGCCCGAGCGCCGCAACTACTGAGCCTGCCCTCTAGAGCCCACGAACCACAACTACTGAGCCCACGAGCCACAACTACTGAAGCCCATGTGCCTAGAGCCCGTGCTCTGCAACAAGAGAAGCCACGACAATGAGAAGCCCACGCACTGAAACGACAAGTAGCCCCTGCTCGCTGCAACTAGAGAAAGCCCACGCGCAGCAACAAAGACCCAACGCAGCCAAAAATAAATCAATTAAATAAATCAATTAAAAAAATTTTTTTTAAATAAATAAATAAACTGGTGGTGCATACTGGCAGTATTCCCCCGCCTCAGCCTGCAACGGATCCCTCAATCCTACAACTCTGGGCAGCTGGGGGCTTCTGGACAGCAGGGACTCTTTCATCCCAGGGCTCCCTGCACTGGAGCCCTCCTGTTGCACCTTGGCAGGCATTATTACAATGCCACCAACGGGCTAGCTACTCCAAGACTGCGAGTGATACTGGGATCAGCCCAGTCCTAGGAGACCCTGCCACTCACTTTTTGCTGACCTTGGGCAAGTCCCCCTGAGCCTCAGTTTCCCCATATGTAACATCTCATATGTCAGCAAAGACACACCTCAAAATAATGCCAGAGCCCAGGCCTGGGTCCCAGAAACAGGGGGCATGGGTGTGAGCAGGAGAAGGCAGGAAAACCATAGCGACCACAAGGGAAGGGGCGCAGGATGGTGGGAGATGATACCAGGCAGAAGGAATGCGTGGAGCCAAGGCCCCCAAGCAGGACCCAGTGCTGTGTGCTTGGGAAACAGGATGAGGCTGGGTGGGCAAGGGGGTCAGGAAGATGGGAGCGGATGAGGACAGAGGGCAGCGGCGGGCCAGTGAGCAGTTGGGATTTCATTCTGAGGCCAGGGGGAGCCTCCCAAGGAGGTTAACAGGGAAATGACAGGATCTGATTTCCATTTACAAAGGACAACCCTGCCCGCAGGAGGGTTTGCAGGATGGCCGGGGGCAGATGGAGGCTGGGAGGTGCCACCTGTGTGACCCGAGGGGGAGGGAGTGAGGGCATGGACCAGTGGCCAGACTTGGGGTGGACCTTTTCAACATGAACTGGATTTGCTGATGTCGGGGCTGAAGGAGACAGAGAACCCGGGGGTGCCCTGTGAGCAGTCGAGCAGGCTGGGTGAACCACTGCAGCCGAGGGACCTGAGGCTGACCCGACTTTCAGGGAAGTTCACTGCTCGGTTCAGCAGTGAGGCTGCAGGGTTCCCGGACCCCCAGTCCAGACGCACACAAGCGAGAAGACACACAACATGGCCTTCCCCACATCGACCGGGGCCTCCTGGCAACCAACATTGTTCCCGTGCCCTTTCCACCAGGCTTTTCTCACAATTGCTTTGGAAACCAAACGTGTGGCCCAACACTCTGTGTGCGTGTCTGTATGTGTATATGTGCACGACACACCGTTCCCATAAAACAGGGGCTGGAAATTCAAATGCCCACAGTGGCCAGGCAAGTCATGTAAGGGTATTGGGTGGCAATGCAGAAGGGTGGGGACTGTGGCAGTGAATGGGCTGCCCAGGCTCCACCTAAAGGGCGCTGTGTTCTCAGCTGCAGCCCATTATTAACTAAGTGGGCACAGGTGTAAGCTATCCGTAGATCTGCCAATTTTTCCAAAGAAGCCAGAAGTCCATATTTTTAGGTGAAACAGATAGTTTTTAAATTTGGGCTTCAATTTAAAAAACAGTATCAGTGCTGTATCAGCCAGTTAGCATTTGAGCCACTGGCTGCTGGTGTGCAACTCTACTGGGAACAGTTGGTGGTGGATTCCAATCGGAGAGCTGACCCTCATCAGCAGACCTAAATTCAAGTTGTGGCACCTGCAGGATCCCATATCTAGGCCGTTCCAGCCTGCGGCAGAGAACGGGGTCCCAGAGCACTCCCGAGGCATTTTGGTCTCCCCATAGTTTATAAGACCCCCGCTTGGGGTGTCTGGGTGAGCACATACCCACTTTGAGCTCCTTTCCGAAGACGGTGCGCTCCCCCAGCGCCGAGCAGTTCCAGCGGCCATTGCGGAACTGAAACTGACACTCGTCCAGGCCCATTTGCGAGCCTTCTCCTATGACGATGATGGCGTCGGGCCGGCTCTGGCAGATCGCCCGCTGTCTGGGAGCCAGGCCTGGGATCTTGTTACAGATGATGCTCGCGCCCAGAGCTACCACCGAGGAGAAGCCACTGGAGCAGGGGACACAGAGAGACGGAGCGTTAGGCCAGCAAGGTGGGGGGCACACCTACAGGCCCTCCCTAGGTGTCCAGCCCTGCCCTCCCCCTGTCACTGCTCCCAGCACGGGTCTCTCAACTTTTTTGATACTGCATCCCCAATCCACGTTCACTCATTTATAATTCCCATCGGTACTTGTACCATGTGTATATTCAATATTAATGAGGCGTAATTTCTTTTTTAGCCACAAAGAAAGATGATGCGTGTCACAAACATACTGTCAAATGAACTAAGCCAGTTGCCTTTGCATCTATGGGAGAATTCAATTGAGATGAAGTTTAAAATCATGCAAAATGGAACTGCACTGTTTAGGGGTCATCTCTGTGTGGTAACACTGCGAAGGTAACCACCAAGTTTCACGTAGCGGTTGCCTCTGAAAGAGGGATGGGTGCACAGATGTTGATTAAAGAAAAAGAACTCTTCAGACATGTTATATATGTACAACATAATGTATGTATGTATATGTTTTATTTTTTAAAAATCTTTAAAAAGCAACTGTGAACAAAAGTTGTAGTATTTCCTTCCAGCATGCCAATGGAATATGTGTACCCCACTCCAGGCATAACTGGCCTAGAGGACGCTTATGACTATCGCACCGAGGTTCCTGTCTTCCCAACTCATTCACAGGTACATACTAGGCACCTGTCAGGGCACCAGGCTCCCGGGCTCCATGCTGGGAGACAGGCAAGGCCCTGCCTTCTAGGGACTATGGAGGGAGACCATGCGAATGTCTCAAATGAACACAACACAACATTCAGTGACATGCACTACAAAGAAAATAAATGAAGATGCTGTGATAACAAGTAGTGGTGGGTCTGGGAGGGAAGGGAGAGGGGCCGCTTTAGCATGAGTGGTCAAGGAGGGCCTCCCTGAGGAGGTAACAGTGCAGCAGAGACCTGAATGGTCAGGAACCAGCCATGGGAAGGTCTGGGGAAGAGTATTCTGGGCAGAGGGAACAGAAGATGCAAAGTCCTGGGAAGGGAACAAGCTTGGGATCGCCAAGGAACAGAAAGAACCCACAGACCCCAACGCAGAACCAGGGCTCGGTGGGGGCGGGGGGTTCTGGGGAGAGGAGACGGCTCAGGGCTGATCTTTCTCGGTACATCAAGAAGCACTGAAGGGCTGGAAGCAGGTTACTGACAGGATCCCATCCCTCCAGCCCCAGGGGGGGAGAGGACTGCGGGGCTCCAGAACAAGAGCAGGGAGAGTGGGCAGGCCAGAGGTGGCTTGGCCTTCGTGGCCGTAGTGGGGGTGGCTGCAGATGGAGGTGACCCAGCTCGCTGATGGATGAGGTGGAGCCGATGGGAGGGCTGGGGAAGGGTACAAGGGAAAGAGAGGCGTCAGTGTGACTCGTGGGTATCTGGCCTGAGGGTGGGCCCATTTCCTAATATCAAGATAACCCCAAGAGGCTCCAGTGGTAGCCCTGACAATGCAGCTAGCCCTCCCTTTACACAAAGATGGTCCACTTGTCTGGAGCTTCCTTTTGTATAATCCTTTAAAGGTCATCAAGCATCCTTTGAAAGAGAAGACCTCACTCTGGTTATAATAATGAGTTCCCATTTACATGGGCCATGGTCAGCCGCTGGGCTAAGTGCCTCGTCTTTCCAGTCCAGGCTCAGCTGTGGAAAGTTGTTCTGGAATTGGGATTTCTCAAGGCAAGGGTCCCCTGCCCAACACCACAAGAGCTGAGGTGACCCCACTCTTCTCGAAGCACATAACTGCCGCTGCTGCCACACACCAGCCCTCTTCCTGCCTCGGGCCCTCGATCCTTGCTGGTCCCTCTCCCTGGAAGCTCTCTCACCCCCTGACCTTCACACGGTTGGCTTCTTGCCATCGTCCAAGTGACCTCAAGGGTCACCTCCCTGACCATCCCACCTAAGGGAACCTGCCTCTCCACCCCATCCCTCCTAACTTTCCATCACAATCTCTGTTTTGTTTACTTAATACTCTTGATTACTCATGGTCTTCTGAAATGTTTTAATGTATGTGTTTGTTTTTAACCTGTGTGCTTATCACCTGTCTTTCTCATTAGACCATCAGCTCCTTGAGGACAGGGAGGCTGTCTGCTGGCTCACTAAATGGATTGTGGAGCTTCAAAAATGTCACTCAGGGTGTGTGCCTATTACACAGCAGGTGCCCCCAGTTATGCCTTGAATGCATCCGGGAACTTCTGCAGCATCCCTATTATATGCAAAGGCAGTATGGCAGGTGCTGCCACTAACTCTAGACCACTCAGCCTTTCTAAACAGCCCTATTGGGCAGGAATCACCATCTCCATTTCACATATCCACTTTGCGTAGCTGAGAACCGAGGCTCACCGAGGTTGAGGCCTGGAGGCTAGAAGGTGTTGGAACTAAAACAGGACCCTAGCAAGAGCTCTCGGTCATTCGTCTCAGCCACTCAAAGAGAGTCTAACATGGAGCTAGGATGTTTGAAATGTTTCAGGAAGATGCAGCACAGAAAGAGGTCAAGTGGAGATGTTCTGGCCACAAGTCAGGAGGAACCTCTCGACACGTAGTTGACCACCAGGAAATCCCTACACTGGCAGAGAGTGAAACTATATATTGGGGTAAAAAATGCACGGGCACCATAGTCTCGCAGCTAAGAGCTCAGGTCTAGGGTGCCATCTAAGCTTCCTTCAGCCTAGTAGCTGTGTGACCTTGGGCAAGTTACATCCCCTCTCTGTACTTCAGTTTTCCCATCGCTAAAATGAGGATATTAACTGGACCTCACCTCATAGGGCTGCTGAAAAATTAAATGTGTGAAAACATGGGAAGTGCTCCGAAGGTGTCAGGCACACAGTGAGTACTCAATACATGAACTGCTGTGGTAGTTATTATTATTGCATCTGATTGTTACAAAAAGGCTAGTGCTTGAGTCACTTGAACTATCCAAATAAAATAAGAATACCACAGGTGCCCCGCCATCCATCCGAGGACCCGAAAGGCCTCCCATGCCCATTTTACAGATGGATAACACGAGGTACAGAGAGCAGCAGCAGGGCCTGGCCCCAAACCACCCTGCAACCCCTCCCGACCTGGCCCTCTCCCCACCCCAAAGGGCGGCAGCGGGGCGGAAGGCCGGCGCCCTCCCTCCGGGCAGCTGGGCCCCTGCGGGGACTATGAGGTCTCGGCGCCGCCGGCGGGAGGTCGGGCGGGCGGGGCGGCCAGGGGAGGTTATTTTCTGTTGTTTTCCCTTTCTCTCTCCCCTCCCGGGCCCCTCCGCCCCGTTTCTAATTAAAAAGGAGATAAAGCTGCACGCGGCAAGCGCCAATCAGCCCGACCGGCTTCCTGGATGCTGGATGCGCGCGGGACGGCGGGGCGCGGGCCAAGATGAAGATTAAAGCAGGGGAAAAAAAGAAAAGCCACCCAGATGCGGGCGAATCAATAACACTTAAAACACACCGGCAGGCAGGCAGCGCGCGCGCCTCGCAGCCGCCTCTCCGCCCGCGGTCAGGGCTGGCAGCCGCTTGGTCCGCTCTGTGCGCACCTGCTGGCCGCCACGGCCGGTCAACTTGAGAAATCCCCGCGCCAGAGCCGCGGGGTGGGGAAGCGGGGGAGTGGTAGTGACAAAACACAAAGGATCCACCACACACACACCATCGCCGCCGCCCCTGCAGTCCGACCTCTCCCCGAGCGGAGCTGGGGGAGCAGGTTGCGTGAAACCTGCCAAGGTGGCCCTTGAGCGTCAGAACCTCTACCCATCCCTAAAGCCCCCGCCCCCACCTCCTGTGCTTCACGCGCATTATCTCCGAAGTACAAAGGGTAACTAGCCGTGCAAATGCAGCTCCAAGACGCGTCCCGAGCCGCCCCCTCCCACCTTCCAGCCAGCGCGCCGCCCCGGCCCCGCCTCCTAGAAAGGCTGGGGTGAGACTGGGAGGGCTGCTTCGCGGGCGAGCCGGCCGCCTCGGGTGCCCAGTTCTAGGGGGCGGGATGTCCCGCCTCTCTCTGGCGCTGGCTCTGCGAGCTTGTCTCCCTGAGTGTCTCGGGCCATCTCTAGTTCTACCTTTGTGTGCGTCTGTTAGGGTGGTTGGCGCTGTCCCCTTCGCCTGGGATGGGGCTCCGGGAGTCTGAGGGTCCTTGGAAACCGGGTGGTGCCAAGGCTCTGAGCAGCGGTTTGTGTTTTTGCCAGCGAACGTCCCTCCCTCCGGGTACCTGTTCCCTGTTCACGGACCGGCCCCGCCTGCCGCCCGGGGACTGCCCTGTACTAGGAGCGGCTGTGCCCGCGCCTCTGTGTACAGAGTTCCTTTCGGGCTCTGGGGGCTGAGCTCCCTGCGAGCGGCTGTGGTCCTGGCTGGGTGTTCCCGCTGGACCTGCTGTTCCCATCCCTGGTCTGAAGGGACCCTGGGAGACGCTGACCTTTGCAGCGGCTAGCCCTCTTCAGAGTCCCCCAAGCTGGAGCGTCCCTACTGGCTGTCCTTGGTTTGGGGGGCTTCCAGCCTCAGGCGTTCTCAGGACGGCCGGTCCCCCTGCCCGTGTCTCTGGAGCCGTGCGCGCCCCTGGGGCTCCCGCCCGAGGGGTGTCTTTGTGCGCCCACCGCTCCCGCACCGCGCCCACCCGGCCTCTCTGAGGAGCCAAGGAAGTTGGCGGCCGGCGGCGGCTCGCGGGCGGCGCAACCCCTCCCCGAGCCACGCCAACTTTGCCGGGACGCGCGTGCAGGAGGTGCGAGCGGCCCTTACCCGATCCGGAGGTAGACCATGCCCAGGCTGAGAAAGAGGTGGCCCAGGCAGCGCCGCGCTTTCCGGTTCATAGTCCCCGCTGGCCGCCGGGGCCGCGGGCCGGGCTGTGCTGATCCCGCGGGCCGGCCCTGGCGGGGCAATCAACATAGCCCGCCCGGGAGGCGCGGGCCGAGGCTTCCCGGGGCCGTCTGTCGTGCGCCCGTCCGCGCGCTCGGCGCTTGAGCCTCGCCGGGAGCGCGGGAGCCACGGAGCGGGAGGAGGGAGGGAGGAGCGAGCGCGGCACGGGGCGACGCCGGGCTGCGCGCGAGCGGCCGGTGCAAGTGTGCGAGGCGCGGAGAGTGCGGGGGCGCTGCAGCCGCCCGCCCCCGCCCCTCCCTCCTTTCTCCCGTCCCTCCCCCGCCCCTCCCCCACCCGCCTCCCCGGAGCGCCCGCCCCGCGCCCCCGCGCCCGCGGGACAGGACCGCCTGCTCCAAGCGCGCTCGCGCTTGCCCCACGCGCTCCCGCGGCGCCCCCACCCGGCTCCGGGGCGCCGAGCTGGGTCCGGGGCAGTGGGAGTCCGGAGGGGCCCCACCCGACGCTAACTCGTAAATTTGCTGGGCGAGCGGACGCGCAGGGACTGCCCTCGGGTTGGCGGGAATCGGGGCTCAGCCGAGAACCCTCTAGCCCTGGCCTGCCTCCCCGTCCCCGAGGCCCGGCCGAGCGCTCGGAGCTGGGGGGTATTAGGGCGCACCCAGGTTCCTCCCTCCCTTTGGCTTCCAGCCCAGCTTCAGGGGAGGGCGCCCCCTTCCGCAGGGCTACTGGCGGAGCGGGGACGACTGGCTCAGAGTATTCCTCCCCGCCCCCGTCTATTCGAGGCGGGGAGGCAGGTGGGTGCCCAGGTGAGACAGCCTCCTCTGGAATCCCGCTCCTAGGGGAAAGTCGGAGTCGGGCTGAGGCCTGGATGCCCCGCACGCAACCCAGACGTGGGGCGCCCGAGCAGCCGTGGGGCTCCGGGCGCAGCCGGCTGCTCAGCGCGCTCTCGCGGCGACACCTGGCGGGCGCGGCGGGCGGTGCAGCTCCGCCTCGCTCCCGGGGACAGCGTCCAGGCTGACCAGAGGTCCTGATCCCTTCCTGTGATATACACCCCAGTCCAGTGAGCTAGGGGACGGTTGGACTCAAGTTTCAGCTGAAGAAATCGAGGCTCAGGGACGCAAAGGTGTTTTCCCACAGTCACCAGCTGGTGAATGGCAGCGCCAGATTGGAAACAAGGCGTGCCTGACTCTAGTTAACAAACCCCTCCCCAGGGCTATTACTTCTGAATTGCTTTTCTAAATTACACACATGTGGGGACTTCCCTGGCGGTCCAGTGGTTAGGACTCCGCGCTTCCACTGCTGGGGGCTCGGGTTCGATCCCTGGTTGGGGGAACTAAAATCCCGCAGTCTGGGGAACTAAGATCCTACAACTGCATGGCACAGCCGGAAAAAAAAAAAATCATACACGTTCCCTGAAAACCACTATTCTTGCCTTCATTCCCATTCCACAGATCTCTGTGCCAGGCACCAGGGTGGGCACCGTGGATACTATGAGGAACAAGGACAACGTCCTGCTCTCGGAGCTGGTGGAAGAAGCAGACCAGAAGTAAACAAATGTATCATTTGAGACATCACAGGGGCAAGTGCAGACAATAAAGCAGAGTGATGGGAGAGGCACTACTGGGGCTGGAGGGTTGATTTTAGACGTGAGGAGGTGGCCTGAAGGACACGGGAGCCAAGGGCCCAGCAGCTCAGGAAGGAGGAGGCAGTGCAATGGCTCAGAGGTGGGCGGGGCCCCAAGAGGGCCAGGGGCTGTTCCAGAAAGAGAAGGAAGGGCAGCCGGCCCGAGGGAGGAGATGGGGGCGTGCGGATCCCACAGAGTTGTGTGGGCACGTGCGGAGCTCAGCTTTCAGCACAGAGTTTGGCGGGAAGACGTTGGAGGGGTCAGAGAAAGGGGGACTCATGTGACTTGTGTGTTCAAAGGCTGCCCTGTGGAGAGTCCACGGGGGGCATGGGGAGGGCTGGGCGAAGTGGGACAGAGCAGAGAGGAGGCTACACTGTGGTCCAGGTACCAGACATGGGTGGCTTCACTTTGTGTGGCCCCTCAGTGAGATGTGGGTCCTCCATGTCTCCCTGCTTGAGTCTGGGCGAGCCAGTGAGAGCTTGGCCCAGTAAGGTGACAGAGTGACACCACAACGCCCCCTCTGTCTTGTTGCCTGGAACACTGCTCTGCAGCCCTGAGCCACCAGGGGAAGAATCTGCGGGCTGCCATGTTGTGAGGAAGCCCAGGCACATGCAGAGGCCCTGGGGGGCGTTCCAGTCCACCGTCCCCGTTGAGGTTCGCATTGGAATTACCCCGGCCCAGGCGCCAGACGTGTGGGTGAAGGAGCCTCTAGAAGAGCCCAGCCGCCAGCCATCGTGTCTTCCCATCTTCCTGGCCGAGACACTGTGGACAGTGGCTTCTGTGGTCATCCCAGTGCGCCCTGCCCAAGCTCCAAGCCCCATAACCTGGGAGTATAATGAAATGGTTATTTTATGCCACTGTGTCTTGGGGTCCCTTGTTGCATAGCAAGTGTAACTGGAACAACTAGGGTGGACATGGGGTGCAGACAGGAGGGAGGAGGCTGGCACATGAGCAGCTCTGATGGGACTTGGAAGGAGTCAGTGGGGAGGGGCAGAGGGAGAGAGAAGCGAGGAAGCAGCAATGTCCCCCATGCTGGCTGGGGTGCCTGCGTGGAGAGAGGCGGCAGTGAGTGACTGGGGCGGGGACGGAGCCACCCAGGATTTGGAGAAAAAGTCACAGGTCTGTCCTGGCCATCTTCTTCCTCCTGTCTTTCTCCCAGCCCTGAGCAGCATGCCTCCAGAACATCACTCACACGTGCTCTTTCTTTTCTACATGCGCTGTCATTCTTACACCAAAGATGCGCTCATGTCACAAATGTTAGAGGATGTTCATGACCAGGACGTTGGGGCAGGTGCTGGAGACATAACAGTGGATCGAATAAATTCAGGGTCCGCCCTCCAGAAGCAACTAGTTTGAGGACCAATTTAATGATCAGTCACATAGGTAGCACGTGCTACGTGCCAAGTGCTGTCATTAAGATCGTCAATGTATTAACTCATTTAGTCCTCTAACAATACTATGAGATAGGTGTTATTCTTCTAGCTAATACAATGATTGTCAGAATTATCATCATTTTACAGTATGGGAAAAAGGATTCGTGGAGGGATTGAATATACTCCCAAACTCCCATAGCCAGTACATGGCCCAGCTGGGATTTGAACCTAGCGAGTTTTCAGCTTTGGCGTCTGCTCTTAGCCCCTCAATTATGCCACCCACCTCCTGGAGAAGAGAGACTTGGGCCATTGCAATAGAAACGGTGTCAGGCCTCAAGATGGGGGACACACAGAGAACTGTGGGAGCACAGAGAAGGGGGCTCCAAATCCAGCATGGGGGGGTCAGGGAAGGCTTCCTGGAGGAGGTATACCTAGACTGGGATCCGGAAGAGATGTGTTGGTGTGAACCAGGTAGAGTTTTTGGAGCCAGGGGAAGCAGGCCTGGAGAACGGAGGAACGGAGTCGGGGAGGGATGCAGAGATGAGGCCCAAGAGAGGGTCTGGGGATACATTCAGAGCGTATTCATAAGTTTGGGCCTTCTCAGAAAGGGACGCAGGCAGGTGACAGCATCTGGTTTGTGTTTCAGAAGGCTCATGGCGGCTGTTATGGGACCAGTAGAAGGGGGCAGAAGTGAGGCAGAAGGTCTTAACAGTTATCCAGGGAGAAAAGGCCCAGCCCGGACAAGAGTCAAGGAGAGAAGTGGGTGGACCGGAGGTGGTCTGAAGGCAGGGTAGACAGGATGAGGACGCCCCAGGACAGGATCCTGTCCTGGGAGACAGTGTGGCTGATGAGGACAACCCAGGAGAAGCTGGTCTGAGGCCCCTGAACTTGGTTTTGGAGGTGCCGAGTTGGGTGTGTCTGGGGGTCACGGAAGGGACATGTGGATGTGCGTGCCGGGCACGCAGGAGGGAGGGTGCCCGGGGTCTCCGCAGCTAGAAGTGGGCAGTCGTCAAGCCGAGGCGGGGATGGCGTGCTGGGCGGGAGCCACAGGGGCTGAGCCTGGTGTAAAGAGGAAGCTGGGAGCAGGAGCTTCGGGAACCGGTTGGGAGCCGCTGAGAGAACCAGAGGAGGAGCAGGGAGCTTGCAGGGTCAGACCCTGCAGGGGAGGCCAGGTCTGAGAAGCGGCCACGCTCAGCTCCCGGGCGTTCAAAGATCCGCTCTTCAGCTGCTTTCCCTTTCAGCCACACCTAGCGGGCCCGGGGCAGGGCTGGGGGCTGGGGGCTTTGGTGCCCCCTGCTGGACACAGAGAGCGGCTGCTTGGATCCCAAGGCTGGCGTTAGCAGGTATTAACACACTGGGTCGGCTGCTTGCCAGACACTGCTCCAAGTGTGGGCTCTAAGCTGGGTCCACGTTTATCTCTGTGATCTTGGGAGAGCTCCTTACATGTCTCCTTGCCTCGTCTGTAAACTGGGGGTGGTAACAGATTCTACCTCCGAGGGTGGTTGTGAGGTTTGAGATGCTAAGGTAAAGTGCTTAGAAGGCTGCCTGGAGCACGGTGAGGGCCGTGGATGCATTTGGGACATTAAATTAATGGGGAGGCCACAGCCACCCCTTGGTGACACCACCGATCAGGAAAGGACATCGTGTTTAAGACAGTCTCTGCCTTCATTTGTGCTTATAGGAAAATGTCAGCAACCCAAATCAGAGGGGAGGCTTGCATCGTTGCAGTATTTGGAGAAGCTGGGAGCAGGGGGTAGCGCATGGAGATTCCTGAGAGCCAGGCCCCCAGCGACCTGCTGCCTGGGGCAGCCTGTCGTGGAAGTGCGGGCCTTTCCAGAGTGAAGGAACACAGGGCCGTGGGGTGTGGGGCAGAGCTCTCGTGTGGGAGCCAAGGGAGTGACATTCTCCTTTGTCACTACTCTGCATGGCTTCAAGGGAGTCGCTACATGTCACCTCCTCAGAGCCACCTGCCCAGGCCACTCAACCTCAAGTGGCCTCCTCACCAGCCTCCTTCTATCCCTCTGCCCGTCCTGCTCCTTCACAGCGCTGGCTGCTGCAGGGGCCCTGCCTTCCTTTCTGGGCCCCTTGTTTCTTCCTCGTCCATGTCACCTGTATGTGAGCCGGGAGGGCAGTGACAGTCCCATGTGGGTTTTCCGAGCAAGCGAGCCTCCGTTAGTTTGTGGCTGCCTGGCACCTGGCCCCCTTGGGACTGACACAGCAGTCTCCGCTGGGGGAGCCCCCGCTGTGGGTCAGACCGGTGGGTGTGGTGCAGCCCCTCCCATGGAAGCTCTTCCTCCCTCTTCTCCTGTCTCAGGGCTGTGGATTCCACCCCAGGTCCTCTCTCCCAGGACGCAAGCACATGGGACGAGAAGGGGGCCTGCAGGCCACACTCCCACAGCTGGGGGCAGCAGCAACAGAGATGGGCCAGCTGGTAGAATAAGGAGCCGCCCCTCCCTCAGAGCTAGGCCAGCACCATTTACCGAGCCCCTGCCATGTGCCAGGCCCCCCAGCGGACCCTTTCTGTTTCTTTGCCCCCTGGAAACACTCTTCTCCCAGATAGTTTTATCAGCGGTCACTCCATCCAACTAGTCCCCGAGCATCCATCCTGCCCCTCACGGCACTTTCTAGACACCTCCTACCCTGGCTTTATTTCTCTTCCTAGCATTCATTGTCACCACCCCCAACTTTACATGGTATGTTTATTTGTTGACTTATTTTTGTCTGTTTTCCCCTGCACTACTGGCCCTGTGAGGTAGGCACATTTGTCACTTCACTGCTGCATTTCCTAGAACGATGGCTGGCACGTGGTCAGACCTCAGTGGATGATCACTGGAAAATCAGTAATTGAGAGGATCTCATTTACTCCTTATAACACCCTCATTTTCCAGAAGAGAAAACCGAGCTGCTGAGTGGCTCAGTCCCTTGCCCAGCACACAGTCAGTGCCTAACAGTTAACCGTCAATTCCCTTTCTGTCTCCCCCTCCCCATCTCCCCACCCCTACCAGGAATGGGGGCCTCCACGCTGTGTTCATCACATCCCAGCCCTCCCACTCTCCAGTGAGTGAGTCAGTGCTGAACACGGGGGTCCAGGACGGTAGGGCAGAAGCATCCTGACCAGGAGGAGTTGGAAACGTGGGCATCAGGCCTGGAAAAGCAGCGCCTCACTCCTGCTGCCAAAGTCCTGTTGACTGCCCACCTAGGCAGAAAACCCAAAAGGCCTGTTTGCAGATTTGGGACAGAGATCGTGGAGCACAAAGGATGCACAGAGACTGTCCATTCCATGCTTGAGGAGACTGAATCCTGAAGCCGCTACAGGAGGCTCCGAAGACACATGGCCAGCTTGAGGCAGGGTCAGATGTGAAACGCTGCTGAGGGCGTTGGGGCAGCAGGCCCAGCCTTGAGTCCTGGCTCAGCCACTTGCTGTGTGACCTTAGGAAAGTGATTAACCTCCGTCAGCCTCAGCTTCCTCCTCCGTAAACGGGGGTGATGTTAATAAGGCTACCTCATGACTTACATGCAGTCACATGGGTGAAGCATTTAGTGGAGTGTCTGTTATATACCACGCATGCGACATATGGTAGCTACTTGACGATGATAATGATGGTAACAATGCAGGTGAAGAAGATGATGATGATTTCGGTGATAACATGTATATTGGAATCCAGCCCTTAAGGACCTTCAGGAATCTTAAAGGTCATCTAAGTCAGTATTTCTCAAACTTCCGTGGCATCAGAATAACTTGGTTACAAAAAAAAAAAGATGCCCAGGTCCCCCTCCTGGACTTCCTGACAGAGGTTGTCACCTCTCTGCTTATAACCAGCTCCCCAGGTGCCAGCCACGTCTGGGGAGCTAGGCCTTTGGGGAACCCTGCTGGGCCCAGGCCTAACGCAGCGCCCATCCTCCCTCAGTGCCATCCCTACTGAGTGGTGGCCACCGTGCTCAGACCTCTCTCAGGGAGCGCAGCTTACTTCACTGCAGGTGAGCCCCTGGCATTCGAGGACAGCGGTGGCAGATTCACGGTTCTTCGTCAAACCAACGGGAAAGCGGCTGATGGGGGTCAGAGGGATCAGGGAAGGGAAGAGTGGGTCCCCACCTTCTCTGGGCCTTGATTTCTCCAGCTTACACATGGGGCCAGGCATGGCTGCCCTAAGTCTGCATCTCCCCGAAAGGGACTTCTGCAGACCCTTAGTTTTCCAGAGACAGGCTCAAGGCTCCAAGAGTGAGAATTTTAAAATTGTCGTTTCAATTCAATGTGAATCTAACATCCACGTATCTTGGACTATCGGGATGACAGCTTTCTGACTGAGGGCCACCCTCCGCTGAGTTCCCTGCTTGAGTTTGTCTCTGTGTTGATTGTAGTTGTCTATATTTAATCTGGAACTTGATGATTTTAGAAGAGCCTATACTTAGTTTTATGATAGTGTATATTAAACAATGGAATACAGGCAGACTTGAGTTATTGTGGGTTCGGTTCCAGACCACCGAAAATCCAGACAGTAACGCAAATATAGCAATAAAGCGAGTCACAAGAATTTTTTGGTTTCCCAGTGCATATAAAAGCTACGTTTACACTATACTATAGTCTGTTAAGTGTACAATAGCATTATGTCTAAAAAAAGTACACACCTTAATTTAAAAATACTTAACTGCTGAAAAATGCTAACCATCAACCGAGACTTCAGTGAGTCATGATCTTTTTGCAACCATAACACCGATGATCACGCACCGGAGATTACCTTAACAAATATAATAATAAAGTTGAAATATTTCGAGAATTACCAAAATGTAGCACAGAGACACAAAGTGAGCAAATGTTGTTGGAAAATTGGCGCTGACAGATTTGCTCAACGCATGGTTGCCACAGACCTTCAATTTGTAAAAACAAAACAAAAAAAACAATATCTGCGAAGCATAATAAAACGAGTTATGCCTGTAATAAAAATTGGTCAAACCACCATTTGGTGCAGGGGAGGAGCACACAGACAGCTTTCGCAAATTCAAGAAACACTGTCCCTGTTGGTTTCTAAGGACCGTCATGGTTTGTGAGCCTGTAGGTGGGCCATCACATGGGATTTTCCACTGAACTTGGGGTTAGAGTCATTACAAGGCCATTTTACACTAACTAACTATAGTGTGGGTGGGGGAATGGGGAGCTTGGAGTTCAGTGGCATCAGAATCCCCTTTGCCCCCTCTGGACTCCACCCTTCCTATTTGGACGTCAAGGGCTTTGGACAAGTCTAGTGCCTCTTCTAGAAGCAAGCATAAGACTCGAGGCCTGGTTTGCCATGAGGAGTCTAGAGCCTGTGGTTTTATTTGTGAGACTTCACATCCAGGCCGGGAGCGGCGGGAACGGGAGGCCAGGAGCTCCCTGCTTTGGGGGGAGCTGGCGGCAACAGATAGGCAGACTCCCACTTCAGATCCCATCTCTGCCCATGTGACCTTGAACGAGTGACTTATCCCCAAGTCTCTGTTTTTTTTTTTTTTTTTCCTCATCTCGAAAGTGGAAGTGTTCATCCTCATGGCATAAGGTCACCGAGAAGCCTCTTCTGGAAAGCACCTGGAATTATTCTTAGACACAGCTGAGTGCTCGAGCCACAAGTGGCCTCACTGATCACTGGCGGCTGACGTGGGCTCTGGTCACCTTGGGAGGAGGGTGCTTATCACAATTCCACCCCCAAGGTCTTCCTCAGGATAATCTGTCCCTGGTGATTCATCTCGTGGGCTGGGCCCTTCCTCTCAGGCCTGAAATATCTCCCTCCCTCCACCGTTCCTGGGTCAGGCCTGCGACCCCCACCATGTGACTTCCTCCGGGGACTGGCCCTGGGCCCCTGCCCGCCTGCCAGCCCTCCAGCCCCTTGCTTAGGGACCCATTCTGGGCCTGACATATCAGGCAGGGCTCAGCTGGGGAGGAGGAAACCCACAGCTTGTTGTGCTGGGGAAAAAGTGCATCCCCACGTCCGGCCCCGACCTGGGCCCAGCCACACCTCTGCCTTCAGCGGGCTGGGCTTCCGCTGCACATCCTGGCCTGGCCCGGCCCTTTATCACCCGGCTGCCACGTGGTGCCCTGCCCCTCGGGCACACACATTCCCAGGGAGGTTTCTGGGTTGGCTGGGGCAGAGGGGTTGGCCAGTGTACCCCCCAACTTTATGGAAGCGATCTTCTTCTGGAGCCAAGGACAGCTCTTTGGAGAAGGTAAAGAGATGTGGATACACATCCCACTTCCACCGTGAACTTGCTGTGTGACTTTGGGCAAGTGAGTCTACCTCTCTGGATCTTAGTTTCCCCAATTTTAAACAGAGAGAAAAATACCATCTCCAGTTGCTGTGAGGGCTAAATAAGGTAATACAAGTACACTGATGCCCAGGCTCTACCCCTCCAACCAATTAAGTCAGCATTTCTGAGGGGCAGGTCCCAGGCACTGGGCATAGCAAGGAATGGAAAAATTGTAAAGCGCCGAAGTTTTAAAGTAAACCAACATGGGTTTGAATTCTGACTCTGTTATGTAATTACAGAGCCTTGAATAGATCATTAACCTTTCAGAGACTCCGTTTACTTGTCCATAAGATGGGAAAAATAGTGCTTACTTCCCAGTGCTGTTAGGAGAATTAAAGGGAGGAATCACTATCAGGTGCTTGGCACATAGCACCCAAGTGACCCGTGGGAGGACAGACCCTTGTCTAGTCACCACTATACACCCAACAGCTGGCTCTGTGCCTGACCCATGGCTGGCACTTCAAACAAACATCTGTGAGTGAATAAATGCAGTTGTTGTCGTTACTGTATATTAAAAAGTGATGATGAAATATCAGTTATCAGGAAGATGAAGCTTCTGCCTTTTGACCTAAAAACCTACATTTCCCAGCATCCTCTGCAGGCCTCTGCTCTGGCCAATGAGACTCAGGTGCAAGTCTCTGGGCTCCTAGTCCCTGGGGTTCCCCCTTCCTCCCTGACCTCTGGCCGCCATCTTGAGAAGGAGGGCAGAATGGAAAACAAGAAGGATCTGGGGACATGGCCGAGCTGCCACAGCAGCCCAGACTGCCCACCTCTGGGCTTTATTTTTTTTCCCCCCAAGTGAAAGAAACTTGTCATTGTTTAGACCCCTGGTTGGGAATTTTTGTTTCTAGTGGAAGGAAAACAGATGCTTTGAACTTCCTCATTGTCCTACTTTCTGTCTACAGTCCTCAGCCTCCAGATAAATGTAGGACAAGATCAGCAGCCGGTGTCACTAATTCCCTCCTCAGACCCCTGGGGCTGGGTTAGGAAACCTGCCCTGCCCCCAAATCTGACCCCTTGGGCAGAGTCAGCCCTGTGTCCTGTCCAGACTCCTCTGGCCTCCCAGAAGGTTCAGGAAGAGAGAGTGACTGTCTCATTCCCCAGAGGCCAACCTCATACCAAAAGCTCCCATCTCCTGAGCAGTCTCTGGAGTCAGGAAAATCTAGCTCAGACTCTTGAATCCTGCACTGGATTGACTCCTGCACTCATCTGCCATGGGCAAAGTGTCTTTGAACAAATCGCAATGCTCGCATTTGTCAATTGAGGCTATGGCCACCAAGAGATAAATCTAAACACGGAACTCAGAGAGGGAAAAGCCAAGGTAACAGGGCTAGAGGTGAGTAATGCTTCCAAATAAACCCAGAACTAGGACTAAACATCCCAGGGAAGGGAGGTGGCAGAGTAAATGTAGATATTGAAGACCTTGGCATTATGAAAACAATAGCCCAACAGCAGAGTGTTGGGCGTGGGCACGGAAGAGAGTGTGAGGGACTTACTTTTCTCATCCTCCACAGTAGGGAAAAATTGAGCCAAGAGCGAAACATGTAATTTAAGAAAATAAATGACCCCCAACCTCTTAATGTTCTTCATAATCTTGGGGGAGCCTTGTAGGAAATAACATGTCATGGTAATAAACAATAAGTAAAATTAGCAACTGCTTTTATTGCATTTAAATTCTTTTTATTTTGTTAAATTCAAGTATAAATATGCTCCATATATTTTAAAATTTAGCAAATAGAGTGTGATCCCACTTTATAGAATTCTTTCTTTTCCTTGCTTCCTTTTACTCTCCCTCCCTTCCTTCCACCCAACCTTCCTCCTTTCTTCTCTCCTCCTTGCCTCCTCTCATATACGTGCCTAGAAAGATATCTGGAATGATGTTGCTAATATTAATACTGGATATTTGGGGTACTAATATTCACAGTGATTCCCCACCCCCCATTTTTGCAGCATTTTGCTGTAAAACTTGAAAGCATTTAGCAATTTTATAAAGAAAATAAAATCATTTTCCCCAAAATTAATAGCACCTATTTTTGTAGGGTTTTGTGAGCACTGAACAAGAGGGCCAGGAAAGCATCTGGCATAGTGTGGCAAGCAGAATTCTGCGATGGCCCCAAGATCCCTGCCCTCTCATGGACATGCCCTGGACCTGCTTCTCCTACCTGGAAGGCCTTCCCTCTCCCTTTGGCAAATTTCTATTATCCTTCAAAAGCTACTCCAGTGTGAAGAATTTCCTGACACCACATTAATCAGATCCACTCTCTGGACACATAGTCTGAGGAGTGGTAGCCCAGTGTCCAGGGGTGACTGTTCAGAGGTTTTGGGTACTGAGACCACCTGGGGCAGCCCAGCTACTGCCTTGTTGACGCTTGTCTTCAGGGCTCCCTTAATTCCTTCACTATCTTCACTATCCTTTCAACAATTGTTTTCATTTAAATTCCTAAGCTCAGTTTCTGCAGCTTGCAATTCAAGTACCTAACTGTTGCCCTGTCTCCCCAACATTGAGTTCCAGGCTATTAAAGGTTTGTGGGTGAACCTCAGTCACAGTGAAGTCATTGTAAGAGGCTATCCTTCCCTCAACCCAACTTCTGAAGGACGACGAATGGGATTGACACCTGTGCAGCCTCATTCTGCAATGTCTGGGGCTGGAGGCAGGGCGTGCACAGATAGTTCTTGCTTGCCCAGGAGTTAGGCCTTTACTGAGAGGAAACTGGGCTCAGTGCGTCTGAGCAACGTGCTCGAAGCCACACAGCTATGGACAGGCAGAGAGGGCCAGGCCTCTCGCCCTCTTGTCCCAGGCTCTCCCCTGCGTCCACTCTCGGCCTGGCACACCGACAGCGCGCAACACGCACTCACTGCTCCCCAGCCCCGCCACGAGCCCCGCCACGAGCCCCGGGAGAGCGGGGTTATCAGCAGCTTCAATTTGCATAAGGAGAAACGGAGATTCAGAGGCCCCAGGGTCATCCAGTTACTTTGTGGGTCGAGTCCGCGATGGTCCAGAACCCAGGGCCGCCCCTCAGCCCGCGCGGCCTCAGCGACGATGGAAACCCGGAGGAACCCTGCGGGTCGTGTGCGACGGGCTCCCCCAGAGGGGCCGGGTCGGTGACTGGTGGGAAGGTGCCGGGGGGCTTCTCAGGTGACTGGAGAAGGGGGCGAGGCTGCGGGTGGAGGCGGCTGTGCGGGACACAACCCGAGGGGGGCCGAAGAGGGCCGAGCCGGACCCAGCCACGACCGTAAAGCCCAAGCGTGCAAATCCAATTTGTTCTACGGTTGGAGAGCAGCAGAGCAGCTGGGCCGAGCAGGTGGGCCGAGTTGAGCCGAGCAAGTGGACGGAGCCTGTCGGGCAGAGCCGAGCGGGGCCGAGTGGAGCCGAGCGGAGGCGAGCGGGGCCGAGCGGGGCTGAGTGGAGCCGAGCGGAGGCGAGCGGGGCCGAGCGGGGCCGAGGTCGTCCCGCGGAGCAGAGCTGGTGACCGCCAGGAGGCTGAGAGGGTCCCGCCTAGCGGAGGCGGCGGGAGTTGGTAGAGGTGAGGCTGCTCTGGAA
Organism: Balaenoptera acutorostrata; assembly: GCF_949987535.1. Lineage (NCBI taxonomy): Eukaryota > Metazoa > Chordata > Mammalia > Artiodactyla > Balaenopteridae > Balaenoptera > Balaenoptera acutorostrata. The sequence goes on from NC_080073.1 coordinate 3,252,317, forward strand.
GTCCTGTGGTCCTTCGCATTTAGACCCCGTCTTTTCAGGCTAAACAGGGAAAGCAGGGCACTTCGTTCGCCAAGCCCGCGAGGTAACGTCAGAGGAGTCTTTTCCTGTGGGGGCCTCAGTTTCCCCGTTTGCATAGCTGAGGCCGTGGAGGGGGGCGGAAGCCGCTGGGGGCTCAGCCTCTCTCCGACTCACGGGATGGTGTAGACCTTTCGCATTTTCTGGTGGGACTGGCTGTCACCTCTCTCGGTGGGGTCCCTCGGGTCCAGTTAAGCTGGGAAGGGTTCTGGGGGATGTCGCTTAGAAGACTCTGCTTCTCTGGGGCTGAAATTCTCCGTCACGTTGTTCGGAGAGCGTGTCCTTGCCTCGTCGTGCGGTGGGTACTGTCCCCGGTCCGGAGGGGGAGTGGGACACAGCCGACACCAGCTGAGCCTGGGCTGCGCCTAAAGGCCGGCGTTTTGACGTGAAGCAGGGGACTCTCCCTGGGGTCTGGGCGGTGAAAGAGTCCCAGGTGTGGGCAACCGCCCCGAGCCTCAGTTTTCGCCTGCAAGGTGGGGAGACACCCCTGCCTCTCAGGCTGGTGTGCAGCCCGGAGCTAACTTCGGAATTTTCAGAAAGGAGCTTTGGGGATGGTGGGGATAGGGGATCAGGATTTTGACAGTATTATCCTGTGGTCTTTTATATAGTAAAATACCACCCCTTTTAGTTTTTAATAAAAACTCTTATGTACCAGGCACTGTTCTAAGCAGTGGGGACACAGACGCGAACAAACAAGTCAGTAATCCCTGCTTGTATCCTGGTAGGAGGCAACTATTCCTGTGGTCTGGCTCCCAAATTCAGGCAGAAGCATAGTCTTGGATACGCTGTCCCCATAGGCATCTGATCCCTTCTCGCAGTCCCAGCCTGTATTCCTACAGCTGAATTGTTCTAAAACACACATCTGATCATGTCACTTAGGTGCTAAGAGCCCATCAGTGCTATGGGATAAAGGCCTCCCTCAGGGCTCCCCCAGCCTACCTCTCCCGTGGCACCTCCTTTCCCTCCCCAAATTTTCAGGAACGCTTCGCTACATCCCTTTGCTCTGGGTTGTTTGTTTGTTTTTTCTTGTTTAGAAGTGCTGAGCTCAATACTGACACGAGATGGCGCCAGAACTGTACTCAAGGCTTTCTCTAGTGGCCGTTGAGCATGGGCTTCCTGGAAACTGACTTGGTTGTTGGACCTTTTAGGCAGCCACTTAAAACTTGTTTTATTAGCAGCTTATATATTTTTAGCACAGCTGTCAATGAATTTTATGTATCTAATTAATTTTCCAGAGGTAAACAGAGATGGGAGTATTATACAGCTTACCTGCCCGCGCTGTTTCAGTACCATCACCAAGCCCTCGGAGAGCGGGCCATGTAATTGTACTCAGAACCTGGCCCAAAGTCCGAACTCACAACCTCTTCCTGCAACTTCCGTTTCCAGGATGATTTAGCGAACTTGGACCAAGGTTGGGGACATTCCCTTCTCTTTGTCCAGCTCTGTTTTTCATAAGCCAGGAAACAAGTTCAATCAGAAGGATTCCCCCCATCCCCCGACCCCATTTATCTTCCACCCACGCTAGTATTAGGTAAAAATCAGATATTACTTGCGCTGCTTTCTCAGCAAAATTTCTTTCATTTCAAATGTGTGAACATGCAGGCCCCTCCCTATCTTAGGAGGGACCACAAAATGGAATTTCATCTGAAATTCAGAAGTGGTCCTGACCCAGCCTCTGCTGCCAGCTCATGAGGAAACATGCCATCCTTTTTGAGGTGTTTTTTCTCCAAAGAGAAATTGTCCTGTGGAAGGAAGATTGAGGGGGACATTTTAGGGGCCAGGTTAGAGGCAGTTGATGCTACTTCCTTCCCTGGATTCCAGCAGCCTGAACTCAGTCATATGGTCTAAAGTAATAGCAAGAGAGACTGGGAATGAAATCTGGGCGGTGGGGGGGATTTGTGAGCATCCAGCAGATCTCGCCAGAATAGTCCTGGGTATCAATAGAATATATATTGTATTCTGTGACGGCATGACTAGCTGAGAGCAGAATAAGAGTGGTTGGATCTGGGATATAGATTATTTTGGCTCTAGATTAGGCAGGGTTTGCTGAGAGATGGATGTGACCAATAAGGGATAAGAGAAACTAAAGTTGATTCCTGAGTTTTTGGTTTGCGCAACACAGGTGGTTCATGCCACCTGATACTGGACAGAGAGGGGAGGAGACTCGGGGCAGGAAAAATATTATTGGTTTTTCCTGGGGTTGGAGAGTTCTGTGTTTGCACTGTGAAGTTTGAGATACTATTAGATATCTGTGTGGCGAGGACTGCAGGTCAGCGGGGTGGCGGGAAGTCACGGGCATTGGATAATATTTACAGTTGACCCTAGAACAACACAGGTTTGAACCATATGGGCCCACTTCTACTTGGATTGTTTGCATAGTAAATTCTGCAGTACTGCATGATCCCTGGTTGGTTGAATCCCCAGAGGCTGAATGTCAAATAGGGAGGAACCACTTATAGGGAGGGCCGACTATTAAATTACATGTGGATTTTCGACTATGTGGATGGTCGGTACCCCTAACCCCCTGCATTGTTCAAGGGTCAACTGTAATACATGAGACAGGGTGACCAATTAGAGAAGCTTGGGGAGCCTCGCCCTGAGTCCTGGAGCACAGGACACTTAGAGACAGAGAAGTCTCCGAAAGAGACAGAGAACGGACATTCGGTCAGTAGGTGGCACACCAGGTGAGCGTAATGACATGGATTTCAGAGAAGAGATGATTTCAGGAAGACAGGCGGGGCCACCTCAAGCCAAGGACCACTGGGAGCGAGCAGAGGGAGATCCAGAGGAGACCATTAGATTTGGCACCAACGAGGTTACAGATGCTCTCGATGGAACCAGTGTCCTTCAGGTGTTGGGAGCAGAAGCCAGTTGGGTGAGTTGATGGGAGAATGCGGGTGGAGGACATGAAGGCAACACGTGATATTTTTCTGATTAAGGAGAATGAGATAAAAGGATACCTGCCCAGGGTGTTAACATTGTTGATCTTGGAGCTGTGGGATTCGCGTAATTTTGTAAAATCTGCATTTTTTTTCTCATTTGTGGCCACTGAAATCTCTGCTGTGTTAGCATATTGGTCAGCTCATAGCTGGAGAGAGATTTGCTTAAAAACACGGAGCTAATAAGTCTTGTAGGTTAGACGCGCTCTGTGTGTTGGGGCATGCCTTCAACGTGGTGAGGCAGTTTATAACTCTTAGTCTTTGCTTCCTGCTTGTGCAAAATGTCTTTTCTAGCATACCTACAGCCCTGAGTACGCTCACTACCGTGTGTGTGCTTGTGGCCTTTTATATCCCTCGGGAATTCAAAGCCCCCTAGGGACAGCTCATTCTCCAGATTTTGCTTTTTGAAAGTTTTTGGTTAGCTTGTTTTTTACCCTGTTATCACCACCTCAGCTAGCTCAATTGCTGCTGATTTTTTTTGACAGATGCACCTGGAGAAAATGCTTTTCACAGTGGGTGATTCTGAGTAAGGTAAAATAAGAGAAGGCCGTTGAGTGGGGTTATCTCAGGAACTTCCAGACAGGTGAAATAATAACAGTTCTCTTGGAATGGGGCTTTGAATGTATTCCAGCCCAGTCCTTCCCCTTCAGTGGCTGCTGGACTGTAGATTTTCACCCTGATTGCTGGCTCTTGATTTTCAAAGATACCCACAGGTGGAGTAAAGGGAGTATAAATAGAGCTATTTATTTATTTTAAAATTTATTTATTTATTAGTTTTTATTTTTGGCTGTGTTGGGTCTTCATTGCTGTGCATGGGCTTTCTCTAGTTGCGGCGAGTGGGGGCTACTCTTCATTGTGGTGCTCGGGCTTCTCATTGCGGTGGCTTCTCTTGTTGCAGAGCACGGGCTCTAGGTGCACGGGCTTCAGTAGTTGTGGCACACAGGCTCAGTAGTTGTGACTTGCGGGCTCTAGAGCGCAGGCTCAGTAGTTGTGGCGCACAGGCTTAGTTGCTCTGCGACATGTGGGATCTTCCCGGACCAGGGCTCGAACCTATGTCTCCTGCATTGGCAGGCGGATTCTCAACCACTGCGCCACCAGGGAAGCCCAAGATCATATAGTATTTGTATAGTCCTTCTCTGTCTTATTTCACTTAACATAATGCTGTCAAGGTCCATCCATGTCACAAATGACAAGATTTCATTCCTTTTTATGGCTGAATAATATTTCATTACATATATATTTCATATATATATATATATATATATCTCACATTTTTAAAATCCATTCATCCATCGATGGATACAGGTTTTTTCCGTATCTTGGCTATTGTAAATAATGCTGCAGTGGACATAAGGGTACAGATGTCTTTTCAAATTAGTATTTTTGTTTTCTTTGGATGAATACCCAGAAGTGGAATTGCTGGATCATATGGTAGTTCTATTTTTAATTTTTTGAGGAACCTCCATACTGTTTTCCATAGTGGCTGCACCAATTTACACTGCTCTTACTAATGTAATAAATTCATCAGAATGTGTGAAAGTTCCTAAGTTCCTTACCATGCAAGAACTCATACATGTGAATAAAAAATACGTGAGACACATGTAGGTGGAAAACCAATCTGGGAAAATCATCTGGAAATGAAACCTCTTTGTATATCACTAAATTTCTCTTGAATGCAAACCTAATTGTTTTATTAATTTGGAAAATGTGAAACTTATATAAACGTATTCAAAATTGATATTATTTGATACCAAACTAAAGATAAAAACTTATAAGACCATGAGTCTTCAGTATAAGTTTGTAATTTTTTCCATGTTAAATTAAATAATTCAGGTAGCAGAGTAAAAATTCCATACGTTCGAATGGAATAGCAATATAATAGGATATAACTAACAGTTACTATTTTCTTAATATCTTACTTTTCTTTTAAACAACAAATTAAGAAAGACATTTTTATGAGGGTCATGCACCACATATTATCAAATCAGAATTGCTACAAATTATAAAATGTAACACTATTTTATGTACCACTAAGACTTTTTAAAAAAATTCCCTATTAAACTATGTCATTTCAATGATTATAAAATGCATCATGATACAGAGATGTTGAGATGTGGGTCATAAGTGCATTGTAGAGTCTCCCACCTACATGGTAATTCAGTAATATTTCATTAGGTATAAAGAGAGAAAGAGCATTGGATTTGAGCCCTAATTCACAAAATGAAGTCTTTCTGCCTCTACCAAAAATCTTGTGCAGAAATAGTGAATTGGACTTCTATCTGTGATTTTGTGCTTTTCATTAAGTTCATTTTTGAAGTCTGACCTGATAACAAATGTCTAATATTTTCAGCATCTGTATGGTATAGGTTTGGCATCTGTTGATGATGTTTATCCCTTAAAATTGGTCACATTTTCCTGATTCTTTGTATATTGAATTATTTTAAATTATATTTAAACTTTTTGGATGTTATGTTCTCAGTCCTGTTCCCTACCTCTTGAGGTTTTGTTTTGCTGTAGAAGGCAATCAGCCTGGTTTGGTTCAGCCTGTGTGTCTAGTTCAGCTTCTGTGTGTTGGGTCAAATAGCTCTGTTGCTTCGGGTGTGAGCCATATGTGTTCAGAGGTTAGGCTGAGACACCTGCAGAGACATAGATGGATTAGGACCCTTTGCAGGTTTTCCCCTCTGGAATTCCTTCCCACACTCTCTGGCCCTCAAAGGCACCTCTTCTGTATTCTCCGGCCAGATAGATATGGTTTCTGTTACTACTGCCAGGCCAATTCATGGGTGAAAAAAATCCATGAGAGAAAAGAAATGGAAACCTTGCCCTCATACATATATATCTGGTTTATTTTTAAAGTCTTTAGATCTTTGCTCATGTTTTAATTCCCATATTTATTTCTTTAATGTTTTTCACGCTTATCTTACATATGTGGTACTTACAGGATCTGGACTTTTGGAGTTGTTTCCTCTTTAATTTCAACGGAAATTTGATTTTTCAATGTATTGAAAATTTAGATTTTTCACTCATATATAGCTGATCTTACTCTTGAGAATATTTTATGAATGGTTTGTTATTTTCTTCTTTCTTGCTCTTGAGGACTAACAACTAGAGAACGTATATTCTTTATCACACACATTTGTTAATTTGAAGTCCAAACTAACAAGAAGGAAAACTTTCCTTACTATCAGATCCATATGAAAATTCTAGAAGTAAAATGAAAAATTAAAAAATTGAAATGAAAATACAATGGAAAAGTTTCAATTCTGCTATGGTAAAACCCATTGCTCTTGCCAATTACAGATAAAGTCTTTGGGCAAAATATAAAAGACAGCTATCTGAGGGCTCTGAAAAGTAAACAAATGCAGGCCAGTTATGGAGGGAGCCCATTGGAGATGCATCCTGCATGAGAGTGGGTTTCCCATTTCTTTTCTCTCGTGAAGTAATAACAGAAACCATATTGTTCTGGCAAAGAGGGAAAAAGAGAAGGGGCCTCTGAGAGTCAGAAGGGAATTCTGACTCATGAGGATAAGCCTTGAGGACAGTGTGCTCAGTGAAATAAGCCAGTCACAAGATGACAAATACTGAATGATTCCACTTATATGAGGTCCTAATGTAGTGAGATTCATAGAGACAGAAAGTAGGTGGTGGGTGCCAGGGGCTGGAGGAGAGGTTTGGGGAGTTGTGTTTAATGGGGACAGAGCTTCAATTATTTAAAGTGCAAAGAGTTCTGGAGCTGCATGGTGCTTATGGTTGCACAACAGTGTGAATGTACTTAATGCCTCTATACTGTGCATTTTAAAATGGTGAAGATGTTAAATTTTTTTTAATGTATTGTATCCCAATCTTTAAAAAGTAAATGCTTTGACTCTATGTCTATATTACCTGACATTAAAAAGAGACTTCTTGTGCTCATTCTTTACATGGCATCTCTCTCACTCTGTATGTAAAGTGTTCTGGGACTTCCCTGGCAGTCCAGTGGTTGGGACTTCGCCTTCTAGTGTAGGGGGTGCAGGTTCTATCTCTGGTCGGGGAGCTGAGATCCCACATGCCTCGTGGCAAAAATACCAAGACATAAAACATAAGCAATGTTGTAACAAATTCAATAAAGACTTTAAAATTGGTCTACATCAAAAAAAAATCTTTAAATAAAATAATAAAATAAACTGTTCCTATTTTAGAATACATATAATATGGACTTTCAAAGATCATTCTCCACCTTTGCATGCACTTGGATTCTTTAGAGTATTAACATTTTATATACTTATGGATACAGTTGGATTGAGATCTATCATTTTCTTATGTGTTTTCTATTTGTCTCCTCTGTTTTTTATTCTTCTTCCCTCCTCCTGCTTTCTTTTGAATTATTTGAGTAATATTAATATTCTATTATCAAGTGGCATTTTGGCACACAGGTCCTTGAACATTTTTATTTGTTGTAGCCCTGGGGATTACAATATACATATTTAATTTTTCACAATCACAAATCTAACATCTATGTTAGAATTAGCATAGTACCTACTTCATGTAAATTCTCAAAACCTCAACACCATATGGGTTTGTTACAGCACCACTGCCCTCACATGTATTACACATAGTGAAACTCTCACTAGTCTGTGTTACACATTTTCCTTTAAACAGGTCTGTGTATTTTAATGAAAATCTAAGAGGAAATAAAGGTAATCTTTCCTAGGCACCCAGCTATTTACCATTTCTCTGCTCTCCTTTAATTCCTGAGGTACCATGTTTCCCTCTGGATCATTTCCCTTCAGCATGAAATACTCCAGCCTTCCTTCCAGAGCAGATTGGCTGGCAAATAATTCTCTCAATTGTACTTTGAGAATTAATTCATTTTACCTTTATTCCTGAAGGATATTGTTTCTGGATGTAGAACAGGGTTTTTTTGTCTTTTTTTCCTTGCAGCTCTTAAAAATATTTTCCATGGTCTTTTGATATCTGTTATTGCTGATGAGAAATCTATGGTCATTCGAATCATTGTTTCCCAATATATAATGTATCTTTTATCATTATCTTTTATCTTTATCATTAGTTTCATTATGATCTGCCTAGGGATGGTTTTCTTTGAATTTTTCTTGTTTAAAGTTTGCTGAAATTACATATCTTTAATCACATTTAGGTAGTTTTATGACCATTGTCTACTTAATTTTAAAACTATAATAAGGGTAAGTTATTTATTATGTTTACTGTTTACATTTTGGAAGTCTTACAGAATCTTTCTTCTTCCAGTTTTATTGAGATATAATTGACACACAACACTGTATAAGTTTCAGGTGTACAGTATAATGATTGGACTTAAATGCATCGTGAAATGATGACCACAATGACTTTAGTGAACATCCATCATCTCATACAGATATAAAATTAAAGAAATGGAAAAAAGTTTTTCCTTGTGACGAGAACTCTTCTTTTTTACTCTCTTAACAGCTTTCATCTATAACACACAGCAGCGTTAATCATATTTATCATGTTGTATGCTACATCTTAGTACTTACTTATAACTGAGATTTTATACATTTTAACTGCCTTCATCCCATTCACACTTCCCCTCCCCACACCCACCTCTGGTAACCACAGATCTCATCTCTTGTTCTGTGAGTCTGTCCATTTTTGAAGTACAATCGACCTATGACACTATGTTAGTTCCAGGTGCACACCATAGTGATTTGCTATTTCTGTACGTTTCAAAATGACCACCACAATAAGTCTAGTTACCATCTGTCACCATAACAGGCTATTACATAATTATTGATTATAATCTCTACACTGTACATTTCATCCCTGTGACTTATTTATTTTGTAACTGAAAGCTTGTACCTCTTTATCTCCCTCAACTATTTCTCTCTTCCCCCCCACCCCCTCCCCTCTAGCAAGCACCTGTTTGTTCTCTGTGTCTATGACTCTGTTTTGTTATGTTTGTTCATCTGTTTTGTTTTTTAGATTCCACATATAAGTGAAATCATACAGTATTTGTCTTTGTCTGACTTACTTCACTTAGCATAGTACCCTCTAGGAACAACCATGTCACTGCAAATGGCAAGGTTTTTTACAGCTGAGTAATACTCTATTGTGTGTATATAAACCACATCTTCTTTATCAGTTTGTCTACCTGTGGACTTTTAGGTTGCTTCCATATCTTGGTTATTGTAAATAGTGCTGCAATGAACATAGACTGCATGTATCTTTTCTAATTAGTGTTTGCGTTTTCTTTGGATAAATATCTAGGAGAGAATTGCTGGGTCATATGGCAGTTCTCTTTTTAATTTTTTGAGGAAACTCCATACTGTTTTCCACAGTGGCTGCAGCAATTTACATTCCCACCAGCAGTGCATGATGGTTCCCTTTTCTCCACATCATCACCAACACTTGTTCGGTTTTTTTTTTGTCATTTTGATAATAGCCAGGTGTGAGGTGATATCTCATTATGGTTTTGATTTGCATTTGCCTGATGATGAGGGATGTTGAGCATCCTTTCATGTGCCTGTTGGCCATCTGTATGTTTTCTTTGGAAAAATGTCTATTCAGGTCCTCTGCCCATTTCTTAATTGGGTTGTTTATTTTTTGATGTTGAGTTTTATGAGTTTTTTGTATATTTTGGATATTAACCTCTTATCTGATATATCATTTGCAAATATCTTCTCCTATTCCGTAGATGTCCTTTTTGGTTTTTTTGTGCACAAGATTTTTAATTTGATTGGTCCCATTTGTTTATTTTTGCTTTTGTTTCCCTTGCCTGAGGAGACATATCAAAAAAATTTTTTTTGCTAAGACCAAAATCAAAGAGCATACTGCTATGTTTTCTTCTAGAAGTTTTATGGTTTCAGGTCTTATATTTAAGTCTTTAATCCATTTTGAGTTTATCTCTCTATATAGTGTAAGAAAGTAGTCCAGTTCTATTCCTTTGAGTGTAGCTGTCCAGGTTTTCTCAAAACCACTTATTGAAGATGCTGTCTTCTCCCCATTGTATATTCTTGCCTCCTTTCTTGTAGATTAATTGACCGTATAAGTGTGGATTCATTTCTGGGCTCTTTATTGATCTATGTTTCTGTTTTTGTGCCAGTACCATGCTGTTTTGATTATTGTAGCTTTGTAGTATAGTTTGAAATCAGGGGCCTTGACACCTCTAGCTTTGTTCTTCTTTCTCAAGATTGTTTAGGCTACTTGAGGTCTTTTGTGTTCCTATACAAATTTTAGGATTACTTGTTGTAGTTCTGTGGAAAATGCCATTGGTATTTTAATAGGGATTGCATTGAATCTGCAGATTGCCTTGTGTAATATGGTGATTTAAACAATATTAATTCTTCCAGTCCTTGACCACGGTATATCTTTCCATTTTTTTGTGTCATCTTCAGTTTCTTTCATCAGTCTTATACTTTTCTGAGTGTAGGTCTTTTAATTTCTGAGATTTATTCCTAGTTTGTTAGTATTTTATTCTTTTTGATGCAATTGTAAATGGGATTTTTTCTAAATTTATCTTTTTATTAGTTCGTTGTTAGTGTATAGAAGTGCAGCAGATTTCTGTATATTTATTTTGTATCCTGCAACTTTACTCAATTAATTTATTAGTTCTAATAGGGTTTTTTGGTGACATCTTTAGAATTTTCTATGTATAGTATCATACCATCTGCAAACAGTAACTTCTTCCTTTCTAATTTGGATTCCTTTGTTTCTTTTTCTTGTCTAATTGCTGTGGCTAGGACTTCCAATACTATGTTGAATAAAAGTGACAAGAGTGGACAACCTTTTCTTGTTCCTGATCTTAGAGGAAAAGCTTTCAGCTTTTCACTGTTGAGTATGATGTTGGCTGTGGGTTTGTCGTTCATGACCTTTATTATGTTGATGTATGTTCCCTCAGTGCCCACTTTATTGAGAGTTTTTAACCATAAATGGATGTTGAATTTTGTCAAAAGCTTTTTCTGCATTATTGAGATGATCAAATGATTTTTATTCTTCAATTTGTTAATGTGGTGTATCACATAGATTGATTTGTGGATGTTAAACCATCCTTGCTTCCTGGAATAAATCCCAGTTCATCATAGTGTATGATCCTTTTAATGTATTGTTGGATTCATTTTGCCAGTATTTTGTTGAGGATTTTTGCATCTGTATTCATCAGAGATACTGGCCTGTAATTTCTTTTTTGGTGGTATCTTTGTCTGAATTAGGTATCAGGGTGATGCTGGCCTCAAAAAGTAAGTTTGGAAGTGTTACTTCCTTTGAAGTTTTTTGGAATAGTTTGAGAAGAAGAGCTGTTAACTCTTCTTTAAATGTTTGGTAGAAACATTGTTCTACCAATGTTGTAGGGTTTTTTTTGATATTCAATTGTATGAGCTGTTTATATATTTTGGATATTATCAGTTGTATCATTTGCAAATATTTTCTCCCATTCAGTAGGTTGTCTTTTCATAATTGTTGATGGTTTCCTTTGCTATGTAAAAGCTTTTAAGCTTAATTAAGTCCCATTTGTTTATTTTTGCTCTTGTTTCCTTTGCCTTAGGAAACAGTTCCAAAAAATATTGCTACTATTTATGTCAAACAGTGTTCTGCCTCTTTTTTCTTCTAGGATTTTTATGGTTTCCAGTCTTACATAGAGGTCTTTAATCCATTTTGAGTTTATTTTTGTATATAGTGTGAGAAAATGTTCTAATTTCATTCTTTTACATGTAGCTGTCCAGTTTTCCCAGCACCACTTATTGAAGAGACTGTCTTTTCCCCATTGGGTATTCTTGCCTCCTTTGTCATAAGTTAATTGACCATAGGTGTGTGGGTTTATTTCTGTGGACTCTATTCTGTTGCATTGATCTCTGTGTCTGTTTTTGTGCCAGTACTAGGCAGTTTTGATTACTGTAGCTTTGTAGTATAGTCTGAAGTCAGGGAGCATGATATCTCCAGCTTATTTCTTTTTTATCAAGATTCCTCTGGCTATTTTGGGTCTTTTGTGGTTCTATATACATTAAAATCCTGAAGGTTTGCTTGTTCTAATTCTGTGAAAAATATCATGGGTATTTTGATAAGAATGGCACTAAATCTGTAGATTCTTTTGGGTAGTATGGACATGTTAACAATATTATTTCTTCCAATCCATGAACACAGGATATCTTTCTATTTCTTTGTATCATCTTCAGTTTCCTTCATCAGTGTTTTATAGTTGTCATAGTATAGGTATTTCACCTCCTTGGTGAAATTTTATTCTTTCTGATGCAATTTTAAACAGAATTGTTTTCTTGCTTTCTCTTCCTGTAGTTCATTATTAGTGTATAGAAAAACAACAGATTTCTATATATTAATCTTTATCCTGCAATTTTACCAAATTCATTTATTAGTTCTAATAGTTTTTTTTTTATATAAATTTATTTATTTATTTATTTTTGGCTGCATTGGGTCTTTGTTGCTATGAGCAGGCTTTCTCTAGTTGTGGCGAGCAGGGGCTACTCTTTGTTGCGGTGCACGAGCTTCTCATTGTGGTGGCTTCTCTTGTTGCGGAGCACGGGCTCTAGGCGTGCGGGCTTCAGTAGTTGTGCCTCGCGGGCTCTAGGGCGCAGGCTCAGTAGTTGTGGCGCACGGGCTTAGTTGTTCCACGGCATGTGGGATCCTCCCAGACCAGGGCTCGAACCCGTGTCCCCTGCATTGGCAGGTGAATTCTTAACCACTGCACCACCAGGGAAGCCCCTAATAGTTTTTTGATGGAAACTTTAGGGTGTTCTATAGGTAGTAGTATCATGTCATCAGCAAATAGTGACTGTTTTACTTCTTCCCTTCCAATTTGGATGCCTTTTGTTTCTTTTTTTTTGTCTGATTGCTGTGGCTAGGACTTCCAATACTTTGTTAAATAGAAGTGGCAGGTGTGGGCATCCTTGCCTTGTTCCCGATTTTAGAGAAAAGATTTCAGCTTTTCACCACTGAGTATGATGTTAGCTGTGGGTTTGTCATAAATGGCCTTTTTTTTTTGTTGAGGTGTGTTCCCTCTCTACCCACTTTGATGATAGTTTTTATTATGAATAGATGTTGGATTTTGTCAAATGCTTTCTCTGCATCTATTGAGATGATTGTGTGATTTTTTCCCTTCCTTTTGTTAATGTGGTGTATCACATTAATTGACTTCTGGATATTGAACCATCCTTGCATCCCTGGAAAAAGTCCCAGTTGATCATGGTATATGATCCTTTTTATATAATGTTGAATTAGGTATGCTAATATTCTGTTAAGGATTTTTGCATCTATATTTATCAGAGATATTGGCCTGTAATTTTCTTATTTTGTAATCCCTTTGTCTGCTTTTGGTATCAGGGTAATAATGGTGGCCTTGTAGAATGAATTTAGGAGTGTTCCCTACTCTTCAATATTTTGGAATAGTTTTGAATAGTTCCCTACTCTTCAATATTAGCTCCTTTTTAAAAGTTTGATGGAAGTTCCCTGTGGAGCTGCCCAGTCTTGAACATTGTTTGCTGGGAGTTTTTTGATTACTAATTCAATTTCACTGTTAGTGATCAGTTTTTTCAGATTGTCTATTTCTTCCTGATTCAGTGTTGGAAGATTGTATGTTTCTAGGAGTCTATCTGTTCCTTCTTGGTTGTACAATTTATTGGCATATGAGTATTCATAGTATTGTTATTATTGTTTGTGTTTCCCTGATATTGGTTGTAATTTTTCCTTTGTCATTTATTATTCCATTTATTTGGCTTCTCTCTTTTTTTCTTAATGAGGGTGGCTAAAGACTTACCAATTTTATTTATCTTTTCAAAAAAAAAAGCTTTTGGTTTCATTGATCTTTTCTCTCTCTCTCTCTCTCTTTTTTTTTTTTTTTTTTGGTCACTATTTCTGCTCTGATCTTTATGACTTCCTTCCTTCTGCTGACTTTGGTCTTTGTCTGTTCTTCTTTGTTTTTTAACACCTTATTTGAATTATCTGATATATAGTAAACTGTACATATTTAAAGCATACCAATGGATTCTTTTCAACATATATAAGACATGTGAAACAATTACCACAGTCATTCCCCAAATTTTCTTCATGCCATTTATAAATCTTAATTTCTGCTTTTCTTTTTCCCCTCATGCATTCCCAGATAATCATTGATATCCTTTCCATCTCTTTACAGTTTGTTACTGGGTAAGGGGTTCAATTCTTAAGACTGTGATTTGAATGAGACCCATGAATTATCTCAAATAGATATGTTGTTAAATGATCTGCTATGTACTTGTGAGCCACATGTATCAAAGTAAAGAGGCTTAACGGAAGAAGCCTAAGTCCACATATTTCAGTTAACCCAGAGAGCACAGGATGTATACCATGATTACTCATTTTGAAGTCAGTGCCTTAAATCATCTTTTAAATGAGTCATTCATTGCAGAATAATTACACGCTTAATGTCATTTCACCCATATGTATTTTAAGACCTCAGTTATTCATTTTTCAGTACTGATTAGCACCAAAGGACTGATCCTTGCATAGCCATTTCCCACAAGCATCTGGACACACATGTACAGGGTCGTTATTCCACAACAGTCTTGAGAACGAAGAGACAATTATATCTGAAAAGTACATGACCACAAAGAAACTCATGAGCAGCCGAATGGTCTGGGTGGCCCTTTTTCTGGGGATGCTTTTGGAGAAAGCTTGGTGCTGTGAAGGTGCTGAGTCTGCCTCTTATGCCTGTACAAGAGAATCAGCATGTATCCGAGTGGGCCATGAGCCCCAACAGGGAGACATCTTGGAATGTCACCAGTACAAAATATATGTACCTAAGGAAGTAAATCTTGGGCCAAAGTGAGCAGGATTCAGTGAGAAATAGAAGATGGGTTGAGGTCACATTGGTGGTGGCAATAGTGGACAATAAGAAGTGACCACTAATGGACATATTAAAGACCCCCAGGAAGAGAATGCAATACAGGTTGTGATGTGATGATTTGTGTTTGAACTTTGCCAAACAGGAGTTTCTGGGGCTGAGGGTGATGGCCTGGAAGACCCTCAGCAGGCAGGTGGTACAAATGGAGAGGCCCCTTGTCAACCTGTGTAAGTAAAGAACCGATTTACATTTGATGTCATCCCAAATTTTCTGAGACCCAAAGATGTCTGTAGCCATAAACACAGTGGTTAGTAGCATGACTATGTGGATTAGGGCCAAGTGACCAATGGTCAGATTGGTGGGCTTGGGTCTGTGCTCAAGAAGGAAATTGTGGACGTGGAAGAGAAGAAGGATGGTATTGGCTGAGATCCCAATGCCAACTTTAGAGAAAAAGGCATTTCTTATGCCAGTGAAACTGAAAAGTCTGTTATTTTCATTCATCTTTATGGGGGAAAATAAGCATGTAGTAAATACCTGAGGAGAAACTCAAGAAAAACACTTTATCACAAATATGACCAATGTCAACAACCTCAACCAGCACTATTGCCATCATCTAAATAGGTGGGTTGATCCCAATGCATTCTCTTCTACTCTTCAGTGCATAAGACTACTTTACCCCCACCGCCTGCCCTGCCAAATGCCATCCCCAATATTTCCCTAGTTTCACCGCTTACCAATCTTCACTGGATTGTGTTTCCCATTGCCAGGCTTGCATAGTATCTAAGATTTCCTCTATAGTAAATACAGCCAATTTGCCTTGTATCTACAGAAACCTGATATAATGCTAGATATATAATAAGAGCTCTGTAATTTTTGTTGAATTAGAGTGAGGAGAAATGCATAAAAGTGGAAATCAAATCCTCTTAAACAAAGGGTGTCAACTAGATGGCCACACACAGAGCTATATTATCTCAGTTCTATCTTTATTCTAATTTATTTATTGTCAGACCAAATATACAAAGACTAAATGTTGAGAAGTATGGTCCCTGAAGTCAGGCAGCTTGAAATTAAATGTGTGATTGGACATTTAGCACAAGTGTGACTCTGAGCAGCCACTTTAACACATCTGAGCCTCAGTTAGTTATCTCACATGTAGAACTCGGTAAACCACATTACCTCTATCCTAAAGACTAAGTAAATGTGCCAAACAGAGAAGAGTGTGTGATGCATGGGGGTCTCTATAGAAATGTTAGGTATTGTTTTTATTATTATCTAGTTCCTCATACATGTGACTTGGGAGAGTTGATGCAGTTCTCTTAATAATTTCCTAGCTCTGCTCCTGCCTCAAGAGAGAGGGGAAATCACTACCAAAATTGTAGACCATTTTAACAATCTCTGTTCATAGGGCTCTGATGGAATTTTGCTCTTTTCTTGGAATCCTCCAAGATAACTTCACATCCTACATATTTTTCATTATCTAACCAGAAAACACTACTTTAGTGGGCAGAGTCAAGTTATTAATCATTAGCAGGAACACTTTTTCAAGTTTCTTTTCTCTCTATTCTTTGGAATGTGGTACCAGGGTGGTAAATATAACAACAATTTAAATAGATTCTGGGTTATTTACTTTAAAGGTTTTAGTTAGAAAACTGCTGTTCACCCCACCCTGAAAGATGTTTCTTTCATAGGAGTTCAATACAGGGGTTCAAGCACGCAGGTTTCCTTCAAGCAAGCACTGGTATCTTGCTAGTCATGAGGACCAAACATAAAGTTTATACCAGAGAATTTGGTGATAGCCAAGTGGGATATTTTCCCTGTGCAAAGCAAGTATTTACTTTAATTCAAGCCTTATAAATATGAGGTACATAACATCATAAAATGGCTTTAGACTTTTTCACCGATTTGTTATCTGTAAATCAAGAATGTAAGGCTAAAATATTTTCACAGATACTTAGCAAGGAGTTCTATGATGTTTAGTTGTTCTGAACATGAGATAGCATTAAAAATTCAGATCCAAGGTTGGTACTTGTTCTATAGCCTTTGAGAATTTTTGATTTTCTAAAATAGAAATTTCATAATGGTATTAGAAAAAGTTAATCTTTTTCCAAAGTATTGAATAACTGGTATAGTTTTCTCTATTCACACATTCATCAAATTAGGGTTTGCTCCTGTGACATGCCCAGAAGAAATAACAGAAAAATATTAATTTAATACCCAGCTGTCTCTGAGCTTTATGGGTCACAAGCCATCATTAAACACAGTCCTAAATGGTCTTCTGTCTTTTATGTTCTTATGAAATATGTATATTTCCTGTAAATCTGTTTCATATAAGCATTGGAATATATACTTATAATATTTTTAAAGAATAACGCTAATTAGATATATAATATTTAATATTTAAGTAATAAAAAAAATTTAAATTGTATAAAATAAATTACAATGAAAACTGTAAACTTCTCTTGTGTAATTTCTGTGAAATACAAGCTTTGCTTTGACTTAGTTTGAAAATACAGAATTTTACAAGTATTACTTTGATTTTGCAAAGTGAAAGGATTGTAAAGTACACCTCAGGTGCTCACTTGAACTTCAGTATTTTCAGTATCAGTATTTTTCATCTATCTTGAGAAGAATCATGAGAAGAGTAATTATTTTTTCAAATTAAAGTGTTACAGGGAAGAACCAAATCTGACTACATGTTGGATCCGTTTCTTTTTTTTTTTAGGATTAGTTATAGCCTATCTTATTTATTTATTTTATTTTTGTCTGTGTTGGGTCTTCGTTTCTGCGCGAGGGCTTTCTCTAGTTGCGGCGAGCGGGGGCCACTCTTCATCGCAGTGCGCGGACCTCTCACTATCATGGCCTCTCTTGTTGCGGAGCACAGGCTCCAGACACGCAGGCTCAGTAGTTGTGGCTCACGGGCCCAGTTGCTCCGCGGCATGTGGGATCTTCCCAGACCAGGGCTCGAACCCGTGTCCCCTGAATTGGCAGGCAGATTCTCAACCACTGCGCCACCAGGGAAGCCCGGATCTGTTTCTTTTACTTTAACCTTTGCTTCTGGTTGCTTCTGTTCACTAGTAGGTTACTTACTATCTATACATAAGGGCCTGCCTCGGGGAACCCTGCCCCTCTGCCTGGATGTTAAACCACAGTGCCTTTGTTCAGGGAAACATCTGGACCCTGTCCACCTGTGGATGGCTGCAAGAAAGGAGAAATTAACCCATCCCCTCCCCGAGGCTGGCCATTCCAGGGGATATTTGCAAAACTTATGGCCTTTTTACTTTACTTCCTCATCTTCCCCCCTTCCCTGTTCTATAAAAGAAACTGGCATCCAAACCCCGATAAGATGGTTATTTCGAGACTTTAGTCTGCCATCTTCTCGGTCTGCCGGCTTTCCAAATAAAGTCATATTCCTTGCCTCAACACCTCGTCTCCTGTCGTGTGGTGAGCATATCGAGCTTGGACTCGGTAACAAAAGGAACATTAAAACCTCAGAGACACTACATATCACAAATCTTTGTGGAATTAAAACTGGGGACAACAAAGGTTTTCATGAGAAAATACTGGTAGATATTTTGTAGTAATATGAGGCAAAACACTCTTTATGAAGCATTTTTTTGAACAAAGAACCTTATTTCCTAATAAAGAATCTAAATTTTTAAAATTATACAAACTACAAAAGACACTTTATATAAAGGTTTAGTTGATTCATGGAGAGAAGTAAATTGAGTATATTTAATTAAAAACCACAGCTAAAACCTAACCTTTCATGATGAGTATAAATATGAATTGGTAAAGCTTTAGTCTAAAATGAGTAGATAATATAATAATATGTAAGTTGAGAACTGATATAGTAAATAAATGAAAGTCATTTTATTCAGAGAAATGAATGGGTACCTAAAAATAATTGACTACTCATATGAGAATCAAGTAATTGTTACGAGTCATCAAATTAAAGGATAAGTACATTTAAAGATGTTCATATTGCCTTATAGAGAAAGCAATCCTCTGAGCTGTGGGAGATGGTTAGCTGGATGGCTCATCTGAGGCTACCAAAAAGCCTCACTATTAGACCTAAATTCCTCCTTCCACGACCTGCCTTGAAGTCTGCCCGCGCACTGATTCTACGTATGTGGAATAAAGAGGCACTTACCCAGATGGCTGCGTGGGGTGATCTGTGCATGTCAGAAGAACCCGCACAGTTTTAAGGTAAGGGTGTCATTAGCTCATTTCTCTGCAGGCCTGTAGTTTTAGTGTCTGTAGAAAGGTGACAAGATCCGGCTGGGGACAACAAAACCAATGGCATCCCCAGTGGAACATTTTACTTGTCTCTTTATTCTCTCTTGGAAAATAACAAGCTGGGAAAAGCTGAGCTCAAAACTTTTCCACCGGTTCCCTTGCCAAGTCTGTGTGGAGGGACAGAAGGGTCACAGTACCAAGTCCTCTCATTTTGATCCTGAGATCAAATTAGTACAATTCCATTTCAGACTTCATAATGTCACGCTCTGGGGTGAGAGATTTCTGGCGCCTCACATGAGTTCACAGTGGCTCTGGGTGTGCTCTCCCCACACGTGTGATGGACACCCCCATCCCCAGGTTGATTCTCAGGTGGAGCACATGGTTTCTGGGTATTACTGTCCTTGTATTCCATGATTTCTATTCTGTCAGTTTCAGATTAAATAAGATATAGAAGCATCCCTGTGGCTATAGTTGAAAGCAGCAAAAACCCTCTGGAGCCAATTTCTTTTCATTTTCCAGGATTTCCTAAAGTAGCCCCGAATGTGATATAAATATCCATCCCTTGTATGTTAATGATCCCAGACCCTTTCTGAGATGGAATACACATTTCTGAAAAGAGCTAGGAACATTTTGCATTCTGTGGCTGAGGCACTGGGAAATCCAGTTCCTGATCCCTCTGGGGCAACAAACGAGAAATATATCATTATGGTCCAGTGGATTTTCTGGCAGTAGAGGTATCCCAGGATTCAATGAAATAGTCCATAAAAGCAAAAATCCTACACAATTTAATCTTGAGTGACTCTTAACTTTTCTTTTTCAATTAAATTCATTAGGAAGGGAGCCAGAAACAAGAAAAAAACTTCTGCCTATTTAAAGAAGTTAAAAGAGAAAATTAAAATGCTCAGGAAAAAAATTACTACGTACCTACCTAGACTGAATACATACCACTGATACTTAATACACTGAGTCTTCATAAAAAAGAGCCATAAGCCGTCACCTGTCTTTCAGTGGTGTGGGCTAACCCAGACCATGACATGGGGTGGGGGGGAGGGTCCATCACCTAGGGCTGTACTTGCTGCCTCTGATCAGAAATGTGGAAGCTTTATCTGTGGTTGCTAATCAGACATACTGAGCAACAAGGGGAAGCCATGGGAAGGGGGCGGTAACCACACATCAACAGCAAAGTTCTCTCCCCGAACAGTGTCAGCCAGGCACCATCTAGTAGACACGTCAGTCAGCTAAGTTTGGCTTTTCCTCATGCACCTGTCTGTAAGGAAGTAATTAAAATCATGAGAAGTCTAGTTTTGCTTATTTTCCAAGGT
This sequence comes from Balaenoptera acutorostrata, assembly GCF_949987535.1. Classification (NCBI taxonomy): domain Eukaryota; kingdom Metazoa; phylum Chordata; class Mammalia; order Artiodactyla; family Balaenopteridae; genus Balaenoptera; species Balaenoptera acutorostrata. Next base: position 3,272,689 of record NC_080073.1, read on the forward strand.
TAGACAAAAAAATCTTTTTTATCACTCTCTGACATTGACCAAGACAATTCCAAAGATCTGACCTGGAAATGAAAAAAATCATTCTTGGTTTTCCCTTTATTATTCTTGCATTCCAGTCTTGATGTTATTTTAACAATGTATTACAGAAAATTTTAAACATAAAAACTACAGAATAATTTAATGAATGCTTATTTACCCATTTCCAAGCCTTGACAATTATACTCTTCCTGTCATTTGCATCTTCATCCAGTGCACACCACCCCATCATTCACCATCGTCATCACCATCACCATTTTACAGTTCATTTAGAGGTTTAAATTTATTGTTTAAGCGTACAGACCTTATCCATACAATTTTGACAAATGGAAGCACTTGTGAAACCTACAAGCCAATCGCAATATAGAATATTTCCACTTCCCCAGAAAATTTATTTATGTCCCTGCACAGTCAACCCCTCCACCTCCTAGAGACTCCACTCTTGTGATTTCATTTTCACCTTAGACTGACTCTGACTTCACTAGAACATACGACATCAGGCAGTATTTGCTCTGGTGTGTCTGGCTTCTTTTGCTCCGCATAACAATGTCTGTGAAAATCATCCAAGTAATTGTGTGTAGAAGTAGTTCTGTCACTTTGATTGTTGAGCGGTATCCCATTGAAGTAAAATAACACAATTTGTTCATGCATTCACTTCTTAAAGGACATTTGTGTTGTTTCCAATTGTTGTCTACCATGAATGCACAAGTCTTTTTTGTGGATGTGTTTCCATTTTTCTGGGATAGATACATATGTGGAATTGCTGAGCAAAAGGGTAGCTGTATGTTTGACTCAATAAGAAACTGCCACGGGCTTCCCTGGTGGCGCAGTGGTTGGGAGTCTGCCTGCCAATGCAGGGGACACGGGTTCGAGCCCTGGTCTGGGAGGATCCCACATGCCGCGGAGCAACTAGGCCCGTGAGCCACAATTACTGAGCCTGCGCGTCTGGAGCCTGTGCTCCGCAACAAGAGAGGCCTCGATAATGAGGCCCGCGCACCGTGATGAAGAGTGGCCCCCGCTTGCCACAACTAGAGAAAGCCCTCACACAGAAACGAAGACCCAACACAGCCATAAATAAATAAATAAATAAAATTAAAAAAAAAAAAATTAAATTAAAAAAAAAAAAAAGTCAATGACTCAGCTACTTGCCTTTAAAAAAAAAAAAAAAAAAGAAACTGCCACAACCTTCCAAAGTCATTGTATCATTTTACACTCCCACCAGCGATATGTGAGACTTCTAGTTGATTAACATCCTTGCCACATTTTTGTTGTTTGGTCTATGATTTCATATATTCTACTGAATGTGTAATAGAGTATTATTATCTTACCTTGTTTCTGATCTTAGGAGGAAGACATCTAGTTTCTCACCTTTAAGTATGATGTTAGAGGTGCATGTTTTGTAGCTGTTCTTTATCACGATGAGGAAGTCCCCCTGTAGTGTTAGTTTGTTGAGTTTTTGTTTTTTTGTTTTTATGATGAATGGGTGTTGAGTTTTGTCAAATGATTTTTCTGCATCTATTGATATAATTATATGATGTTTTCTTTTTCCCCGTTGATATGATGGGTTATGTTCATTGATTTTCAAATGTTGAGCCATCTTTACACACCCGGAACGAATCCCACTTGGTCCTGCTGTTTATATCTTTTTATGTATTGTTGGATTTGATTTGCTAATATTTTATTGAGGATTTTTGCATCTATATTCATAAGAGATATTGTTCTGTAGTTTTCCTTTCTTGTAATGTCTTCATCTGGTTTTGATATTAGGGTAATTCTGCCTCATAGAATGAGTTAGAAAGTTTTCCCTCTGCTTTTATTTTCTGGAAGATATTGTAAATAATTGGTATAATTTCTTTCTTAAATGTTTGGTAGAATTCACCAGTGAAACCATCTGGGCTTGTTGCTTCTTTTTTGTGAAACATTTTAATTATTGATTTAATGTCTTTAATAGATGTAGGCGCATTCAGATTATCTGTTCCTCTTTGTGTGACTATTGATAGTTTGTGTCTTTTAAGGAAGTAGTCCATTTTATGTACGTTATCAAACTTATGGGTTTAGGGTTATTCATAATGTTCTTTTATTATGCTTTGCATGTCTGTAGGATCAGTAGTGTTTACTTCTCTTTCATTCCTGGTTAGAGTTTTATCAATTCAAAGAACCAGATTTTGGTTTTATTAATTTTCTCTATTGATTTTGTGTTTTTGGTTTCATTGATTTATGTTTTTATTTTTATTATTTTTTTATTTCTGCTTACTTTAGATTTAATTTGATCTTTGTTTTCTAATTTCCTAAGGTGGAAGCTTAGATTATTGATTTTAGATATTTCTCCTTTTCCAATATATGCACTAAATGTTGTAAATTTCTCTGTAGGCCCTGATTTCAGTACATACCACAATTTTTGACAAGTTGTATTTTCATTTTCAGTCAATTCTAAATAGTTATAACTTTCCTGAGATTTCTATTTGACCCATGTGTTATTTAGAGGTATATTGTTAATCTCCAAGTATTTGGGAGTTTTCTAACTTTTTGCTGTTGGAAAAAGTTTAATTCCATTGGCGCTCTGGAACATATATTGTATGATTTCTCTTGTTGAAAATTGGTTGAGATGTGTTAATTGGCCCAGGATGTGGTCTATTTTGGTAAATGTTCCATGTGAACTTGAGAAGAATGTAATTCTGCCCTTGTTGGATAAAGTAGTCTATAGATATCAATTAGATTTAGATGATTGGCTGGTGAGTTCAGCTATGTTCTGACTCATTTTCTGCCTGCTGGATTTGCACATTAGTGATTGAGGGGTATTGAAGTCTCCAGTTATAATGGTGGATGGATCAGTTTCTCCTTGCAGTTCTGTCAGTTTTGGATCATGTATATTGATGCTCCGTTACTAGGCACATATATATTAAAGATCTTTATGTCTTCTTGGAGTGTTTTATAACTCTCAGTCAAGTCAAGGTGATTAATGTGTCTTTCAAAACTTTGCTCTCTTTACTGTTTTTTGCTTGTTTGTTTGCTCATTCTATCATTTGGGGACTTTTAAAATCTATGATTGTGGATTTGTCAATTTCTTCCCGTTATATTGTCATTTTCTTCCCTTGAATTGTCATTTTTTCTATATGTGTTCTAGAGTTCTGTAAGTAGTTGTACACACAGTTAGTATTACTATATCTTCTTGAATAATTTTAACCCTTTTGTTATTATGAAATACCCCCATTTTATCTGATATCAGAACAAACATCCCAGCTGTATTATGCTTACTATTTGTAAAGTGTTTCTTTTCTATCTTGCAGCTAATTTTTAAAGGACTATCACTCATTGCGTTTTGATGCAGTTTCAAAACCAATGTACACTAAAATGAAAAGGCCATGAAAATACTCCTCCATTTCCCAATTACATATCCATGTGAGATCAGATTTTCTCCATATGCTTTAGCCATGATACTATTTCACAAATATTGCATAGAGTAATACATATAGGAATCCAGCTCTTTTCTCTTAAGTCAGACATTAAAGAGCATTTTAAAAATGTGAAACAATGCTATCTTCTTGGTAGATTTGTTTCTACTTAGAAAAATATAACTTTTAAATTAAAATACCTTTTAATTACCATGCTGTTTTCTAAATTTTTCTTGTTAAGTGAATTAATATAAAATATTTTTAGAATTACTCAGTTTTGATTTCCAATATAGTAAGTTTTGATATAACCCACATCAACAAAGGCTCTGTGGTGTCATTAATAAGTTTTAACTGTGGAAAGTGTTCTTAAGACCAAAAAGTTTGAAACCACCATTCTAGGGATTGTAGGGATTATAATATGTATCCTTAACCTGTCCCAATACTCTAAGTTAATATTATATATGTAAAATGTAAAACTTTTGCACTACACCTCCTTTTACCCCATCTCTGTCCTTTGTCTTATATTTTAGTTCTACAAATGTTATTAATCTCACAATGTAGTGTTCTTTTTGCTTTAAACAGTCATTTGACTTTTTTAAAAAATTAAGAAAAGAGAAAGAAAAGTTTTGGGTATTTTTTTTACATATTTGCCATTTTTATTCTTCATTTCTTCCTGTTTCTATGTTTCACTTATTCCTTGACTGCATCCTCAAGAACCTTCTGTTATATATTTTTATATATTGTTTATTTGTTTCTACTGGTGATTAACTCTCTCAACTTTTATATATGTGAAAAATATTGTTCTCATCTTTAAATATTATTTTCACTAGAAATAGAAATCTGTAGAAAAACATTTTTGTAACCTTTCAGATATTCTTTCATTGTCTTTTGGTTACATTATGTTTGGCAGGCAGATTTCTTTCATTTTTATCATTTTTAATCTATTTAAAAATGTCTCTTTTTGGCTGCTTTTAAGATTTTTATCCTTGTTTTTAAGCACTTTCAGTGTAATGCGCTGAGGTCTCATTTTCTTTCTGTTTTTCTTAGCATTTGTTCAGATTCTTGGTCTGTGTATTTTATTATATTTGGAAAAACTTTGGCCATATTTTCTCCCAGTATTTTTCTTCTCATTTTCTTTTCTTTCGGAGACTCAAGTAAGACATATTTTAGAATGCTGATTACCCTACTTATGCTCATTTCATTTTTAAAAACTTTTTTCTCTCTCTAAATGAGTTTGGATGTCTATTAACTTGTTTTGAAGTTCCTTGAAACTTTTTTCTGCAGTGTCCAGTCCTCCCATGTGAAATTTTAGATTGTAGATATTATATATTTTATTTCTTATATTTCTATTTAGTTCCTTTTAGGTTTCCATGTCTCTGCAGAAATAATTAATCTTTTCATCCATTATATCGCTCTAGCCTTTAAAATGTTGATAATAGTTGTTTTAAAGTACTGTCTCCTAATTCCAATACCTAGAACATCAGTGGGTCTGCTTCTAGTGATTGTGTTTTCTTTTGATTATAAGGCACAGGGTCCCATTTTGTCACATGTTTTATAGTTGTTTATATAATTTTATATAATCTGCATTTGAGACTGAAGCATAATTCTATATTATTTATTTCAGAGAAAGTGCAAACCTTTTCCTACCTCTGTTAGGAAGAGGGCCAGATCATTCAGGTTCCTCACAGAGCTGAGTTGAGGTGGGCTATGCTTCAGCTTTAATTACGTTCAGTATGCCTGCAGTTACTTCAGCTCTCAACCTCCAGCTCTGCCTCTATTTTTTTATTTTTTATTTTATTTAATTTAAATTCACTTTTAAGATTGACTCATAGCTTGAAACATAAAACTAAGATTTTGAAATCATGAACTGTATGACTACTAATACTCAGAATCAACATGCTCCACCTGAGAAGTGACCTAGGGTGAGGGTGCCCATCACATACTATAGGTAGTGGACACTTAGAGCCACTGTGAACTCATGTGAGGCACCAGGAATCTCTCACCCCAGAGAATGGCATTACAAATTTGAAATAGGTATTTTAATTTGATCTTAGGATCAAAATGAGAGAATTAGTATTTTCTACCATGATCGTTACCCTTCTGATCCCTCCACACAGATATGACAAGGGAATTTATAGAAAAGTTTTGAACACAGATCTTCCCAGATATTTATTTTCCTGGAGAGAGTAAATTAAAATTAATAGACAAGTGAAATGTTCCACTGGGGACTCCATAATTTTGTCATCCCCAGACAGATCATGTCACGTTTCTGGACACTAAAATTACAGGCCTGCAGAGAGATGAGCTAATGACACCCTTGCCTTAAAACTGAGGGTTCTTCTCACATACACAGATCACCCCACACGGCCATCTGGGTAAGTGCCTCTTTATTCCACATGCTTAGAATCAGTGTGTGGGCAGGATCTAGGCAGCCTAGAGGAGGAGGCAAATTTGGTCTAATAGTGATGCTTTTTTATAGCCTCAGATGAGCCATCCTGCTCTAACCATCTCCCACAGCTCAGAGGATTGTCTTCTCTCTAATGGAGTTGAGGAAATGTTCCTGTTAGTGTAGTTAGTCCTTTAATTTGGTAACTCATAAAAATAGTGAGTTTTTTTCATGTGAAATACTGAATTAATTAGTTTCAGATATGCATTTATTTCCCTGAATAAAGTCACTTTTATTTACTTGCTATTTCGGTTCTCAGGGAAGATATTGTATTATATTGTAATTTTAGAGTAGAATATTACTAATATATATTAATCTTCCTCTTAAAGGGATAAATTTTAGCTCTGGGTTTTCATTGTTATGATTTATTTATTTATTTTTGGGCTGCATTGGGTCTTTGTTGCTGCGTGCGGCTTTCTCTAGTTGCGGCGAGCGGGGGCTACTCTTCATTGCGGTGCGTGGGCTTCTCATCGGGTGGCTTCTCTTGTTGCAGAGCACGGGCTCTAGGTGCACGGGATTCAGTAGTTGTGGCACATGGGCTTAGTTGCTCCCCGGCACGTGGGATCTTCCCAGACCAGGGCTCAAACCCATGTCCCCTGCATTGGCAGGCGGATTCTTAACCACTGTGCCACCAGGGAAGCCCTGGGTTTTCATTAAATATGCTCAGTTTTGCTTGTCTTATTTTCATAAATCACTTAGAACATTTTTAAATAAGTGCCCTCTGTAGTTTGGATTGTTTATAGAAACTAAGTATTTAGAAGAAAACAAGGTTCTTTGTTTAAAACATCATTTTGTAAAAAGAGTTTAACCTCACATTTCTACAAAATATTTACCAGTATTTTCTCATGAAGATCTTTCTTGTCCCAGTTTTAATCCATAAGTTTCAAATTAATGTAGACAAAACTATGCTCTAGCAGCTGGGGAATTTCAAATCAGACGACATTGAAAATGAGGCTGTAATCACATAAAAAATAAAGAAAACACAGTGCTCATGATAGACATGTCTCCTGCCTGTCTACAGAAGACCTAAGAATAGAATCTTACAGTATTTGGTGAGGAGAAAGTCTATTTGTGTCTACTTATCTTTTCTCCCTAGGTTATTCATTTAAAAAATACCTGTTCCCTTTCATTAAGGATATGCCAGAACCCATTTCATTAGGAGGAAAATTTGGAAGAAAATATTTTCATCTGCCCTGATCTCTATGCTTGGGTTTTAGATTTAGATCATGAATTTTTTATGAGATATATGTGAACTAATCTCCCTTTTCTGCTACTAAAATACAAAGAAGATGATAAATTAAAGTAAAAACTGTGAAGCAGGTAAGCCAGACTGCTTTTTGCCATTAATGGGGTGATCATGGAAACTGCTTCTCATGTAGGACTATTTGGGTTTCCCACTGATGACCGCTTAGTATTTGTGATAAAACACCTCTGGGGTTTTCCTTTGTCTTTGGAATAATGATTACTCTTCTTTTGATTTTTCTCAGAATAGATGTAAAAATATTGATGCTGTAAATGCCCAGATACCCACGTGTAAGCAACCACTGTGAGCTGTAATCCTTGAAATTTGTAAAAGCAATAGATAATTCTCACTCATGTGTCTTAGGTAACCGCTGCTATTAGTGTATTCAAATGTAACTCAGGTTTTTCTTTTTCATTCTCCTGGAGTTCGTATATTTTGCAGGTGCTCCGTGCACATTACTCACTTCTAGGTGGTGATGGTTTTGCTTCCTTGACTGTGCCAGCTCTTTCTCCATGGTCCTCTTCCCAGTTCTCCAGCTAGAATTGTGCCACAAGATACAACATGTTGTCCAACAAACCCTCAGTCCAAACCCACGTACTTGGCACATTGTCGATCTCACCTCCCAGATCCTTCCTGTTCATGTCTACTTTATAAAAGAGGATAACAATGATGAAAAGGAAGGTGATACGTTATACGATAATAAACCAAAATATGCTCTTTCATCTGTCTACAGCACATTGCTAAGTGCTGAACATAAATCGTATTATTTGTACATCACCTCCATCCTAAGAAATGTGCATTATTATGCTCATGTTGTACAATGAAAACAGATGTTCTGTCCCTTCCTTCACCCTGTAATCTGTCCCCAAGGTCATAACACCCACATCTGCCTTGGAGGCTGGCGAGGGGTTTCCTCCTTCCATTCATACTCTGCACTTCTCTGACCCCTGGCTTGAATGAAATGACCTCAGCGTTCTTCAGTAGTTTGTGGCCAATTTGATGACACTGTGTATCACATGATTACCCATGATTCAGATACTTGCACAGTGATACAATGTCTAAAGTGATTGCTTCCTTGATCAGTTTATTAAGGGGAATCTCAGCTGTGTTACCTTTCTCCTGAGGGAAGCTCAGCCTTCGCTATCGGTTATAACAGCTCCTGGTGGTAATTTTTCCAAATGAATGCTTATGTTTCTCTTTGACATTTATCACTCCATTTATGTTTTGTTTTGTTTTGCCTGTTTTTTTCTTTTGTTTTTGTTTCCTAATTTTCCCACTTGGCTTTTCTTTCCTCTTTAACAATGTAGCCTCTTAGAATATGACCTGTTTCAGAATTTTCCTTTATGTTATTTTTCCTGTGATTTATGAGCACAACCTCCAGTCCCTTTGAGGGCATCTATTTTTCTCAGGTATATAAAATGAGATTTTTGTGTTTGGTACATTAGGCGAACCAGGTACCATCTGAACATCAATCATTCCTAAGAGCCTTATTTGAGGAGGGTCTCCTAGATTATCCTACTGATGGGAAGAGTTTCTATTCCATCACTCTGCACTCCTAAACAGTGGTGTGCGATTCAGGTGGTGAATGGGATGAAGCATGGCTGTGAGAGGACACACAATAGAATTTATTTTAGCTTGTTTTAATGAAATGTTCATAACCTCCAGAATATGTTTTCTCATAAAGCACAGAAATAGCTATATATCTTTCTTTGTCATACTTACATAAAAATAAAGAACATAGATATTTGGGGGGGGGGGTGTCTTACTGATACAGTTGTGTATGATCTGTGAAGTCTGGATACAGTTGGATGATTAGAGTCATAATGCCTGTTGTCTCTCCTGGCACTCCATGCAAGCTTAACGTACGTGGGTGTCTTTGAATGTGTTAACTTTTGTCACCTTCCTTGATCAATATTCTGGAGAAAGGAGATCAACTTTTCTGCACCTACTGTGGAATATTCCTATAGAGAAAGAAGATTTACCAGTGGTTTTTTTTTTTTTTAATTTTTTCTTTTTTTTTTTTTTTAATTAATAGCTACTTTATTTATTTATTTATTTATTTTTGGCTGTGTTGGGTCTTCGTTTCATGCGAGGGCTTTCTCTAGTGGCGGCAAGCGGGGGCCACTCTTCATCGCGGTGCGCGGGCCTCTCATTATCGCGGCCTCTCTTGTTGCGGAGCACAGGCTCCAGACGCGCAGGCTCAGTAGTTGTGGCTCACGGGCCTAGTTGCACGATCCGCGGCATGTGGGATCTTCCCAGACCAGGGCTCGAACCGGTGTCCCCTGCATTAGCAGGCAGATTCCCAACCACTGCGCCACCAGGGAAGCCCTACCAGTGGTTTTAATAATGACTGTTGACTTTGAAAAGTAAAAAGTAAGGGAAACATAAGCAAATAACTTCTATATAGTATGACAATTAATAGTAGAGTTACCACTAGAGCCCAGCCCAGTAATGGGATACATTATCCACCATGATTGCAAAAGGGTGGGTCACGGGAGAGAACTACAGTGACATCCAGGCAGGTGTGAAGGTGGACTTGAGCGCTGAAGGGTGAAAAAGGATGCATCAGGATCAATCCACATGTTTTGAGGATGGCCATAGTGTTGGTTGAAAATGGTGAAGAGAATTTTTTTGTGGTAAGGAGAGTTTTTCTTGCTTTTCTCTTGAGACATTTACTATAAATAAATGTCCCCATAGAGGTGGATAAAAGTAAACTCTCCAGTTCTATTGATATAAGAAATGCCTTTTTCTCCGAAGTTGGAATCGGGATCTCAGCCAACACCATCCTTCTTCTCTTCCACGTCCACACCTTCCTTCATGAGCACAGACTCAAGCCCACGGATCTGACGATTAGTCACTTGGCCCTTATCCCTATAGTCATGCTAGTAACCATGGGGTTCATAGGCACAGATATTTTGGGGTCTCAGAAAACTTGGTATGACATCAAATGTAAAATCGGTTCTCTACTTGTACAGGTTGATGAGGGGCCTCTCCATTTGTACCACCTGCCTGCTCAGTGTCCTCCAGGCCATCACCCTCAGCCCCAGAAACTCCTGTTTGGCAAAGTTCAAACATAAATCATCACATCACAACCTACATTGCTTTCTGCTCCTCTGGGTCTTTAATATGTCCATTAGTAGTCGCTACGTAGCCTCAACCATTGCCACACCCAATGTGACCTCAGACGTCTCCTGGTTATCACTGAATGCTGCTCTCTTTGGCCCCTGAGTTACTTTCTCAGGTATGTATATTTCTCACTAGTGACTTTCTGGGATGTCTCCCTTATAGGACTCATGGCTCCCTCAAGTGGATACATGGTGATTCTCTTGTACAGGCATAAGAGGCAGTCCCAGCACCTTTACAGCACCAACCTTTTAACAAAAGCACCCCCAGAAGAAAGGGCCACCCAGACCATTCTGTTCCTCGTGAGCTTCTTTGTGGTCATATACTTTTTGGACTCCATCATCACTTCCTTCTCAGGAATGTTGAGGAACAGTGACCCGGTTCTTCTCCTTGTCCAGATGCTTGTGGGCAATGGCTATGCCACCATCAGTCCTTTAGTGTTAATCCGTACTGAAAAACGAATGGTCAAGTTCTTAAAATTCACATAGGGGAAGGACAGTAGATGTCTAATTGTTCAGTGATGGGTAACTTCTCTTCAGTGAGCCAATTCACTGGTTTCAGAATGATTAATAGTGGTGTAGAGGATATACTCTCTTGAATAATTTAAATATATGGAGTTATGCTTTTTCTATTAAATGTAGTTACTTTATATATGTGGCTGACAAGTACCTAATAGATAGTTTAACTCTACAACTATCTAAGAAAACACGAACTTCTAATTCTAATCAGTCTCATAAGAACCAGAGCTCTTACATAGTTTCAAACTCTAAAGTGACAGGAAATAGAGCAATTATTGTCTGGAGATGGACGAAGGGACCAAGAAGAAACAAGAAAACATACAACGGGGCACAAGGGAAATTTTGGGGGTGACTGTGGTTGTAGTTTTACATGTTGTACATGTTGATGTATGTCATTTGTATATGTTTAATATTTACAGTTTATTTTATGTCAGTTATACCTCAAGAAAGCTGAAAAATAATTGGAAAAAAGGCAACATAAAACCTGGATTAACGATTTGATTACTTTAACAACTAATTAAATAATATGTGTGTATGTGTGTCTATATGTGTGCACAGAATATTAGTAACTTTGTATAAAGTAATGTTTAAATATTGACCATGTACAATATCTGAAAAAAGCTCTACATATTCCATAAATATGTAATCTTACAGTCTTAATTATCTAGACATAATTTAATAAAATCAGCAAATAATAACAGAAGTATAACAAGTGGAATTATCCATTCCCTTGCAAAATCTGTAAACCCTTGTGAAAAATCATTGCAATATATATATAAGTGCAAAAATGAAGCTACACAGAGGAAGGCAGAATAGAACATGAATTCCAACGTTTAATCCCATATGTCAGCTTTGGAAACCAGAAAGTCAATAATTTTAACCATTGCTATATCCTTTTTAATAGCATGATGATTACAATATCAAATTCTGGTGTTATTTCAGTTTTTAAAAAGGAAATCAAATCATTAAACTTATCATTATTATTACAGAGCATACTACAGAAGCAACGCAGAATACACATATCACAAAGTCAAGATTTCTCACAATTTTCTCCCTGCAATACTTTATTTGTGTGATGTGAGTCTGAGAATCACGTTCCTCATGCACATAATTGAATATTATTTTTCTAGGTGATAAGCAAAAGAAAATTCATTCTCACAAAGTTCCTTGGATTAAAATAAGTTTATAGGGCCAATATCTAAAATTGCAGATTATTATAAAATCTAATTTCTATAGAAATTAAAGAGGAAAAAATTGTCTCCAAAACTGCAGATATTGGAATAACCACAAATGTAATATAAACATGACATATATTAAAGAAATAAAAAAGGACTTATGAAAATTCTAGACATGAAATGAAATTTTTAGAAATTGAAATTAAAAACTACTGTCCAGTTCTAGACCAGTGGAACCCATTCCTCTTGTTAATTACAGCTGAAATATTTGGACAAAATATTTTTTCAAAACTACCTGAGGACTCTGAAAAGTAAACAAAAACAGGCCAATTGTGGCAGAAGTCAGAACTTGGAGATGCATCCTACATAGGTATCAATTTTCCATTTCTTTTCTCACATGGACTTCTAAAAATCTCATGAATTTACATGGCAATGTTCATAGAAATCATATACTTCTGGCCAGTGGAGCCAGGAAAAGGGGCCTGTGAGGGCCAGAGACTGTTGGAGGGAATCCCAGAGGGAAGAGAACCAGAGAAGGGCCTTTCTAATTCTGTGTATGCCCTTGCACAAGTCTTGGCGTAACCCGGTACACATACTGAACAGACCTAAACCAACATAGCTCAGATTGGAACAAACACAAACAGAAGATGAAACAGAACTTTCAGTTTGCCTTCTAAAACAAAAACATAGACGTTCTCCAGAGGATTGTAACAGGACTAAAAACATAGCATAATATTTAAAAGTCCAAGATACAATTCAAAATTACTCAACATACAAAGAACCAGGAAAATGTGACCAATACTAAGGTATAATAAATACATAGAAGCCAAACCTAGACTCAAAGAAGCTGTTATAAGTTATAAATATAACATATGTTATATATTTATTTATATTGTAAATATTTATAATATGATATATTTCTAATATAGAATATAAATGTGATCCATAAGGCAAGAAAAATACACTAAAAAATGAATGAAAAGATAGGATTTCTCAGTAGAGAAATAGAAATTATAAAAAAAAACCAAATGGAAAATTTAGAACTGAAATATCTTACAACCAAATTAAAATCTTCCTTGATAGTCTCAATAGTGAATGGAGATGACAGAGAAAATAATCAACAAACTTGATGAAAGACCAGTAGAGAAAAAGAGAAAATGGACTGAAAGAAATGGACAGAGCTTCGAGGTCCTACCAGACAATATCTAAAGGTCTAAGGTATATGTAATTGGTGTTATGATAAGAGAGAAGGAAAAGGGAAAAATATTTGAGAAAAAGAGTAGCCAGAAAACTACCCAAATGTGACAAGTGACATAGATTTATCAATTTGGAAGTTCAGCAAACCCCAAACAGGATAAATTCAAAGAAAACCAAGCCTAGATAGATCATAATAAAACTTCTAAAACCCAAAGATGTAAATATCTTGGAAGCAGCCAGAGGTAGAGGATACATTAAAAGTGGGAAAACAATGATTGGAATGACCATGGGTTTTTCATCAGTAACAATGGATGTCAGAATGCAGTGAAAATATCTTTAAAGTGCTATAAGGAAACAAAACAAAACAAAAAAACCTGTTAACCCAGAACATTATATGCAGCAAAAGTATCCTCAACTGAAGTAGAACTTAAAGAAGTATTTGCAAGCATATCTACTCTACAAGATATGCTAAATAAAGTACTTCATTCTGAAGGATGAGGGAAACTTGGATCTTTAGGACTTAAAGGATAGCACAGAAATGGTAAATGTATGGGTAACAAGAAAACACTACTTTTATTCCTTCTTAGATTTTCTTTAAAATACACATGACTGTTGAAGGCAAAATTTCTAACAATTGGACTGGGGATTTTCTGTGTGCAAATGTACTACCTATAACAATGATGGTGGTGTAAATGAACCTATATGATATTAAAATTTTGGTGGTTTATATGAATTGGTATTATTAATTCTATGTAGATCATGAAAAGTTAGATATATACATTAATTTTCCTAGGGTAATAATGAAGAAAATAATTCGAAGACACATCACTAAAATTCCAATTGATAAATTAGAATACTGATATTACTCAAATAATTCAAAAGCAAGCAGGAAAAGAAGGAGAAGGGGAAGGAGAAGAAGAAGAACCGCAGCAGGAGCAGCAACAACACCCATAGGGGACAAACAGAAACAAATAAAGAAAAATGATAGATCTCAGTCCAACCATATTGATAATTACATAAAATGTTGATAATCTAAACTGGCAGATTAAAAGGCAAAGATTGACATGGTAGATAAAAAACAAGTCCCTATTATATGTTTTCTAAAATAGGAATATTAAATATGGAGTAAAAGAGATACACCATTTAAAGAGTAAGCATAAGAAATCTCAAGTTGCTATTTTAATACCAGATAAAGTAAACATAAAGATGAAGCATTTACGACAACAAGAGAGATAGTTCCCAATGATAAAGGCAAAACTTTGTTAGGAAGGCATAACAAATGTAAATGTGTATTCACCTATGCATATGACCTCAAATGCATGATGCAAAAATTGAGAGAAATCAAGAGAGATAAATACAGTCATGGTGGGAGATTTTAACACCCCTCTCTTAGAAATTAATATTAGAAAAATTCAGAAAAGACATAGTAGTTTGAACAACACTATCAATGACCTTGCTCTAATTATTGAATACAGAGACCTACATCCCAAAACTATAGAATATTTTTTTCATGCTCATGGTACACCAAGATAAGTCATATGCTGGGACTTAAAACAAGCCGCAGTAAATTTAAGAGAAACAAAACTATACAGAGTTGTTTTCTCTTACCACAAGCAACTTGAATAGAAATCCATAAAAACAATATACCTAGGAAGGAAAGAAAAATAATCTGACAATTATAGAAAAAATTAATGAAGCTAAAAGCTGTTTTCCAAGATCAAAAATTACAAATTCTTAGCTATGTTGATCAACAAAAAAGAAAAAACAAATCACTGATATTAGGATTTTAAAAAGGTTTAACAAAATGAATGGATAAACAAGATGTGGTATATATACACAGTGGAATACCACTCAGCCATTAAAAAAAGACTGAAAATTTTGCCATTTGCAACAACATGGATGGACTTGGAGAGTATTATGATAATTGAAATAAATCAGACAGAGAAAGAGAAATACTGTATGACATCACTTATATGTGGAACCTAAAAACATACGACAAACTAGTGAATATAACAAAAAAGAAGCAGACTAACAGATATTGAAAACAAACTAGTGGTTACCAGTGGGGAGAGGGAAGGGGGTAGAAGCGATATAGGGGTAGGGGACTTAGAGGTACAAACTTATGTATAAAATAAGCTACAAGGATATATTGTACAACACAGGTAATATAGCCAATATGTTATAGTAACTATAAATCGTGTATAACCTTTAAAAATTGTGAATCACTATATTGTACACCTGAAACATATAATATTGTACATCAACTATACTTCATTTAAAACAAATGGGTTAATGGGACTTCTGGTTTCTGGTTCTGCATGTAAGGAGCTTGGAAGTCGCAGCTCCATTCTAACAAATAAATGGCTCAACACATTGAAAAACCATTAACTCATCTTGGATCCAATTGAGAAGGGAAGACACAGGGTAAACCACAGCCCCCAAGGTTGGAGAGACAGGCAAATACAGGAAGACATGGATTAATAAAGCAGAGGCTCACAAGTGGAAATTGCTGCAAGAGCCAGTGCCAGGGTAGGAAGACCTGAACTGTAATTAAAGGATTGCTGGAGATTCAGTGTGGACAACTCAGAGAGTTAAAAACTCCAGGGGGACTCAGTCCTTGGTGGTGGTGGTGGAGAGACAAGATATTGGGAGATTTACCTTCAGGAGCTCCACTGTATTCCCACAGTTAATATCAAAGAAAAATCCCCTCTGGCTTCCTGGAGGAGGAGGGGAAAAGGAACCATTTAAAAATAAACTAGAGCACTCTGTTCTTCTTTACAAACCCTGCCCTCAGAGGAACCTGGTTAACTGGTGGCTAAACTGGGGTATTATCAGAGCCTAACTGACCCAGGTAAGGGGAATATCCAACTCCAGCTCTCTCTAGCCATTCTGTCCCACCTTAAGGGGGAGAAAAAAACTGAGAAACAATTGTGAAGTTCACAGCCCAGAGGCATGGGCTCGCTGAAAGATTGTGACCTAATCATAGAAATAGAGAATGCTTCCCCTCCTCTCATACCTCGCAACCACATTTCTAGTGGATTCACACATTTGATGACTATAATACAATATTGTTGTCTATATTCGCTGTGCATTAGATCACTAGAGTTTATTTACTACTCATTCTAACTTTGTACCCTTAAACATCTGTCCTGTCCCCCCACCCCCATCTCCTGGTAACCATCATTTTACTGTTTTTATGAGTCTGGCTTTCTTAGATTTCATATATAAGTGATATCATTCAGTACTCTACTTTCTGACTTATCTCACTTAGCATAATGTGCTTAACACATTATGCTAAGTGAGATAAGTCAGACAGAAACAAATTATAAACAAATTTATATAAATATAAATAAATATAAAATAAAATAAATTTAAAAAAGAATATTGGAAAGATCTATCTTATTTGTGTTCAAGGAAATAGAAGGGAATTTGAGCATCTTACTCTGAGAAATATTTGGTACAGAGTGCTTGATTACAAGATCAGGGAAAGGAAATGTAACAATAGATGGAAACTGACAATAGAAATTCTTTATTAGGAAGGAAAACAAAGTGAAATGAACACCTTGAACAAAAAAGCAGTTGAAATGAAAATGAGGAAACAATAAAGTAAAGCAAGTAGTGAACATGAAGGAAATGAAAAAATTAAATATGTTGTCACAAATGGCAGGATGTCCTCCTTTCTCATGTCTGAATAAAAAAATGCTGCAAGAACATGGGGGTGCATATAGCTCTTTGAAATCCTATTTTCATTTCCTTTGGGTATTTACCTAGAAGTGGAATTGCTAGATCATGTAGTAGCTCTATTTTGAACTTTCTGAGGAAACTATATTGTTTTCCACAGTGGTTGAACCAATTTGCATTCCTACCAACTTTGTACAATCTTCCACATCCTCGTCAGCACTTGTTATTTCTTTTCTCCTTGATGATAGCCATTCTAACAGATGTAAGGTGATATCTTATTGTGATTTGAATTTGCATTTCCCTGATGATTAGTGATGTTGAGCATCTTTTCAAGTACTTGTTGGCTGTTTGGATGTCTTTAGAAAAAAGTCTATTTATTTAGTTCTGTGCATTTTTCAATTGGATTTGTCATTGTTGTTGTTGTTATGCATTCTTTATATATTTTAAATATACACTCCTTATCTGATACAGTCTTCCCTCAGTATCCATGAAAGATTGGTTCCAGGACCCCCCATGGATACCAAAATCTATAGATGCTCAAGTCCCTTATATAAAATGGTGTAGTATTTTTGTATAACCTACACACATATTCCCATATACTTTAAATCATCTCTAGATTACTTATAATACATCATACAATGTAAATGCTATGTAAGTAGTTGCCAGCATGTGACAAATTCAAGTTTTGTTTTTTGGAACTCTCTGGAATTTTTTTCAAAGATTTTTGATCTGAGGTTGGTTGAATCTGAAGATGCAGAACACACAGATATGGAGGACTGTGCATGGTGTACAAAAATTTTCTCCCATTCTGTAGGCTGCCTTTCATTTTATTAATTTCATTAATTTTTTCTTTTCCTGTGAGGAAGCTTTTAAGTTTAACGTAATCCCATTTTAAAAATTTTGCTTCTATTGTTTGTGCTTTTGGTATCATACAAAAAATTGCCAAGACCAATATTGAGGAGTTTCTTCCCTATGTTTTCTTCTAGACATTTTACAGTATCAGTCTTATATTTCAGTCTCTGTCCATTTCAAGATAATTTTTGTGAGTGCTGTAAAATAAGGGTCCAATTTCATTGTTCTGCATGTGTTTATCCAGTTTTCCCAAAATCATTTTTTGGAGAGACTATCCTTTCCCCATTGAATGTTCTTGGTTCCCTTGTTGAATATTAGTTGACTGTATTAGCAGGAATTTAATTTAATTCTGGGCTCTCTATTCTAGGCAATTGATCTGTGTCTTTTTTCCCCAGTGCCATACTGTTTTAATTACTGTAGCTTTGAAGTATAGTTTGAAATCAGGAGTGTGATACCTCTGGCTTTGTTTTTTTTCCCCTCAGGATTGCTTTGGATATTTGAGGTCTTTTATAGTTCAATACAAATTTTAGGATTGTTTTTTCTGTGAAGAATGCCATTAAAATTTTGATGGAAATTGCATTGAATCTACGGATGGTTTTCAATGTTATGGTCATTTTAACAATATTAATTCTTCTGATCCATGAACACAGGATGTCTTTCCATTTGTTTGTATCTTCTATTTCTTTCAACAAAGTAGTGAAAAAAAATGTAGTTTTCAATGTACAGACATTTCACTTCCTTGGTTAAATTCATTTGTAAGTATTTTATTGTTTTTCATGCTATTGTGAATGGGATAATTTTCTTTACTTCTTTTTCAGATATTTCATAATTAGTGTATAGAAATGCAGCTCATTTCTATATGTTGATTTTATATCCTGCAACTTTATTGAAATCATTGATTAGTTCCAACAGTTTTTGGTGGAGTCTTGGGATTTTCCATATACAAAATTATGTTATCTGCAAATAGCAACAATTTTACTTCTTCCCTTTAGATTTTGATGCCTTTCATTTCTTTGTCTTGCCTAATTGCTCTAGCTAGGACTTCCAGTAGGACATTGAATAAAAGTGGTGAGAGTGGGTATCCTTGTCTTGTTCCTAATTTTAGAGGGAAAGCTTTCAATTTTTCTCCATTGAGTATGGTTAGTTGTGAGTTTGTCATAAATGGTCTTTATTATGTTGAGGTACGTTCCTTCTGTATCCAATTGTTGAGGGTTTTTTTAAAAATTAGTTAATTTATTTATTTATTTTTGGCTGAGTTGGGTCTTTGTTGCTGTGTGCAGGCTTTCTCTAGTTGTGGCAAGCGGGGGCTACTCTTTATTGCAGTGTGCGGGCTTCTCACTGTGGTGGCTTCTCTTTTGCAGAGCATGGGCTTTAGGTGTGCAGGCTTCAGTAGTAGTGGCTCTTGGGCTCTAGAGCGCAGGCTCAGTAGTTGTGGCACACAGGCTTAGTTGCTCTGCAGCATGTGGGATCTTCCCAGACCAGGGCTCGAACCCATGTCCCCTGCATTGGCAGGCAGATTCTTTTTTTTTTTTTTAAATGGTTGTTGTTTTTTTTTTTTTAATTTATTTATTTTATTTATTTATGGCTGTGTTGGGTCTTCCTTTCTGTGCGAGGGCTTTCTTTAGTTGTGGCAAGCGGGGTCCACTCTTCATCGCGGTGCGCGGGCCTCTCACTATCGCGGCCTCTCTTTTTGCGGAGCACGGGCTCCAGACGCGCAGGCTCAGTAGTTGTGGCTCACGGGCCCAGTTGCTCCGTGGCATGTGGGATCTTCCCAGACCAGGGCTCGAACCCGTGTCCCCTGCATTGGCAGGCAGATTCTCAACCACTGCGCCACCAGGGAAGCCCGGCAGGCAGATTCTTAACCACTGCGCCACCAGGGAAGCCCTCTTTGAGGGTTTTTAATCATGAAAGATGTTGTATTTTGTCAAGTGCCTTATCTGCATCTATCAAGATGATTATGTGATTTTTATCTTTCATGTTATTAATGTGATATACTACATTTACTAATTTTCATATGTTGAAACATTCTTGCATCCCAGGGATGAATTCCATTTGGTCATGGTGTGTAATACTTTCAATGTAGTGTTCAATTCAGTTTGCTAATATTTTCTGAGAATTTTTGCATCTGTATTCATCAGGGATATTGGTTTATAGTTTTTTTTCTTTTGTGTTGTTATCTGTCTTTGATATCAGGATAGTGCTGGCCTTGTAGAATGAGTTTGGAATTGTTCCCTCCCCTTCAATTTTTCAGAAGTTTTTGCAAAGAATTGGTGTTAATTCCTCTTTAAATGTTTTGTAGAATTAGCCAGTGAAGCCATCTGGTCCTGGGGTTCTGTGTGGGGAGGTTTTTGATTACTGAGTCAATGTCTTTACTCATTATAGATCTGTTCAGATTTTCTATTTCCTCCTGATTCAGACTTGGTAGGTTGTGTGTTTCTAGAAATTTATCCATTTCCTCTAGGTTATCTAATTTATTGGCATATAATTGTTCATAGTAGTCTCTTATGACCCTATGTATTTCTACAGTATCAGTTGTAATGTCTCCTCTTTCATTTTTTTGTTTTTGTTTTTTTTTGGCTGCATTGGGTCTTCATTGCTGCACACGGGCTTTGTCTAGTTGCGGTGAGCGGGGGCTACTCTTCGTTGTGGTGTGCGGGTCCTCTTTCATTTTTGATTTTATTTATTTGAGTCTTCTTTTTTACTTGGTGAGTCTAACTAAAGGTTTTCCAATTTTCTTTATCTTTTCAAAAAACCCACTCTTAGTTTCATTGGTCTTGTCTTTTTTTTCTGGTCTCTATTTCATTTATTTCCTTTATGATCTTTATTATTTCCTTCCTTCTGCTAACTTTGGGCTTAATTTGTTCTTTTTCTATTGTTATAAGATGTGAAGTTAAGTTGTTTATTTGAGATCTTTCGAATATATCAGTATATGCATTTATCTCTATAAACTTTCATCTCTAAACTGCTTTTGCTTCATCTTGTAAGTTTTGATATGTTGTGTTTCCATTTTCATTTGTTTCAAGGTATTTTTCTTTTGATTTCTTTATTGACCTATTATTTGTTCAGAAGTGTGTTATTCATTTCCACATATTTGTAGATTTTCCAGCTTTTCTCTTGCTGTTGATTTCTAGTTTCATACCCATTGTGGTCAGAAAAGATAGTTGGTATGATTTCAGTCTTAAGTTTGCTAAGATTTATTTTGTGTCCTATCATATGCTCTATTCTGGAGAATGTTTCATGTGTACTTGAAAGGAATGTGTATTCTGCTGCTGTTGGATGGAATAGTCTATATATATCTGTGAAGTCCAGTTGGTCTAAAATATGGTTCAATTCCAAGGTTTCCTTGTTGATTTTTTTGTATGGATGATTCATCCATTGCTGACAGTAGGATACTGAAGTCCTCTACTGTTACTGTATTGTTGTGTATTTCTCCATCAGATCTGTTAGTATTTGCTTAATATATTTTGGTGCTCTAATGTTGGGTGCATATATATTTGTGGTTGATATATGTTCTTGATATATTGACCCTTTTATCATTATGTAATGACCTTCTTTGTCTCTTGTTACTACTATCGGTTTGAAGTCTATTTTGTCTGATATTACTATGGCTGTTCCCACTTTCTTTTGGTTCGCACTGGCTAGGATGTCTTCTTCCATTCTCTCACTTTGAGCCTATGTATGTCTTGACAGCTGTAATGAGTCTCCCATAGACATCATATAGTGGGTTCTTATTTTTCTTATTCATTCAGCCACTCCATGCCTTTTGATTGGTAAATTCAATCCATTTACACTTAAACTGATTATTGATATGTAAGGACTGACTTTTGCCATCTTATCATTTGACTTCTGGTTGTTTTGTGTCTCCACCATTTCTTTTCTCCTCTGTTTCTGCCTACCTTTGTAATTGGTGGTGTTTCGTGGTGATATGCTCAGTCTCCCCTTTTTCTGTGTTTTGTGAATCTACTCTAGATTTTTGCTTTGTGGTTACCATGAGGCTTACATTAAACTTCTCATTGATAAAACAGTCACGTTTTTACTGATAGCAACTTATCTTCATTCACCTATAAAGACTCCACCTTTTTACTCCTCTCCTTTTATTTTTGATGTCACAATTTACCTCTTTTTATGCTGTGAATTTTTAAAATTATAATAACTGTAATTATTTTCAGTGTTCTTTTTCATTAAACTTTATACTATAATTAAGTGGTTAACACAGTATTCTAATAGAGTTACTTTTTCTAATACTAAGTGTCTATTTTTCACCTTAACCAGCATGTTGTTTACATTCATATGTTTTGTGTCACTCATTAATGTCTTTTCACATTGTTTTGAGGAGCTCCTTTTAGCATTTCTTGCAAGGCAGGTGTAGAGGTGGTGAACTCCCACAGCTTTTGTTTGTCTGGAAACCCTTTATTTCTCCTTCATATCTGAAGGATAACTTTGTAAGATGAAGAATTACTGATGGCAATTTTTGTCTTTCAACATTTTGAATTTGTCATTGCATTTTCTCATGAACTGTAGAGCTTCTGCTGAGAAATTTGCTGATAGCCTCATGAGGGTTCCCTTGTAGGTTACTTTCTTTTTTCCCCTGGCTGCCTTTAAGATTCTTTATTTACCATTGATTTTTGACAGTTATACTCTGTTATATTATATCTTGGAGAAGATCTTTCTACATTGAGGTAATAGGGTATTCTGTTGGTTTTGTGGACTTGTATGTTCCAGCTTGGGAAGTTCTCAGCTATTATTTCTTAAATATATATATATATATATATATATTTTAAATATTTATTTATTTATTTTTAAAAATTTCTTTAGGTAAGCTCTCTGCCCCCTTCTCCTATCTTCTCCTTTGGTACACCAATTATTCTTATGTTTTCTTTTCTGATTGAAACTGATAGTGCTCATAAATTTCTTCACTTTTTAAAAATCTTAGTTCTCTCTCCTCTTCCAACTGAATCATTTCTAAATTCCTATAAGTCACTTATTTTTTCTTCTATCTGTTCTGCATTACCTATGGTCTCTAATGTATGCATCATCTCAATCACTGAATTCTTCAGCTCCAGAATTTCTACTTGGTTCCTTTTTTAAAATTTCAATCTCTTTAGTAGAGAACTCCTCTGCTCATTGATTTTATTCCTGAGTTTATTGAATTCCTTTCTGAGTTTGCTTGTAGTTCAGTGAATTTCTTCATAATAGCTATTTTGAATTCTTTATCAGTTTGATTGCAGTACTCCATGCCTTTGAATTCAGTGGTTGGAGAATTATCATTTTCTTTTTTGATGACGTATTACCCTGATTCTTCATAGTGTTTGAGGATATGCACCTCTGCTTTCACATTCGAAGTAGCAAACACTCTCCTTAGGCAAGGATTTGGGCTTTTCTGGCTGTTACAGTTCAAAAGGCTGGCAATTAGAAACCTTTCTTTTGTATTTCAGAAGGTGGCACTATAGCTCAAGTTTTTGGTTTCTCCTACTGGCTCTGGCTTTCAGAGCAGTACTCCTGAGCATGCAAAAAGAGGTGGCAGCAGAGTGAAAGGAGGTGTGGCCTTAGCACCTGGGGCTGTGGGTGCCGTGGCTCTGTTGGGGGATCGAATGGGAGACTCCAGAGGTTCATAGGCGGACCTCCTGCTGAAATCCTGGAGCAGACAGCAGGAAATGCATTCCTTCAATGCGCTTTGATATTCTCGTCTGCCTCCTTCCCTCTCCTCTCACTCCCCCACCCCCATCCCTGTCACAGAGGTCTCTCCTCAGCAATCCAGGTGCTGCTGTAGAGAAATGGGTCCCTTCAGCTGCAGCGTGTTCAGTCGGGCAGTGAGTCACTCACCGCTTTTGCATCCCACTCCTCTGCCAGGGAGGTCACGGCTGTCCCCGTTACCAGCAAAAAGCGCAGTACCTCACAGTGTCACCCTGGGGAGGGGGACCTGCTTGGTGAGTTCGTCTGTCTTCTCTTCCTCCAAACTCATCTCTATGCTGCGCTGAGGGCACACCACTTGCTCCCATCGGGTTGGATGGACCTCCACAGATTCTCTGTCTCCCATGAATGGTGCCCTGGGTTACACTCTCCAGGTTGCCCTTTTCCTGGTGTGAAAAGTGGGTGTGGGGCAGGCTCACCACCTCCCGTGGACCCACAGCCCCACTGAAGGCCTGTCTGCCGTGCTGGATGCACAGGTGGTAAAAACTCCTGGATGTCCTGGCGTAATGTGCAGAGGCACTTTGGTTTGATCATGGACATCCAGTTAGTTGTAAATCGGGGGGAGAGAAGAAAAGGAAAAACTCACACTGCCAAGATGCTGTTTTTCCTCCACAGCAGTTCCTTTTACCAGGTACATCTAGTCCAGCTATCAAATACAAATTACATGGCATATCAAAACATAATTTGAAGGAACAAATCAAGCATCAGAAGCATACATGGCAGAGATGCTGGAATTAGATTGGGAATTTAAAACAACTATGACTAATATGCTAAGGGCTCTAGTGGATAAAGTAGACAATATGTAAGAATAGATGGGCAATGGAAGCAATAGATGTCAATTATATCCTGTTGATTGAGTATTGATGGGTTTAACTGTTCTAACTGCTTTTCTGCCTGCTGGATCTGTCTACTTCTGATAAGGGGGTGTTGAAGTCTCCAAATATTATGCAGGATTCATCTGTTTCTCCTTGTAGCCCTACCAGTTTTTTTTTTTTTAAATACTTCTGTGGCTTTTTTTTTTTAATTAATTAATTTATTTTTTTTATTTTATGGCTGTGTTGGGTCTTCGTTCCTGTGCGAGGGCTTTCTCCAGTTGTGGCAAGCGGGGGCCACTCCTCATCGTGGTGCGCGGGCCTCTCGCTACCGTGGCCTCTCTTGCTGTGGAGCACAGGCTCCAGACGTGCAGGCTCAGCAATTGTGGCTCACGGGCCCAGCCGCTCCGCGGCACGTGGGATCCTCCCAGACCAGGGCCCGAACCCGTGTCCCCTGCATTGGCAGGCGGACTCTCAACCACTGCGCCACCAGGGAAGCCCCGCCCTACCAGTTTTTGCTGCATGTAACTTGATGCTCCATTTTTAGGTACATGGCATTAAGAATTGTTGAGACTTCTTGGAGAAATGATCCCTTTATCATCATGTAATGCCTTCTTTATCCCTGATAACTTTCCTTGCTTTGAAGTCTGCTCTTTTTGAAATTAATATAGCTACTCCTGCTTTCTTTTGATTAGTGTTAGCATGGTATGTTTTTCGCCATCCATTTACTTTTTTAAAAAAATAAGTTTATTTATTTATTATTTATTTTCAGCTGTGTTGGGTCTTCTTTGCTGTGCGTGGGCCTTCTCTAGTTGCGGTGAGCAGGGGCTACTCTTCATTGCGGTGTGCGGGCTTCTCATTGTGGTGGCTTCTCTTGTGGAGCACGGGCTCTAGGCGCATGGGCTTCAGTAGTTGTGGCGCACGGGCTTAGTTGCTCGTGGGATCTTCCCGGACCAGGGCTCGAACCCATGTCCCCTGCATTGGCAGGCAGATTCTTAACCACTGCACCACCAGGGAAGTCCCCATCCATTTACTTTTAATCTATATGTGTCTCTGTAATTAAAGTAGGTTTCTTGTCAACAACATGTAATTGGGTTTTGTTTTTTTGATCCAATCACTGTCGTTTAACTGGTGTATTCAGACTATTAACATTCAAAGTGATTATTGATACTGTTGGATTAATATCTCCTGTATTTGTTACTGTTTTCTATTTGTTGCCCTTGTTCTTTGTTTCTATTTTTGTCTTCCACACTTTTTCTGCCTTTTTTTTGGTTTTCATTGAGCATTTTATATGATTCTGTTTTCTCTCCTTTTTTAGCATATCAGTTACACTTCTTTACTTTTTTAGTGGTTGCCCTAGAGTTTGCAATATACATTTACAACTAATCCAAGTCTACCTTTTTTTATTGAGGTATAATTGCCATATAACATAATATTAGTTTCAGGTATACAACTTAATGATTTGTTATTTGTATCTATTGTGAAATGATTACCACAATAAGTCTAGTTAATATCCATCACCCCACATAGTTATAAAAGTTTTTTCTTGTGATGAGAACTTCTAAGACCTACTGTCTTAGCAGCTTTCAAATATGCAGCACAGTATTATTAGCTAGAGTCACCATGCTGTACCTCACATCCCCAGGACCTGTTTACCTTCAAACTGAAAGTCTGTCCCTTTTGACCCCTTCAAGCATTTTGCCCCCCCTCCACCCCCTGCCTCTAGCAACCACCAATCTGTTTGCCGTATCTATGTGCTCGCGTTTGTTTTTTTGTTTTTGTTTTAGATTCCACGTATAAGTGACATCATACAGTGTTTGTCTTTCTCTGACTTATTTCACTTAGCATAATGCCCTCAAAGTCCATCCATGTAGTCAAAAATGGCAGCATTTCCTTCTTTTTTATGGATTAATAATATATATATAATATATGTTATATATCTATAATACATATAATATATATAGATTATAGATATATATGACACTTATTTATCCATTCATCCGTGACTGGACTCTTAGGTTGTTTCCATGTCTTGGCTATTGTAAACAATGCTGCAATGAACATGGAGATGCAAATATCTTTTTAAGCTAGTGTTTTCATTTCCTTCAGATAAATACCCAGAAGAGTAATTGCTAGATCATACAGTAGTTATACTTTTAATTTTTTGAGGAACCTCTATACTGTTTCCATAGTGGCTGTACCAGTTTACCTTCCCACCAACAGTGCACAAAGGTTCCCTTTACTCCACATCCTTGCCAACGTTTGTTATTTCTTGTCTTTTTGATAATAGCCATTTTAGTAAGTGTGAGATGATATCCCATGGTGGTTTTGATTTACATTTCCTAGATGATTAGTGATGTTGAGCATCTTTTCATGTACCTATTGGCCATATGTATGTCTTCTTTGGAAAAATGTTTATTCAAATCTTCTGCCCATTTTTTAATTGGATTGTTTGCTTTTTTTTTTGCTATTGAGTTGTATGAGTTCTTTATATATTTTGTGTATTAACCCATTATCAGATATATGATTTGCAAATGTCTTCTCTTAGTCCATAGGTTGCCTCTTCATTATGTTGATGGTTTCCTTTACTGTGCAGAAGCATTTTACTTTGATATAGTCCCACTTGTTTATTTTTGCTTTTGTTGCTTTTGGTGTCATATCTAAAAAATCACCAAGACCAATGTCAAGTAGCTTACCACTATGTTTTCTTCTAGCAGTTTTATTGTTTCAGGTCTAATGTTCAAGTCTTTAGTCCATTTTGAGTTGACTTTTGTGTGTGATGTAAGGTAGTGGTCCAGTTTCATCCTTTTGCATGTGGCTGTCCAGTTTTGCAACACCATTTTGAAGAAACTATCCTTTTTCCAGTGTAAATTCTTGGCTCCTTTGTTGTAAATTAATTGACAACATATGCATGTGTTTATTTCTGAGCTCTATATTCTGTTCCATTGAGCTATGTGTCTATTTTTAATGACAAAACCAGACTGTTTTGGTTACTATAGCTTTGTAATATAGTTTGAAATCAGAAAACATGATGTCTCTACCTTTGTTTTTCTCAAGATTGCTTTGGCTGTTTGGAATGTTTTGTGGTTCCATACAATTTGTAGGATTTTTTTTTGTTCTATTTCTGTGGAAAATACCATTGAAATTTTGATAGGGATTGCATTGAATATGTAGACTGCTTTGGGTAATATGGACGTTTTAGCAATATAATTCTTCCAACTTAAGAGCACACAATATCTTTCCATTTATTTGTGTCTTCAGTTTCTTTCATCAATGTCTTGTAATTTTCAGTGTGCAGATCTTTCACCTCCTTAGTTAAATTTATTTCTAGGTATTTTCTGCTTTTTGATGTAATTGTAAGTGGAATTGTTTTCATAATTTCTCTTTATAATAGTTTGTTGTTAGTGTATAGAAACACAACTGATTTTTGTTTAATGGTTTTGTGTCCTACAACTTTACCGAATTCATTTATTAGTTCTAACAGTATTTTGGTGGAGTCTTTAGGGTTTTCTATACATAATATATTGTCATCTACAAATAGGGACAGCTCCACTTCTTCCCTTTTCATTTGGATGCCTTTTATTTCTTTTTCTTGCCTACTTGCTTTGGCAAGGATTTCCAATACTATGTGGAACAAAAGTGGTGACTGGGCATCCTTGTCTGTTCCTGATATAGAGGAATAGCTTTCAGCTTTTTACCATTTTGTATGATTTTAGCTGTGGGCTTGTCATATATGGCCTTTATTATGTTCAGGTATATTCCCTCTATACTCACTTTGTTAAGAGTTGTTATTACAAATGTATGTTGAATCTAGCTTTCTTTTGATTAGTATTTGAATGGTATATCTTTTTCCATCCCTTCACTATATATATATATATATATATACACATACATATATATATAATTTTATTTGAAGTCAGTTTCTTGTAGACAGCATTATTTGGATCATGTTTGTTTTATTCTGACAATCTTTGTTTTTAAATGGTGTTTTTAGACAATTGATATTTATTGTAATTAATGATATGCTAGGGTTTATGTTTTTTCATTTGTTTTTTGTTTGTTTGTTCCTCTTACTTCTTGTTCCTCTTGTTTCCTCTGTCCTGTCTTCTTTTGTGTTATTTCTACCTTTTTTTCATATTCCATATTGATTTATCTACTGCTGTCTTTGACTATATTTTTATAGTTGTTCTTGTAGATTTTCTAGAGATTATAGTATACATAGTTGAGTTTTCAGAGTCTATTTAAAATCAGTATTTTACCACTTTAAGTGGAATGTAGAAAACTTATCACTGTATAGGTCACTTTACCTTCTCTCCTTATGTTGTAGTTGTCTTCAGTCTTACATCCATGTACATGGAAAAACCTATTAGATAATGCTATAATTTTTGCTTTCCCCCATCAAACATGTTTTGAAAAATTCTAGAGAAGAATAGTCTATTAAGTTTACCAATATGTACCATTTCTGAATCTTTTTTTCTTCTTTCTTGATGTTCTGAATATTCTTTTGATATCATTTCCCTTCTCTCTGAAGAACTCCCTTTAGCAATTCTTTTAGACTCAGCCTGGTGACAATGAAGTCTCTTAGTTTTCCTTCATATGAGAATGTCTTTATCTCATCTTCATTTCCAAAAAATGTTTTGCCAGAATTAAAATTCTGGATTGCGAGGTTTTTCCCCAACACTTTATAAATGTGGTTCCAATTTCTTCTGAGCCTCATGGTTTCGGATTACAAATGTACTGTAATTTGAATATTGTTTCCCCTACACAAAATGCATCATTTTCCTCTGACTGACTTCAGAATATTTTCTTTGCATTTAGTTTTCAGCAGTTTGTTAAGTATTTGTGAGTGAATAATCTTGGGTTTATCCTGTGTGGGATTCACTGAGCTTTCTGAATTGGTGGTTGCTAGAGGTGAGGGTGGGGGTGGGCAAAATTGGTGAAGGGGGTCAAAACGTACAAATTTCCAGTTATAAAATAAATAAATCCGGAGGTGTAATGTCAAGCATGGTGACTATAGTTAATAATATTGTATTACATATTTGAAAGTTGCTAAGAGAGTAGATCTTAGAATCACAAGAAAAAAATGTGTAACTATTATGGTGATGGATAAGTAAACTTACTGTGGTGATAATTTCACAGTATATACATATATCGAATCATTATGTTGTATACCTGAAACTAACATAATGTTATATGTCAATTATATCTCAATAAAAAATAAAGTCTGTTAATTAAATTAATAAAGCAGGTTCAGGGGAATTCCCAGCTCGGCCACACACAACTCGGACCAGCTCTCGCCCAGTGAACACAGGTGACTTTGTATAGAGCCTTGGTTACCTGCACAAACTCCACCTTCTTTTTAGTTTCCCTTTGAGGTCTTGGTGGCCCTTTCCAATCAGCAGGTCAACCAAGTCCATTTTTACAATTTCCACTCTCTTTATAGGGATCAGTGAACAAAAGCCCTCAGGGAGGGAACAGTTCTTTAAGTCCCCATGGATTTTGATACACTCTTCCACTGAACAAGAGGGACTTCTTTTTTTTTTTTTTTTTTTAATTTTTTATTTATTATTTATTTATTATGTTTATTTTTGGCTGTGTTGGGTCTTCGTTTTTGTGTGAGGGCTTTCTCCAGTTGCGGCGAGTGGGGGCCACTCTTCATCGCGGTGCGCGGGCCTGTCACTATCGCGGCCTCTCTTGTTGCGGAGCAGAGGCTCCAGACGCTCAGGCTCAGTAGTTGTGGCTCACGGGCCCAGTTGCTCCGCGGCATGTGGGATCTTCCCAGACCAGGGCTCGAACCCGTGTCCCCTGCATTGGCAGGCAGATTCTCAACCACTGCGCCACCAGGGAAGCCCCAAGAGGGACTTCTTAACTCACACTTCCGTAACTGGTGATTTCTTAAACAGCAAAGAAAATTTGCTTCAAAGTGATTTTACGCCTTCCTTTTGAGAAGATGATCTGATGGTTTGTTAAATAATCCATCTTACTTCCATTGCATTACGTATAAAATGAGAATACTTTTGCTTACCTGACAAAGCTTTTGTGGGAATTCCACGAAATAATTCATGTAAAGGGGTCAGCTGGTACACATTAAATATTTAAAATAAATTGTGCTTAATATTATTATGAAACATAGGGCGGCTGAGCAGAGTAGGAGAAGTAGCTATTCAGTGTTTCTAATGACATAACCCTTCTTCCTGGGGGCACCTTTTCAGGGGCTTGGCTGTGGCTGACACTAAGCTACCAGAAGAAGGATAGAGGCCTGTGGGTCGACTCTGGCCCATTCAATTCCACTTTGTCCTCAAAGTAGTGTTAATCAAGAGTGGGCACTTGGCAAGGGCTA